>NW_020653853.1:12270875-12374637 GCF_003589595.1 Hyposmocoma kahamanoa | reverse complement strand
TACCTACTATAAATCGACAAAAATGAAACTACAGAGGCCAACGTTTTTATTACTTTTTTAAGATGCCAAGTGACGGAGCATACAAATCGTGCACTTGGTGGTAAGCGACACGCCTGTCCATTGCAGACACAGTGCCACTCAGAGCTGTAAATCACAAAGGTTTTGAGGGACACTACCACTGCGCCCGTCCCCCTGAGATATAAGTTGACAAGTCCCATGTGCCTGTAATTTCACCAGCACCCTTACGCCTCAAAACCGGAACGCAGTATTGCTCACATTACTGCAAAAATATTATGCTGCTCTTGAAACTTTTTTTTTAAATCTTACAACTTATTTATTTATGGACTTTTGTTGGATCATTATGGAACATCAATTAGAAAAACCTCATTAGAAAAACAAGACACTAAAAAAGTACTTAATAGAATACAAACAGGTAAATCAAAATACTACCTAACCCACAAGTATACAAAATCTTCGCGACACTACACACGTCGCCTGGCTCAGAGAAAACGGATTTCTTGAAAAGTATATAAATAATATGTATATATAGCTAACAGCTGAAAAGGTACCTGGCAGAGCGAAGAAAAAGTTTCATAGATTTCTCACAGATGGCGCTACAATAAAAGACGTCGTTAACAACAAAGATGTAACAAGCACATAGAAATATTCGTAAGACCTACTGGTTCGTTCCATAGCTCAGCTGGGAGAGCGTCATACACGGTCTATGCTGATTACACTGATTTGAATCCAAGGGGATCGAAGGAATTTTTCTTAGCATTCCATCTTTGTATTGATATTTAAAATATATACATGTAAAACAGAAAAGATTTATTTCATCTACCTACGTAATAAGCAACTAAAGTTTAAACACATTATTTCCTAATGAATTGCGGTAGGGTAACATGTGACCCACATTCAAGAATATGTGCCGGAAGTCTTGTATTCAGATGTATGCTTTCGTGTATTCAAGTACTTCTTTATAAAGACGTCGTCGAAATCGCCTCTTTCATTGGAAGAGACTTGTACCTAAATTAATACAGTTTTCTGCAAGGGTTACATATATTCTTAACACGACAATCCCCCGTTAAAACAATTAAACAATTTTCTATGCCGTCAATTTGTATGGCAAGTAAAAAAACTGAGTTCGTAACATCTGAACCCGGGGTCGGTTTAAAGGTGCAACGGAACCCGAACGAGCCCATGACAATGAAGAACAAAAAATAATATTATGATAAATTGTAAATAAATCTTTATTATTTTATATTATAAAGTTATACTATTGTAATTTAATTAACACACTTTCTTAATATATATTTGATAGTGAACAATTTTACGTGACTTAATAAGTTAAACTTCGGCCTACCTCTGCTCTTACTGTTATCTCTAATACAGGGTTCATATGTGTATATCATTATTTTAATTTTAAGACATGTACACCATATGAATACATAAAATATATTGCGTATTGAGTAAAATTATCTTAATTTTAAGATAGAATGCCTACCTAATGCTGATACATAAAATAAAAATTCTTAGTACGATAAACTACAAAAAATTCGGTGCCTATTACAAGAACTGTAAACATATTACTTTTTTAATTCATTGACATGTACTTCTTTAACAATACAATATGAAAGCACCCGTACTTATATTATAATTAACTACACTTCTGAAGAAGAACGCTAATAAAGAGATGGATTCAACTGTATAGGTACTTGTGATGAAAACATTTATATTTATATTTACAATTTTTTGTAGCAATAGAATTCCTTGAGAAGAAATTCGTCTAGGGAAGTACTGCCACCTTGCCTATTTATGCTGCCAAGCAGTGTAACGTCAGCATTACTGATTTCCGTTTTTGAAGGGTAAGGTTGCTGGTGAAATTACAGGCACATGGGACTTATCAACTTATGTCTCAGGGTGACGGGTGCAGTGGCAGTACCTCTAAGATCTTTGTGATTTGAAGCTCTGAGTGGCACTGCAACTGTTATGGATAGGCGTGTCGCTCGCCACCAGGTGCACGACTTGTTCGTCCCGTCACTTGGTATTATAAAAAAAATATGGGTAATTTTGAGGTAACTTTTCTCTAGCTAATTTCGGTGGCAATTTTTATTATTTAAGTATTCGAGTCGTAAAATATTAAATAATATTTCAGGATACTATATTCGAATATTAAGTAATAAATACTTCATAATAATATTCTAAAATATTTAAATAATAAAAATTACCACCGAAATTAAATAGAGAAAACTAAACAATGTACCAGAAAGCTTAATTTCAAAAAAGAATACTTCAATTGTCGTTTGATATCGATTAAACGTAATTCATATAAACATTATTATCATAATCCCAGCTTTTCTTAGCGTTCCTCTAAATATTAATCATATGTTACGCAGAAAAAGAATCAAATTATATTATAAAAAACAAACGACCGTCACAAACATGTAAATTAAAACTCATTTTGCCTATCAATATCCAACATCTTGACAGACGTATCGACTGAAGCATTGACGCGAAGGGCGTCCACCCTAAGAAAGGGGGAAAGTGGGGGAGAGACCGTAAATATGATTATCAAGGGGAGGCGACGTGGACTAATCATATTCTGTGCAATTTACATAAATATTAGCGTGTTCCGTGACACACGACCACCGTCATTAAAAGAACGGACGGTGAAGCCACAGTCTTGTCGGTAATGACGGTAAGGGGCACGCTGTATATCTCGGCTATGGTGACAGTTTTACACTACTGTGCCCTCTAGCGCCATTTTGAAACGATACAGTATTTCGTAACAAATTAAAAAAAGACCCATAGCCCGTACACGCCTATGCAAGCTAAACATGACTTTGTACACATATTGTATCTTTATTTGAAACTTTTCTGAAAAATTTTATTTTACAATTAATTATATTCTTGTATGTCTTATGGGAATGAAAAAAGGCAAAAGTACTTATACCAAGATTGTGACAAGTAGAGAATTGTGGCCTCTGTCCGCCTCAGTAGGAGTCATGACAATGTGCACGTACTATCAGCAAACTCGACGCGTCCCACTTTAAGGGTTCTTTCCGTGCAGGCAACGAGGTGGTCAGTAACGACCACCCGCAGCTTGCTTATTCTCGTCCATCATGGCATTGAACTAGACCATTTTTGCTTGGTAAAATTTGAAGTAATGGACTTCATTTTTAAAGCAATATAAACAAAACTTTTTCAAAATATAAGGTCAGCAGAATAAGAGGCGCGGCTTCTCAGCTTGCAAACAAAAATGTATTGAAACTGGGACTGCGTCGAGTTTGTTGTTAGTGCCAATTTATATTATTAAATATCATTATACAACAATGATAACGTACTGATACATTAGTAACAACTTCCACAAGTACCAAACACAAAAACAATTCAAGTTTGGTTGACCTACAAGTAACGCACATGATAATATTGTCGTAACTCAAATTGGGGACATGAGAAAACACGATATGAAATATAAAAAAGAATATTGAATGGATCTTATTGGGAATAATGAAATTATTTTTATTTGTACATAATATTTAATTAACCATTTATAAACGAGAATATATATTTATTGGTTTCAAACGGTAATTTTTTGACCTTACAAATCGTGTCTTCTCAATCTCACAATTGAGTTTCATGGGCGATTATGGACAGCACGTTTCAATCATCACTCCCAATGATATTATACTTCTGATTGTTCCTATCAATTATTTGTTAAACTTTTGACAGTTTTACCGTTTATACTACTATTCAACACTGAATTTACATACATTATACAACACTAAAACCTATTTACAATTACAATTTACTCGTACTGTTCTAATTATATTTCACTCGCCCATTTTTTTTCGCCCATTACATTTATCAAATAGGTTATTTTAGATGCACTATTTACACTATACTATGTATATTATCTCAATGTTTAACTCAGTGTTTTAACTTTACGCATAGTTGTTATATTTTTGCTTACAAATACCTTAATCGCTCTCGTTGGTCCTGACTGAAAACCAGCGCTTTTTCACTGCTATGACAATCATGTTATTTTTTTTCTCATATGTTTAATTTGTATTTGTGTTATATCAATGAATAAAGTGTTTATATATCCATCTATCTATTCCTGCTATTTATTTATCGAACTTTTGTAAACTACTATTCCTTCTAATTATTTATTAATTTTTTTACAACTCTATCGTTTAAACTACTATTCCTGCTAATGATCCATAAAACTTTTAACGGTGTTGCCGTTAAAACCACGATTCCTGCAAATGATTTATCAATCTTTTGTCAGTGCTACCTTTAAAATCATTGCTTTTACTAATTATGTTCAAAATTTCACTAAACTGGAAAAGCATAATGTCATCTACCTTCTACCCAATATTGGAAATCAACTAAACTACACCGTAACATTACTTACCTATTAAGGCAAGTTTTCCTTCTATAAAACTAATGCAGATAAGTTATCTACAAAATTACATATACATAAGTGTTTTTAAAGAAGAGTGAGAATTTATCGTAAATTTCAAATTATGTATTTAATTAAATTAAATATATTTTACTAGCAATTGTACATAAGTACTGCCAACTTACTCAAGATGTACTTAATCAATTTGTACCTGCCTGCTGTAGCTACTGACTAAAGCTCTTTTCTAAAGAATTCTATTTCAGTCAACGGCTGTACTCTATGAGCACCAACCTGTCAAGTAAGCCGTAGCCGTAGTAAGTACTATGCCTAATGTATGACTTTTTGGAACAATAATTTATTATTATGACACTCATAACATGGTTACATAAAACTTATAATGCGTAATTTTGAATAAGAACAACTTTTTAAACAACACAAACAAAATTTTTCCCTTATGTAGTTATCAAAGAGCACCCCCCGGTAGATGTTTGAAGATAGGCAGCCCAGAAACTCCTTTGTCTTTTTATAACTGAGTAATATTCACTGTAATAGCTATGCATATTCAAAAGGAATTAATTCGTCCATGTTTGTTTGGGTGGCTCAGCGGTAAGACCGATTTATAAGCAAATTTTGTAAAGCAAAAAGTTTCCATACTAATGTCATTTCTGTGGGACACTTATTACAGACATTTCTCAATTATGCTGGTCTCTTAGTTGCGGTACGGTGTAGTTTTCTGTGATTGATATAACAGGCACATTTTTTTTTTTAAAGTGGCGTACTCTAGCGCTTAAGCAAGCTCATCAAAATAAACCTCCTCGCCTCTTTTGCCGTGGAAACAATTTCAGAGAAAATAAGGAAAACTTTTTTAAGGTTTCTTAGCACGTGTTTTTTATTGTATTTTTTTTAAATAGGAAGTTGAAATTTCGATGTTGCGAAATTTTATTGCACTTACCGTGTTAAAAATGTCGTGATAATATGACGCAACGTGTTCTTCGGATAGTTATATTTCCCTTGATAATTCAAGTACACATATATTTACGTTTTTTTTTAGATCAAATTGAATACGCCATGCATGTACAGGATCCCATATTCATCAACTCACATCAATGTAGCACCTCCGATGAAAAACGGACTTAACTGCAAAATATTGTTAAAATGACTCCATTTTTCCATAGAGGGAGCAATGGTTATTGAAATAGATATGTATACATATACATTTAAGAACTTCTGTACAATGTGCTCAACATATCTAAAATCAAAACTTTTACCTCGTTTTCTGTAATATTTTTCAAATTTAACTTAAGTCACTGTTTCATTGAGAAAGCAGATTTGTATATGATAATAATAATAATAAAGCACACTACCATGTCATGGACACACACACATAAACAATCACAAATTACACCCAAACTCGCGAGGGAAATAAATGTAGATGCTGCTCTGCTTGGCAGACCAGCATGGTATCCGTTCGGCTACGGAGGCAGTTAATAGAATCGAGTAGGAGGTACGCGCCCCGCTTTCTACTAGTCTTTCTCTCTCCGCCACCCGCTAACTTGTATCCTAATTAAATTAAGTAATCTGAACTCTAAATTATAACTGTGGAACAAGTTTTTTTGTTATTTTTTTGTTCACGTTTTAATTTAATACTAAAACAGGTTTGTGTAGTGGTTCGAGGTAAGTTTTGCGTTCTAGATAATTTCGTAAACTTTCTTTCACAATAATATGCATTTTTTAAATTTAGATCTTTAACCGACTTCAAAAAAAGGACGATGTTCTCAATTCAATTCTTTATTTGTTCTAAAGAGTATTGGTCCCATTTAATAAATTTGAAGAAAATATTCCACCTCTAAGGATGGCCAACTAGGGAATGAATGACTTTTGAGGTTGGTTTTTTTAGTACTCTGTGCTGAAATTATGTTCAATAAAGGTTAAGGTAAGGCTGCACTAAGTCGATTTTAAATTTTTGTCTAAATCTTATTTTATTAAATATATACGTTACTATTTTATATTGTCACTTCTTTTTATTCCGCTAAATGTGCCAGTGTGCGTTAATTTTTTTATAATACTAAGTGACGGGACGAACAAGTCATGCGCCTGGCGATAAGTAGTAAAAAGTTTAGTAGCAGTGCAGCTCCTTGTGAAGGAGTTCGTCCAATGAAGTACTGCCACCTTACCTATTTCTGCCGCCAAGCAGTAATGTTAGTATTACCGCGTTCCGTTTTTTAAAGGGAGCTGGTGAAATTACATGCACATGGGACTTGTCAACTTATATCTCAGGGTGACGGGCGCAGTGGCAGTTCCCTTTAAGCTGTACTGCAACTGTTACACAGTGGACAAGCGTGTCGTTTAGCATCAGCCCACGACTTGTTCGTCCCGTCAATTATATCATATAAAAAAGCGACATGCCTGTCCATAGCAGATTCAGTGCCACTCAGAGTTTTAAATCGCAATGATCTAAGAAACACTGCCACTGTGCCCGTCAACCTGAGACATAAATTGGCAATAGTCCCATATGCTTGTAGTTTTACGAGCTATAATTTCGCCATCCTTTAAAACATCCAATAGGTAGGTATATGTCAACACTGGTATTGCCGACGTAAATTAAAAACGTATTTTTCAGATATTCTGGTGCAAGTTTGTTAATCTACATAATAATTAATTGAAAAATAAAATGCCCTCATCAAAAACTAAAACCAAGTACTAATAACAAACAGCCACTAATTTGATTCCATAATAACCGTCAAAATATCCATCCGAAACAACTCAACACAATTGTATCAAAAATACTAATCCAATCTCTTAACCACAAACCCGGTACAAGTCTGCAAAGCAATCACGAACAAAAATAAATTATTAATTGTAACACCTCTACCCTTGCTATAAATTAAGGGGCCAGATGTTAACAATCTGACAAACCCCAAATATCTTGTTAACCCACCCGCTACTACTCACAACACAGGTAATATACCCTCACAAATTCAAAGTCCTCTCTAAGTCTCTATGGAACTCTTACTTCATGGAAAGAAGAGTGATTTTCCTTGTTCCGGGAGCGATATTTTTGCCTTTATCGACTTGGGATACTGTTTCTTCTTTATATACCGTACAAAGATGCCTTTTTACAAACCAAAAGACTTATTTCCTGTGGCTGAAAATCTAAATTTCCACTCTATGGATATGAACGATATGGTTACGGTTGCCATGTTAAAAATTGTATTTGGCACGTTTTGTAAGTGAAGGACATGTGATATGATATCAAGGCGAGACAGAAAGAGACAGTATCGCGCAGGCTCCTCAGCAGACGTCGCGGTTGCCATGGCAACGCATCGATTCGCTCCCTCTCCCTGCACACCCCTCAGCCTCCGAAACCAGGTCATCTTCCCGATGTTCGGAGGATGTTTAATTAGTATGTGATGATGTAATTGTGTATGTTTTATTTGGTAATCTAATTACGTCTTTTTATCACAAAGCTGTGGCTTTATGGGATTACATTAATATTTAGAAGATACTCAATAGGCACTGTACTTCCTAAAATCTCCCAAAACATTTTTGTCTAGTAGACCCCATCCATCCATCCAGAATTTTCTGTTTTGTGTAGACATTCTGCATTACTGCTATACAATTTTTACAAATTTATCAATTTCAAATCTATTTGTGACATCCAACACATTTTTATAGGTTTAACTGTACAGTGAAAACTTATATTTAATCGAAGCCATGTCTTTATCGCGTTTCATAAAAGTATAATATACTTTTTAAAAATGTTTATTTCGTAGGTAATTTGTAAGAAAGTATTATGTACGTACAGAGGTATATTACATATTATATTGCATAAATATTATGTAGATAGTTTTATTTATGCAAAACCAATATTTTAGTTGCAACCTACCTAAATTATATCCACTCAAGCACCGCCGATTGTTTATTCGCTAATCATCGACCAATGCGAATCTTACACTTCAAGTCTATTGCGAAAACTACTACAAAGAAGTTGGTGTATTTTTCGAAGAAAATCGTAAGTACTTCACGTCGAAGGAACTCATTCATTAATCTTTATAGATTTCAATTTAGTTTTTATATACTGTTATGACGGATGTGCCCGCTATCAATTGGATGTTCTGAGGAAATGGTTTATTTAATTGGCAATAACAACAACATGCTTTTTGAGTCACACTTCAAAGCCTCGAACTTAGTCGCCGAGTATCTTGCCTTACGGTATTTCTGAGTGTTTGCAAGTATTACATGACATGGTGATCTTTTTTTATACAGAGCTTTCTTCCCTAATAAGATTGTTGAATGTATCAACGATGCACATAAAGTATTTAGTAGTACCGCGTCGTCTGTCTGTCTGATCGCGATAAACTCAAAAATTACTAAACGGATATCCATGCGGTTTCTACCAATAGACAGAGTGCAGACTATTATAGTTAACTATTCATTATTATTTAGTTTACCAGTATATGATGATTGCTGACAAAGGGGCTGCTGGTCCTGACTGCATAGTCTGGGGGACCCAGGGCGGCAAGACTGCAAATCCGCCACTGCAAACATATGTAAATCTATTAGAAATGAAAGTATGTTTTCGGATCCAAATCACGTATGTTTTTTTTTTTTAACAAACCAACATTTCGGGATCTGTGAACGTATAGGCTCCATGGTCACGACTGACTGAGATAAATGGCCGTTGAGTCAGCCGTTATCATAGGACCTGCGAAGAGCCCGAATCGTTGGTTTCTTCTAAAAACAAATATACGCGATTTCGACGTAAAAATAGTTTCATATTACAATGTGGTGAAATTACAGGCACATGGGACTTGTTAACTTATGTCTTAGGGTGACGAGCGCAGTGGCAGTGCCCCTAAGATCTTTGCGGTTTCAAGCTCTGTGTGGCACTGCAACTGTTATGGATAGGCGTGTGGCTTGCTATCAGGCGCATGACTTGTTCGTCCCGTCACTTGATATTATAAAAAACAAAAAAATGTGCTGCAATCGCTATAACCAAAGTCTAAGCTAAAATATAAAGGGACTTAAGGGATTAAAGAAACGGGACATAACAAATACAAGATGGCGAGTCTTAATTTTTCTTATTATCGCATAAGAACTACAATGAAAACTAGATTAGAAAACGTCAGCATCTATTTTTCATCAAAAAATAAAAAAGAATGATGTCGTCAATGGTCACAAAAATAAGACTGCTATTGTTACGTAAAAAAGGGAGCGCGGCAGAGTCGGAGACCGTACTGTTGTTCAAAATGCGGTTTCCATGATTGAAGAGGTTCAGTTTTGATGAAAAATTGTAGATTAACCAGGTGCGCACTAGTAGGGCATTACAGTGTGACGTTTGCATCATGTTATCCACTCGTGTATGGAAGAAATCGTTTTTCTTTAGAATTAATAGAGATTCACAAAGTATATATCACAAATTTGTAACTAAATTGAATTTCCTTTACATGGCGTACAGTTGTTTTCATGTCTCAGTCAAATTGTGTAATCATAAATAAAAACAGAAAATTTCAGAAGCTTAAAATGAATCGCGCTGCGAAGGACCTGTAGCGACAGCAAACAATTTTCATTTCATTGTGTGCTATAATAGTGAATGAGTTTACCGGAAAAGATTGAATCGTCTACTTACAGGCTACAGCAGTAACCACGGATTACGCGATGTAAATACTGCGCATGCACCTTACGACCATTTCTCCCGTAGTTGTGAGAGGCTCATGAAGTCATGCCACAGGTATACGAAATCGAAAAAACCTTTTCACAAATATCATATGACGGCGTGATATACATATCAGTATATTTACATACTCCATTCCGACATATTACATACACATAAAATGGGTAATACCTATATAGGGTACTGAGTTCCCCACTCCTTCCAATGTACGAAAATTGCAATTTTTCGCCGGACCTTTGATGTCCTAATGAAAGCTTTCGACCCAATTCTTATCTCAAAGACGCGTCACGGCCCAAGCTGACAAAGGTAAGAGGGTCTAATAGGGACTCTCAGGCTCCTTGGCCTTTGACGTGACGCGAAATGAAGGCAATTTAAAAAGGTGAGGTCGCTATATACGCGGTGGGTGGCGTAAATAGGTTGGAGCCAACGAAATTGTATTAAATATTGTTTTAAATTAAATTATTTCGTCTTATGGAAAATATCTTTGAGAATGTTCTGTTAGGTGCATAAACTTGAACATCCTCCTGAATTAATATATTCAGGAGGATGTTGCAGCTGCCGCGCTTCTGCAGCGCATCGGGAATGTTCGCTAACGCTCGCGTTGATGGTTTTACAGCCATTATGCGTAAAAGAGCGGCTTCCCTGATGGACAGAATTCGTGGCGGAAGTAACGGCCTCCTTAATATTATTGCTTGCAGGGTCCAGAGTTCTTTCCATGAGCACTGGACCAGAATGCATATTAATGTATTTAAAAAGAATAGTTTTTTGTAATTTTTGTAATTTTTATATACTTAGTGTTCTTTTTGTAGTTTTTGTGTAATACTAACCTAGTTTATAAGTGTACTGTTACTAACTCCTATGGATGAATAGTCCGAAATAAAATTTTATTATTATTATTATTATTATTATTATAAACTGCTACCTCTCATCTGAAAAGTTATTAATGAATAACTTTTACAAAGACAGTGAAGGGTCTAAAGGCGGTTTTCCACCGGCGAGACGAGACGTGAGTTGAAGTTGAAATCTTGCCGGCCTATTGCCGCCAAAAATTGCCATTAATAGCTCGAGAAACCGTATATCCGTTGCAGAGTATACTACATGATAATACTCTACGTAGGCAGCAATACGGTTCTGTATTACATCAACAAATATTTCCTTTCTCGCCTCGCCCATCCTCGGCAATCCAGACCATTTCCGCCGAAGAGGGGCTAGGAGAGAATAGAAATTTCGTCTCGCCTTGCCGATGGAAAAGCACCTATAGGCGATTCTCACGCTGGCGAGCAACATACGACGCTATAACATTACCTACACGTCGGCTTGTATGTAATCGTTTACAGCATCATAATGTCCATATAAACCAACGCTATCCTCCTAAAACTCCATGTATACATATAATATAAATGTATAATAATTATGTGAAGCGTTTCCGACACAGACAATGATTTATTCCTATGATCACATAAACGCCTGGTTATATTATAATGAAAATATCGAATTCAACTTTAGCTCTATTATGACCAAAGCGTATTAGAAAAATGCTTTTGCATATCAAACTAAGTATGCTTGCTTGGGTCTGAAACATGTTTACTTAGTACATTTTAATGGTACATTTGGCGTTTAGCACTTTTCCCACTGTATCTTGCTGGGTCTTAAAAGGCTATGCTAAACGTAGTGTCGCGTATCGTTGCACCTAACGCAGTCACAGTAATCGCCAAAAGCTAGGTCGCGCGGCAAGAGTGCTAGAATGCAGGTGCTACCCCTGAGACAGGAGTGCGCCTTTAGCATTTTCGAGTTCTATGCACATTCGCTTAGTAGGTATGCAACTATCAATTGCTCGGTGCATACGGAAAACATCGTGTGTAAACAACGTTTCGCCAAATTCTTCAACAGCCCACTATACTAGTTGGGCCCCTATAAATGATGAGAAACTCTTCTCTCTTGAAAGAAGAGATTCGTATTAAAAAATGCTATAGATAATTAAATGGTGAGAAAATGTTTATAGAGTGATTGGTGAGGAAATTTTGTAATGATAATTAAGAGATAATGTTAAATAATTTATTTGGTTAAAGTTTTACTTTTTATTACTATTCTACAAACGTGTGAATACTGTCGTAATCTCCCTATATCAATCCTAAACTGTAAATCTTGACTGTACAACAAACGAACAGGAAAGACAGATCATTTCAACCTTATCATATAACTATTTAATTATAACGCCATCTAGTGAGGTAATATAGAAACGAATACGAACAAATCATGACATCTAGCGACGGCAAAATATACAATTTAAATCACCACCTAGCGTTTTGGTATAAGGAAACCATCACCAGGTGGCCAAAACTGTTTTATCCACAAACCACTAATACAACGTTTTATCGTTTAAATTGTTGCCAAAGTAATAAACATGACTAACGATAACTAGAATCGATTCACGTTTCGAATTTGTAAATTTATACATCGATTTCAACGCATTCAATTCACACTACTTTAAAGTAAGAAACAAAACACGTCAAACTTGATTTTAATACTTTAAACTTTTTTCACAGAAGTACTGGGCGCATGATACATAATTAAAATCACATAGAATAATATGTCAGTTCTCTCTTTTTGTTTTATGAGGTTTCTATAAAATATATGTATTTTGTCAGTAAGAAATATTGTTCATTTTATAGGCATAACTATAGAAAAGAATTAAATTATTCAGAGTGCTAACTCATACCCTAAAGAATACATTTACTTTGATTTTTTTTCATAAACAATATTTCCCAAAATAATTAAAATTTAAGTATGAATACTTAAATTAATAACGGGAAGCAAGTGTTCTAATATTCTAAAAAACTTACACTGCATTAACCTTTCGTTTATCGAACTAACCTAAATTAATAATATTTACATTCAGAACAAGGATGATATAATAAAGTATAACATAATATTCATATAATAAGCAGTCAGACTTAAATGTTATACACATTAACAAAGTATTATTATAATGACTGTGTTAACAAATCAAATTTCACTTTTGCATGGTTATTTGTTTAAGTTTCGGCCTATAAAATTATTTTCAAGCGTTTTGTTTCATAATATATTATATTTCGCAGTAAAGAAATGACTAAATATATTTTAAACGATCTTTTTCATTCAAAATTTACGATTTTGATCAATTCAGATATCGGTTTACCAATTTTTTTTTAATAGTGCAACACTTTTTTCTGTTTTACCGATAAAGCATACATTGGCGCATGCGCGTCGCATGCGTTCTTTCTTTCTCTTTTTCTATTGGTGATTTGTTTTGTACTTTTGTGTCATGTCCGAAACCTCGCTTGTGATATCCCGCTTGTGTATTTTGTTTTTGTAAACTTATTTAAATATTACATTTTAAATGGTAGCAATAGTAATTAATAACTATTTATAGTATTGTGATGCTAAGTGCTGTGAATAACTACACTCATTGGGAACCTAAATCAGCACCGTGGAGTCACGAAAACGAAGGTAAAAAAACTGTTTTCATTGTTTCTATTAGCGACGCTTTGGCTGTTGGAAAAAATTGGAAATCGATGGCGAGTGTAGAAGGTAATTATTCAAACATTCCAAATCTAGATGTTATGCTATAGGTCATTATGAAATTAGTTTCTTCTCTATAGATTTAAGACTCGCTTAAAAATCAGAAACGGTACATACACTTTGCGGGTCGATAAAATCTTTTTGTTATAAAAAAAATGTTGATTCTCTGCTACGTTCTCTTTTTCTCTTTGACTCTAAGGCAGAAAAGTTAACACTACTCTTTTAATGTTAACTTTTCTGCCTTACCTTGTTTTCTGCATTACCTTTTCGATGGCGGCGTGCAATAACCTATTATACGTTTCTAAGAATGTCTGAAAATAGATGCTAGTAAACACGAGGAACGTGTTAACGTTGGACTTCTCTAAACATTAGAAGCAAATAAAAGTTATCTTTTCAATTGCTGCACCTAAATCTTACCTCTGAATGGCCTGTTCAAATATTCATTCTAGCCCAGTACATCTTAGCAAATAAAATAACTTTTTTTTTTAAATATCAAATATTGTTCCACCTATTTAGGGTTCAGTCTACTAGGTATAGTATAGTATAGGAACACAGTATGTAAAATCAATGCACTACCACAGAAATTCAACCAAAATATCAATCTTACTAAGTAAATAGGAATTAAAATACCGTAATCATATAATACATACAAAACAATAATTTAAGTTTGCTCAATTACAACAAGACCAGCATGTAAACTAATAAAGGTAAGGTAAATTCAAATACTGTTTATAGATATGTATGTTTCCAAAGAACTAACTCTCATACCCTGTTGATGTTTTGAATATGCTGGGTGTAAAAATATTAGAAGGGAATACTTATTAAAACTTTTGTTTTTATTCTAGGTAACAAAATACTTAATTCTAAAAGCTCTATGGACTTCCGTTGAAGGTAAGTACTGTTGGTGTAATCAGCACTATACTTTCCCTCCAAACATATTGTGTATATATTTAGTATACATGTAAGGCATTAATATCACATGACTTGTTTGAAGAATTTTCGAAAAAAAAAAGTGCGCATTATATCTTTATCTCACCTAATGGAAAGCGCAGATGAAGCATACACACCTAAATAATGGCTATTCACTCTCGCCTTGCAAAGACCCAAGTTATAATAGTGTACTGGGAGTAAGTCTGCCAGGAGGGAATTCCACCCCATAGTCATTTGCCATATAAATGTGAAAGCATAATGCTTCAAGAGAACCCTTATAATATCCACAACATAGTGTGAAACTGATTAAATCATGCCATTCCTGCACACTTCCATGCCTGAATTATGGGTGTGAAACATGATCACTAAATAAAGTATACAAGCAAACTACAGGTAGGTCAACATGCAGTGGAGCGCAGCATGCTCGGCCAGAGGAAAACTCAAAAAGTCAGGAGTGACAGTATATGGAGATGAACCAGGTTATTATTATTAGGGTGGCTTCATTCAGGGCCTATGCATCCTCTCATCACTGCAACCATTGACTGATCTATTGTGATCACCACTAATTACAGTGCAGAGCCAAGGCTGACAGCATTGAAGAACTGAAGGACTTTCCTGGCTCCGACAGATCGAATGTCATCTGGTTCTGGCATGTGCCTTCCCAGTATGAAACTTCGTACACGCATCAGAGGGTAGCATTGGGTGAGTAGATGAACTGGAGTTTCATCCGCCTTGTGGCAGAATCTTTATTCTCTATTCTCTCTTTGCCTAATATTTGACATGTGCTTGTTTAAGCCACAATGCACTGTTAAGGCTCTAGTGAGCATTCTTATGCCATTTCTGTCCAATGACAGAGCTTCTCTACAGTGTTTGGCACTGTAGACAGATATCAGGACTTTTGAATGCTCAAGACCCTTGCTCTGCAGCTACAATTCTCGGGAGAGATGTGTGCTCTCATTTAGCAGAGCTTTGCCAGACTGTATGCTATTCCTATGAAGGGTTCAGGTCCAATAAAGGTTTTCCTAGCACCAGCCTTTGTCAGTTCATCCGCTGACTCATTACCCTCTGTGTTAGAGTGGCCTGGAACCCAGCACAAGACCACTGTATTACTTTCCCCAAGAGTATTCAGTATATTTACACAGTTCTCTACAATCCTCGATGTTTGCGTAACTGAGGCTAGTGCATGTAGAGCCGCTTGACTATCTGAGTTTATTTAAATATACTTGTCAACGTAGCCTCTCTTCAGGTTCAAATCTGCACAAGTAATTATGGCGTACGCTTCGACCTGTAAGATAGAGGCGTGTCGTCCCATGTCGTTCAGCTTGTAGCTGAACCTGGGTCTCACGCCGTGTATACCACAGCCTACGTTGGATCCCATCTTAGACCCATCGGTATAAAATAGGAGGCTACCATCCTTCCATGTGAGACTGTTAGTTTCCCAGTCCTCCCTAGTTGGAAATTCTACCAAGTAGAGTTTTTCAAAGTTTTGTTTGGGAAGCATACATCAGAAGTCATTCCCAGAATTGAGTCGGGCTGATCTCAATGTCTGGGAGAGCCATCTACTCCTTAACCTGGTAGTAAGGCTGTACATGCTGGTACTGGCCTCTCTCTGTATGAATAAATGCAGAGGAGTCAGGTTCAGCAATGCATTTAAGGCCGCCCCAGGTATGGTGGACATTGCTAGCAGGCACGCGATGCGCTGTAGACTGCCCAATGTGACAATTGTGGTTGTTTGGCTGACTTTAGCACTCCCAAACAACAGAGGCGTAAGTCATTATGGGCCTCACAATTGCCTTATATAACAAGAGAGTCATCTTTGGTTTTAAACCCCAACGCTGTACCGCCACACGGCTACAGATACCTAAGGCCATTTTAGCCTTGTTGACCGTATTAGCTATATGGCGGTTCCACCTTAGGGTTTGATCTAGGGTTATCCCTAGATATTTGACTTCTGATGAAAAGCCCACAGCCCTGCCACGAAGAATCGGTTCCACTAGCTTGCCTAGTTTCCGTCTCCTGGTGCAGGGGACAATGGTTGTCTTTTCCGCATTGATTGATAATTTGTTATCTTGACACCACACGGAAATAGTGTCAAGTGCTCCTTGCATAAGTGATGATATAGTACTTTGGCAGTGCCCTCGAACTGTGATCACCAGGTCATCCGCATATCCCTGAGCGTCAATATTCAGTTCAGCCAACCTATACAGGAGCTGATCCACAGCAAGAGTGACAGGAGAGGAGAAATTACCCCACCTTGCGGACAACCCCTTACTGTGGAATCTTGTCCCCATGTAACGAGATACTGGCACTGCGGCTTAAAAGCATGTTCTGTATCCATCTCGTGGTTGAAGTGTTTGCATCTTTGCAGGTTCGGCCCTTCACCAGAATACGGATGGGTGTAATGTTAAATGCACCCTCAATGTCTAGAAAGGCACACAGTGCTATTTGTTTGTCCTCAAACGCTTATAACTTCTTGCCTTGCTTTTTAACTCATTCCAAAAGTGGCCAATTTAGTGGAGCCATCCCACAGGTGGGATCCTTCTCCATTTACTCGTTTCTTTTCAATATTTTAAAATCTTCATTGGACCAATTCATATTCGTGTCATTGAACACTTAAATATGCACCATTAGTTAGATTAGACTTGGATATACAGACATAAGCAAACAGTTATGCCATAAGTATTACAGTTATTAATTTTATCAGGGTGGCTTCACTCACGGCTTGTGCAGACCTGATCAACTGCAACCATTAACAGATCTAGTGTGATCACCACTAATTACAATTTGGAGCCAAGACCAACAGTGTTTAAGAACTATAGGAATGTCATGGCTTTGACTGTTTTGATACACACAGTGTAAGCATACAAGGCGGTCTTTCTAAGTCAACTTTAAAAAAAAGGCTCAAATTTAAATGGTAATATCAGAAAATATGTAATCACAAATTTCTGTTACCGTATCCACTGGAAAACAGCGTCGTAGCACCTTCCTTCAGTGAGACGACAATATGCTGACTGGATGCTGGATTCCATAACAGCACAGTGCACACGTTTTGTTTTTTATTATTATTCATTTTAATTATTTATTTGAGTTTTCTTTTATTGGGTGTACTGTGCTTTTATACAGAATAAATTATTTCTATTCTATATGTATATTATAGACATACCTGTTTATTAGTCTCAATAGTCGCACATACATTACAACAAAATAAGAAAACAAATAACTGCATATTACGTAGGACTGATAAATGCAACATATTTTGGTACTCAGCTCATCCCCAGGGACTGCCTCCATTGGCTCTCCTGACATAATGAAAGTAAATAATTTTAAATGTAACCTGTCATGAATAATTAATTATATTTGAATAAAATCAAATAAAATTTATCAAAAATTAACTGTAGATGTAGTTGGGTTCAATTTTCTAACTCTTTCGATCTGTACTACTCCAAGTTTTGTTATTAGTCCAATAATATCTATTTTAACATAAGCATATTATAAACCTGAAAGAGATATGAACCAAAATGTTATAAATTTTAGTATTAATCTAGTCCATAAATATTTGTAGTTTGGCTTTACTTCCCCAAAATATTGAATGTCTCTTACTTCCCACTTGAATCAGCCTTTAAACAGCTATTAAAAATAAATGTAAAAAATATGTTTTTAAATAGTTATTTCATAATGACAATTACTCGCCTTGCTGTTTCCAAGCTTTTGTTACTTACTTTTGTTACGCACTTTTGTACCATTTCGCACATAACCATCTCATCTACATTATAGTAGCTGTGATACTGAAAAAACTCATTTTGCTTTCCATTACATTCAAAGATAACATCTAAGTATGGGCCAGACGGCCTTGGTTTATCCACTGCTATTCATAAAGTCTGTGAGATTCCCATTTTAAAGTCTCCTGATAACATTGCTATTATCGAAACTCTGCACAATTGTGTTAAGTTTTGAAATTCTTTTGTTACTCTTCCACATGTTTGGCTACTAATGTTTTATTTATAGATTTTAAATGCAAAGGTGTCGAAGATAAACCGCCCAAAACTGCCCTAAAATTCTTTTTTATACTTTTGTCGGAATCTAACTCGACTAGCTGGTATCTAAGATAAATAGGTACATTAGTAAATCTAATATTTAAACAGACAACTTCGCTAAGATTGTACTAATTTTACAAACGGGGTTCAACACGATAAAATCTATTTAATACATATATGCCGCGGTCACGGGCTGACTGTCAGCCTTATTATATAGTGTGCAAATAGCTATTATCGTTATCCCCGTTGGCAACTTTAGTGTAATGCAACGCAAAAGTCTAAAACCTTATAAAAAGATCGTACTAATAAAAGGCTAGTTTCTCTAAAATTCAAAATGTTCTAGGTAAAAGGTTGGTAGCAAGACTTGAGTATCACGACGGGAGCGCGTATAAACGTTATTATATATCGCAGTCTACCTGCGGCGAGCCCGACTCGGCAAAAAGTAAAAAGATAATTTTTCGTCGGCCCTCGAGCAAAGAACAAAGGTTTTCTGCTTTGCCTAGTTATATGTGCTCGACTCCCTGCAGGTGTACCTTGTTATCTTTTACCCGGAATATCTTTTATTTCCTTATCTTCGGAGAGAGCTCAATGGCGTGAAAGTATGCCCGCTAAGTGTTTTGTGTTAACTGCTAACTTGACGTTATCACCAGGAATGTTGTCCGCATTTCCTCTTTATTTTACTGTTATAACTATTCATTCCTTTCTAATTTTTTGCATAACACTTTCCGTATCCATATCCATAATTTCTTTATCAATTGCAAACAAAATAATCTATTTTCATCCTATATGTTCAATGTTTCATCTTGGAGTTATTAAAGGGGCTCCTCTACCTTATAGGATGATTTATGGGCGTCTAGGCGCTTTTACGAAATAGCCTCAGCTACTTGTAAACATAGTTGTCAAGATACATTGGCGATTCTCAAAACCGTGATACTAAATTCTTCCGACACGCTTTTCGAGTTAAAGACGGTGTGTCCATCCGATATCTCGTTGCCAGTCACCACGTAAGCGGCGATGGTAAAAACACGATCGGTGGCATTCACCCGACGCCCTTGAACCGCCCGCCGATCACTCAGCTGGTCCAAGCTCGAAGCCTTGAGATCATCTAGGACGTTCAACCTAGGGCTAGATAGTTCCACTATTGTCCACTGAAAACTATCCACATAGATGATGACAATGACCTCGTTGACAACTATATTTAAAGTGTGCGACTCGCGCGGTCATTAATCTTTATAGTTCTATTCTCAAGATGACACTTGTTAGAGACGTTAGTATAGTATAGTGGAGGTGTTTATTGCCCATACCTCTAATGCACATAAGGTGCAGCAATTCCTGACTGAGCATAGAAATAAAATAACTTATACGATAAACAATTCATGCAAAGATTTTAAGATTATCTATTCGCCGATGTAAATATAATTATTTTTGTTACCTTGTCTAATTAGAATCAACTACAAGTATACAGCTAAGGAAGATATTACAAATTTTACGCCTTGTATTAGCCAAGGGGCAACTATCTAATGCCCAATAGTTAATCACCCCGAACGCTGACAGGACAGCTTATTAATAACTAATTACAACAATGACTGGTAAACAATAAGGCATAGATATTTAATAAGATACCGCAACACGATTCCTGCAACATTGCGCTATCAAGTTGCCGTTTTGACGAAGATTAATTATTAAGAGAATGTATGGCTCGCCTGGGCCTTTAGTTGTTACACTAAGGATGTGTTGTCTTGAGCTTTGTATTATTTGCTTGACAATAGAGTTCTTGAAACAAAGAAGTGCTTTCATACGGTGAAGAAAATACTTTCATTTCGAGCACCATTAACATTTGTTGAAGTGCTAATAGGAAGTAGCCAAAAACTGTCGGAATTCGCATAGAGGGGACACGTTTGGCGTTGTTTTATCGCGGTATTATAACAACAATCGATTGGGAACGTAAACGTTACTGTCAAGTACTCAAGTTCTGCAACTTTCAAAGGCCCCCAGCTGGCGGCGAGTTATGTCAAGAGAACGGAATGGAACAAATTAAAACACCAAATTAGTTTTGAAAAGTTGTATTTATAGTGCATGTCACAATTTTCACACGTTTTTTAATTAATGTAATAATTCAACATTAAGCAATTCGAAATTGTTTTGACATATTATTCAATGTAAGTCCACGTTGCACCAGTTATACGCAATCATTAAACAAGTACCTAAAATATTTATTTTTCACAACCGATATTATTAATTGAAAATTTGTAGCTATTAGAGCGTAACATTCGATAGGTAACGGCATGGGGGAAGGGATAGGTCGGTAATTACGATATTCGATAGGAGTTTAATTGTAGTTTTCCTTGGATATGAAACTCATAAGGTTATCCAGCTTATAATCAGAGCAATCGATGTGTGTACCATTTTCTAAAATAGATGAAAATGTTCGTAAACAATCATAGCCTTGGTTCTATAACAGTTCTCACAATATATTGCTTGCTATACAGTGTGTTTTCTTTAACCTGGGACAGTATAAGGAAATTTAAATTATAGGTGATACAGGGAAACTGCCTTAGGAATCTTTTACTCTTATTTTTGTGAAAACAATTTTGGTATAGTAAATTTTTTGGTCAAGCGCGAGTTGCCCGTAAAAACGAACAAAATTGATTTCGATAGTTTTTTTTTTATACAAATTAAGTTAAATTTTATTCAATTTGAGCAACTCTGCTGTCCCGATTTTTTTTCTTATACTGTGAAATTATTCCTATAGAATATCGTAGAGTCTGTCGCATTAAAAACATTGTTGTCAATTTTGTTTATTATGTACAAAATAAAACATTAAATTTTGACCAGGAACCTTTTAGTCTTATTTTTGTGAAAACAATTTTGGTATAATAAGTTTTTGGTCAAGAGCGAGTTGCCCATAAAAACGAACAAAATTGATTTCGATGGTTTTTTTTTCATACAAATTAAGTAAAATTTTATTCAATTATGTACTAGAAAATATTAATTGCAATACAATGAAATTATCTTTATAAGAAAAAGAAATGTCGATTTTATTCTTTTTTATGGACAACTTGATCAAAAAACTTACTATATCATAATCGTTGTCACAAAAAAAATACTTTCAAAGTCAAAGTCAAAGATTATTTATTCCATAGGTAAAATAAATTTACGCTCCAAAACGTCACAGTTAAGCTACTGCTCGTTCACTACGCTGACCTCCCTGAGAAGAACGAGCAAGAAACTCTAGGGATTGCTCTTTTCAAATAAACTTAAATGCTATGGAATACACTTTGAATCAAATTTGTGTGGATTCTGGAGCCATGTCGTCTTTCCATACATCTTTATCTAACACGTAGTCTTCAACTTTGTGATACCACAGTCATGACACCAGTCTCCTTAAACTTTTGTCTGAGAGATACCCGAGAACCTAGACGGTACACAGAACGAATCGCTAGTTTTTGCAATACAAATATGGTTTGAATATCTACCGCTTTATCCCCACATGACAATTCCGTAGGACATTATACTATGGAAGTAACTAAAGTAAACTAGTCTAGCAGTACTAACATCGGTAAGCTCACGTATTCTGCGGACTGCGTATGCAGCGGAGCTTAATCTGCTGGCCAGAGACGATATATGTGGAAACCATTGAAGTTTACTATCTAAGGTCACTCCCAAGAAGACTGCTTTATTAACAAGGTCTAACTTTTCTCCGTTTATTTCAATGCTTCGACTAGTCGATTTTACGTTAGGTAATTCAAATTTAACACATTTTGTCTTCTTGGCATTAAGCAATAAATTGTTAGCATTAAACCAATAAACTACCTTAGAGAGGGTATCATTAATATGGTCATAGTTAATGTCATATCTGTCTGTTTTAAAAATCAAGGATGTATCATCAGCAAACAACACTATTTCGCAATGGTCCTTAACAAAGAATGGCAGATCATTAATATAAATCAGAAGTAAGAAAGGTCCAAGTATTGAGCCCTGCGGAACACCCACATTTACTGGAGAACCCAAAGAAGTTACTCCATTTATGTCTACTTTCTGAATTCTACCGTTGAGATATGACCAGACAAGTTTCGACGCCTTGCCATTTACACCGTAATGTTCCAGCTTCCTAATAAGAGTAATATGATCAACGCAATCAAATGCCTTTGAGAGGTCACAGAAAACACCAATAGCGTTCTGGGACCTTTCCCAAGCATCAAAGATGTGTTTTAGTAACGCTACCCCCGCATCGTGAGTCGATCAACCACTAGTAAACCCGTATTGTTCACTATGAAAAATATGATTCCTACCGAAATAGGACAGTAATTGAGTTAGCATAACCTTTTCGAATATTTTACTTAAAGCTGGTAAAATTGAAATGGGCCTATAATTGCTAGGATCAACTTTCCTACCGCTTTTGAATAAGGGAATAACCTTGCTGTACTTCATTAAATCGGGAAAAACACCTTCGTCAACGCACCTATTGAAAGCTACAGCTAACTGTGGGGAAATTAGATTAATAACTGAGTCTATAAGTTTAGTTGATATGCCCCAGAGATCTTCAGTTTTTTTAACATGTATTGACTTAAAAGCTTTAATGGTTCAGCTCCCTGTATCTCCTGTGGTTTCGGATTACACCATACCGTCCCCGTTAAAAACAAACACACTATATAACATAATATGCGAAATACGGTTCACGCGTCATCTCGCCATTCATTGTATGAACGCGTTGACGCCATAGAACCATAGACAACGTCTCCATGCTCGTGCTGCGTAACACATGAATAGGTTCTTTGTTTAAAAACAATCATTAAACCTAGCAATTTTCATCATTTGCGTTTAATCTTTCAGAATGTAGAAAACTTAAATTACACTCTATTAGCCCCCACATCTGTCGTTTCAGACTGATCGAAACGACGAATCGATAATGTTTGTTTATGTCTATAACGATAAACTTGAACGCTAATAATATACCGATGGGCTATACAATTATCGTGACGCTCGGTCGGAACGAGAAATCGTCTGCATATAAACCCTGGAAAGCCATCTTGTCGTGTCTCAAAAAAATAGAGAAAAATTTTTTTTTACATATTTGAAATCAGAAAAAGATTCCGTTTCTTTTGGTTTTTTTCTTATCATTATTTGAAAAAATACATAAAAATACTGTAATCTATTTTTCAATATACGGCAAGATTGTTTTACTAGCGTCGATTTTTTATTTTTATAACAAGTGACGGGACGAACAAGTCGTGCGCCTGTGTCGATATGGCGGCCTTAACTTTACAATACTATAACACGACGGGTACTAATCTGCTACGCACCCATTCTTACAGTGTGATATTTTATTAATTATCAGTATTTTAGGAATGATTCAATTCGTTAATTCGAACAACTTTGTACTATGGAGACCTAAGAAACCCGCTCGTAAGACATTTGGGGCGAAAGTATATGGAAAAGCTGATTTTTTTCACTATTTGAAAGGTGTCCTCGTTGTAAAAGTAGTATTTTCGCGTGTTGATCGCTCGAATCTCCTTCTAAAATATAAAATTGTCAGAATATATCACTCTGTATATCGTATCCCTATGCGCTTGGGTTTGTTTAGTTACGCGCAAGAATACAAGGTTACATAAAGATGGGCGTTTTAACCAAGATCAAATTTGAATAGAATTAACGTTGTTTAGTCATTTACTCTGCACTTATGTCTATTGTTTTTGCAGACTGCACTATTTTATATCTTATTGGGATAATCTTGTGTAATTGGCCGCTTATCTAAAAACTACTAAAAGCAGGAGACTTACAGTGTAACATAAATTATACTTTATTATTATGATACCAAGTGACGGGACGAACAAGACGTGCGCCTAGTGATAAGCGGCAAGCCTGTCCTTAATTAACAGTTGCAGTACCACTCAAGAGATATTAACTAAAATAACGGATAACTCACTTATTTAAGTCGAATTTTTGCCCGACATGTTTCGAACCAGTTCGTGGTCCTTAACCATGAGATTCCACGGCGGTAACTCGACGGAAACTGCGCGCGAAAGCCCTAACAGCTGATCGATCACTCAGTACGGCTGCGGGCGCAGGCGGGGCGTCGGCGAGCAACTACCCTCGTTTGCTTCATTTTTATTAAAGTCATGCGCAGGAGTGAACACTACACTAACAACGGCACTTTCTAAACTCTCATCCGCACTTACCACTGAAGTAGTACATAACACTGTTTTCCAGCCGGGGGTACCGACCATCCACTATCACGATTGAAATTCGAATGACGACCAACCTCTATAGCTTAACATATTTTCGCCAGTAAAGACACTATCAAAATGAATATAGTATCGACTTAAATACGTGAGTTATCAGTTAGTTTAGTCTGAGTTGTGGTTTTCTATTCAAAAACCGCTCAAGATTTTAAATCGCAAAGATCTGAAGAGCACTACCACTGCGTCCGTCACCCTGAGACATAACGTACTCCTTACAGAACAATGGCATAAGTGGAGTTACGTCAAAAACGTATATTGCTCCATTAGATAGAGAAAAATATAACCCACATCCTTTCTAATTCTTGTAACTCTATTGTCAATAAGTTGACAAGTCCCATGTGCCTGTAATTTCACTCTTACCCTTCTAAACCGGAACGCAGTAATCTTGAGTTGATCAGAAAAAGCTTTATTTCCGTGCAGTAAAAACGAAAAGGACGTTGGATGTTTCACTTCCGCTCGGATCGCCGAAAACACATACGTTTTTCGCATTTCTGCTTGGCGGCAGAAATAGGTGAGATGGCAGTACTTGCTTGACGAAATTTTTCACAAGCTTCGTGTTACCATGACTACTATTACTACCATTTCCTTTTATAGATTTTAAGACTTTCGTGGTTATTCACTAAATGATTATCACTAGTAACAGGTTTCTTACCACGGTATAACTTCTTTTTATTTTCCCGATATTTCGGAACGGTTGCACGCTCCATGGTCACGGGTTGACTGGACGGCGGCAGATGACAGCTTTATGGGCAGACATATCTGTCTACCCTCTTGCGCTGTCGACGACTACCTTCATCGCGATTTGTTGTGGCGTTACCATTGTCACTCACTTTTTTCACACAAACCACACTTACTGTATACACACGCGAAACTGAACTCGAGGTGTTTTTGTTTTTATTACTGCAATAATAAATTTTAATTTTAAAATGTATTATATATTATATAAATAAATTTTAAAATTTTATTACTGCAGTACAGACAGCGCAAGAGGGTAGACAGATATGTCTGCCCATAAAGCTGTCATCTGCCGCCGTACAGTCAACCCGTGACCTTGGAGCGTGCAACCGTTCCGAAATATCGGGAAAATAAAAAGAAGTTATACCGTGGTAAGAAACCTGTTACTAGTGATAACCATTTCCTTTTTCTTATTATTATTATTGGTATCCATTTCCAAGAATTCATGTAATAATCATATTTATTACATAACCTCATTTTTTAATATTCCATTGCTAGGCAAAGCCCTCTCGACTACCAGAGCTCCCAATTTGAAGCAATGTCAGGCCAGACCTTTATATATGCGTTCAAGTCGTCATCCCGCCATGTCTTTTTTGATCAACCTTGTCGCTGGCCTTTCTCCGACATCCACCAAGAGCCTGTATGAGTTCATCTCTGTGAGTGCATGCGACAGAATTATTAAAAAATAAAAAAGCATTTTAGCATAATCATATAGGTACGCAACACTGCTGGACACGGGTGTCCTCTAAAAGCTCCAAGCGATAATCCACCACGTATGTCCAATGCGAATTGGGGCTTCCACATGTTAGATAGATAAACACTTAATATACGAGCACCGTAATAAAAAGATTATCATACCATTGAAAGAGTCAGCATATGAGCCTTCCTTTTTTTTCTTTTATGTAAATAAAACCATTTACGGAAATTAAATTTATAGGACAGAAAACAGTTCTAGATCTATCAATTGACACTAAAAATCAACGCGTTATTTAAAATTACGTACCTTGCTAAGGTTAATTGCCGACTCATTAGCTCTAGGTAGATGTTCGCAGAAATTCCCATTTCAATCTTAGTTGACCCGATTTGCTCTAAAACGTGTGATCTAAAATTAAAAGCAAACCCAAGAGACGATCAAAGGCACACCGACGGAGAATCTGGTGTCAGTTTTGTTGAAGAGACTATATTGATTCTTGTGTAACGTCGTTACATCCGACCATGACAGGGTTTTGCTGAACCTTGGGCCTTCTTAGTAAAGGCGGATGTGCTCTATTTGGTTGACGATAGCAGTAACACAATTTAATGCCAGCAACTCACTAGACACCCTGACTGCGGCAGCCAATATAACGTATGAATGTTAAAGACCGCGCATAAAGCTCCGAGGCATCCAAGACTTTCTTTAAATTTTGGCTACTATATTCGCATTCATGACGACAGGATGTATTGCTAATGTGTACGAAATACACTGCTAGGCCTATATTTATGTTTGAGCCGCTTCCTACGACACCACTGGAATATAGTCTTTCAGCCTTTAACTGTAATAGTTTTCAAGTGGAAAAAAAATACGATGAAAAATGAAAATGAAATGGAATAGTTTAAAAACGAAAATGAAAATAGTTTATTTCTTTAAATTTTTATTGAATTGATATTCTATATTCTATTATTTTTTATGTGAAATTACTCCGCTAGTTTCTTATAATTTATATGTATATATTCCATATGCTTGTTGTCGTATCTTTGTATTTGGTTTTTCAACGACTTTTTAGCCATAGCGCTATCTTTGAGAAATCTATGAAAGTATTTCGTCACCCAGTTAGAGATACTTTTACAGCTATCAGCCCCGACTAGAGATGTCGCTATTCACCGTATTGTAGTTTATTTCTTTCTTCTTAAAAACGTCTTACGATTAACGATACATATTTCAAATCGCAAGGAAGGATAGCGACATCCCTTGTATTTTGTGACCCAGTGTTTTTGACGACGTGCATTAAGGAGACCTATTAATACTTGCGATTCATTATCAAAGCATCAAAAAAGCTAATTGAATACAGCTTGTAGAAGCTGGGGTTATAAAGTTGATATAGGCTATGTTTATAACATTGTCCTATATTTCGCTTCAGATGTTTGTTCGTATTAGCAGAAAACAACAAGTTTTCAGTTCGTTCCCAAAAATAATAAAGAATTTCCCGAATTTTCCCAAATCTGCCAAACTCTGCCAGATTTTATATAACTTATCATGTTCTACAGCAATGAAAATGAATAAAAAATAAATCTGTCGTAATGGTCACACTATTCTCAATATCAATGTGACATTGGCAAGAGGTCTCTTGTCAAAACGTTTCTTTGCAACTTTCATTATCTCTCATTTAAATATTGTCTAAACATTTTTGTCACATAGTGTTTTATTTTTTGCTTTATGTCATTACTGTTTGATTGATTATTTCGTTAGGTATTTCATAGCTTCATTGTTTTGTGTGTGTGCTATAAAATAACCAATACTTCAGATAGGTAAACATTCAATCATGCTTAAAATGAAACGTACGTATAAGAAAGTTACCTAATCTGTGGTCGAACTGAATCAATTGCGTTGTGTTCTTGCATCTATTCTAAAATACAATGTTTTACAATTTTTTTATTCCCGCCTTCTAAAAATGTACAAAAATATATTGATAACTATAGTACATTTCAATAAGGATAAGTTCTGTGACACTTCTAATTTTTATGTTACCCGCATACGATTTATAAGTAATCTGTCAACCCGGTTACAAAAATACATAGTAAATTTGTTATAATGTACCAAAATCAAACAATATTTGTTGTAGATGTAAAAATAAGTTTTAAGTAAAAATTGTGGTATATTATGTAGATAGAAAATTAAATAATAAATATAAAAATAAATTACCCCAACTGCTTGATGCGTAAATCGGATTATTTATCTATAGAGATTTACACCATAGAATCGATAAATCGAATCGGCTTTTGTATAACTCGCGTCAATACGAGGCATTTACATACCTTGTTAGCGAGTTTTATTTTGGTTTTGCGTGATCTTTTTGGAGTAATTGTTCAAATTCCGTTTCGTTGCTGCTGATTTTATGCTTTATTGTTGACTTTTTGTTTGGTTGTGTAGTTTTTAGGGATATACCCAACATAAATTACCCTAATTATTTTCTGTAAATCGATTCCCTCTTCGTTACAAATTATCTCGATAAGATATTTAAATCGATTTTTTTCATACGATTTTACATCACTACATCTCTAGAAACTTCAAATTTCAAACGGCACGGGAATCATCCCTATTGAAATGGACTATAGGTAAAAAATAAAATGCAAAATTATACTAACGAAGTCCATGAATGGCACTTCGTCGTTATTGGAGCAGCTTTCGCCATCCTTTTTTAAATGTCAGTTATTTTTAAGGAAGAAGTGCAAGTCCTTGAAAAGGTTCCGCATGTACAACAGCTTGACTTTCAAATTAGAAGGTTAGGCCCCTGTCCCTTTTTTATACAGTAGACATTAATGAACCATCTTTTTTGCGCAAACTGAATGTTATATTTAATACAACAACTTTGATGTTACAGAAAGCTGAACTATGTACTTAGTGTGACAGGGTAGTATGATAAATATTGCACCTCTTCTTCTTATCGTATCGATTGCATACACTATAACACGCCATCGTTGTGAAAGAATTTGCCAATTGGCGTAACGTACTCACCGATTGTTGCGATGTATAATGCTCCTTTCGTCCACCTAAGGCACCATATACCGTCTTGAAGACGAATGTTTATCAATAGTTTCCAAAAATATGTCCATTTTGTCACCTTTACAGTACTAAAATAAACGTAAATTATGGTAAACCTAATTGCGTCGCAGTTTGCACCAACCGCAACCTTGTTCACCTGTTAAGCGGGCGTGGACATACTTAAGAGGTCCGTATTGTAGCTGTACAGACACAACTTGCGGAATAACTATTAAAAAGTTTTTTTTATGTATTTAAACCAGATTTTAGTTTTCAAAACAATACAAGACATTAATTGTAACTAAAATGGCTTAAAACTGCGTTGAAGAAAGTTACTCATACTCGGGTAACCAACCAAATTTTGATTCATATTGTAAACGTAACAAAGTAACTACCACCACAATATCACACTTAACAGACAAACCAATTTGTAATGTAATGTAATTGTATTTATATTTATATAAAAATAGTCTGTGTGTGACAATAAAGATTTTCATGTTGTAAATTTGCTTGTAATAAATATTAGAACATCACATATGTATCCCGAAGTAAATAACTAAAGCATATAATCATAACACAAGTATGAAAATCGGAAACAACGACATTACCACAAACACCCAGATCCGAGATAATATAGAAAAGTTAGTTTTTCTACGTTGACCTGGCCGAGGATAGAACCCGAGACCTCAGAGATGGCGACACGGTAATCGGTGTGGAAGCCTTTCAACCGCGGAGGTCTTCAAAATGTTACCTATATGAAGATAAATAGAAACCTTTTTCTTAGTATAATTCAAACTAATTATTTTAAAACGTCGTTATTTTTTAATCATACTAAAAATTCGTAGCGCAATAAAATTTATTGGAAATCATTTTATTTTTTCTAAAATCGTACAGCAAGCACATGTTAAAATAATTCTTGGACAACAGGCGCACTACACTTGCTTATATGTATACTATAAAATGTATGTATGAGTGGGTAGTTATATCTCATTGTTATTTACATGGCAACCATTACAACCCAGCCTAAAAGGGTCTATAGTCTATAATTATCGACACGACTGTGCCATATGAATTAATCTTGTGATATCATATCCGATAGTTTAGCCTTTATGCATTTTAGTTTATCCGGTTTCAAATTACGTTAACTAGCAACAATGACGTAATCCATTGTCTAATGAAATGAAAAATTTATAAACCATCTCATTTTCACAACATTCCAAAAATATGAAATAAATAATAAAGTAATATTTTTGCTCTGGAAAGGTAAAACGTGTAACGTGCAGAAGCATATTACGGGAGAGCGATTTAAAGTATTTTTTTGTAAGACAAAAAAATTATAACTAATTTTATGTAATTATTTTATTTGTTATATGGAAAACTAACAGTTGCAATGTTTCTATATAGGAAATAATATTAGAGTGACGATTATTTTTTTGTGTAATCTTTCCAGATTCGAATTGTTTATTTCCGACACGGGCTTATTTACCAAACCAAACCAAAAAGTAAGACTATAAAATTGTAACGTTTATATTTAAATACATAAGAATGAGACAGAAAGTAGTAATTAAAATATTTTAATACAGCCTTTTCAACCTGGACAAAATCAACCTCAAACCACTCGACAAACCTGTATTAGTAGGAAATAAAAACATAAATACGTGGGGCGCACTATAAGTTTCCGGAATGAATAATAAATGCTCAGAAATGAATTTATTGTTTCTCAAAATATTCTCCGTTAGCGTTAATGCACTTTTTAATACGAATACACCAATTTTGAAAACATTTATGCCACTCCTCCGTGACAATCTCTGAAACATACTTTTCATACTCTTCGACAGCCTCTTCAGATGATGAAAATCGTTGACCGCGTAACTGGTTCTTAATTTTTGGAAATAAATAAAAGTCACAAGGTGCCAGGTTGGGACTGTACGCGGGATGGCTAATAAGGTCAACGTTGTTCACCTTCAAAAATTCATTTGTTCGTCTGGACGTATGAGAAATGGCATTATCGTGGTGCAAGATGATACGGCGTTTACGGTTATTTTTACGGAGTTTGTCGATAACTTCCGGCAAACAAATAGCCGTGTACCAATCACTATTCACGGTACAACGATTCTCCAAAGCAACAGTAGCCACGTGTTCAGTTTTATTAAAAAAAGAAGCAATCATCCGCTTAGAGGCACTTTTGTGCACGCACGCCACTTTGGCTGGTTTCGGCTCATCTCGAAAGACCCGTACGCTCGGTTGCTGCTTTGTTTTAGGATCGTATTTATAAATCCATGTTTCGTCACATGTTACTATGTCCCACACCAAATTTGACGCCCCTTCGTTGAATCTGGTAAGCATGGCATTGCACCAAGTGACGCGATCCGTTTTTTGAGCCTCAGTCAAATTGTTTGGGATCCACCGAGAGCACAGCTTTTTCACACCCAAATGTTTGTGTAGTATTGATTGTATTTGACTCATGCCTATGCCTAAAGATGCCCGAATGTCATAGTATGTCACATGTCTGTCTGTTTTGATCATACGGCGCCTAGCATCGATGTTTTTGTTGTTCACAGCAGTGGACGGGCGACCATCACGAAATTCGTCCCTGAGATTCACACGACCGCGTTGGAATTCTGCACCTATAAATAGTCGTCTTGCACGGTGCTACATCACCAAAATCAGTTTGAAGCCGAGCGAAGCTCCGCTGAGCTGTTACAATTACAATTAAATTCGTAGAAAATCATACTACGAAAATTTTCACGAGAATCCAACCAATTTCTAAAATGACGCCACAATGTAATAGCAAGTGACAGTCGGATGAAAGAAGCTGTATTCTATAGCCAAAGAGTTTCATTTTCAAATGTTGTAATTACTTTTTAAATATTGTTTATGTAAGTGGCCAGTTCCGGAAACTTATAGTGCGCCCTATCTAAAAAAATGATAATCCACAAATTTTCTATTTTCAATTTAAACTTAAAATATAAAGTAAACCAACCTGACTTTATAAAAAACATTGCAATATTTTGGGGATTTTTCTAGAGTTCCGCTGAATGTGCCAATATGTGTATTTTAGTATTAGTATAGGTAATCAAATTACGTATAGCGTTAAATAAAATATCGTTACAAAGATATAAGGTTTCCTTTTAAATTGGGGAAATAGCGTACATAGCAAACGTATTTCAAATAATTACTATATTAATGAAGTATTCATATGTATTTTCATTACCGTCTATTGAATTAATTGACATAGAACTATTCTGCTATTCACACAAGGAGAGGTACGTACGTAGTATGAGTTAGTTATTCTAGAAACAGTAAGTACTTTACCATTTTCCACTTTAAACGCTATTACAATGAAAGCTCAAAGTAAAATAAAAATAATGGACGAAAATACGCTCCGCGGAGGCAAGAAATTTTCCCTTTGCGAAGCCGATAAGAAAGCAGTGCGATATAATGTCTAATTACACACAGTAGCAGTCAAAATAGATACTCTCCCCTGAGTCATTGGGATATTACAAGTGTAATATTGTAGCCGAAACAGCGCAGATGCATTTCAATATGAAATACGAGTAATAACAAAAAAATGAAATGTTAATCACTTGTTGATTAACAAAAACCACAAATTATCATTTGCATCAAGCTCGTACATTGCTATGTTCTCATCTCGATTTTAATGAGTTATTGTGAACATTGTGTTTGTATGTTGATTTGACTTATGCATGCAATAATTATAAAACTCCTCATTTTTTATTAAGTCGTAGGTCCTTTTTAGTAGCTCCTTGGTAAATAGTTCGCTCAGGGAAGTACTGCCACCTTACCTATTTCTACCGCCAAGCTGTAATGTGAGCATTACTGCGATCCGGTTTCGAAGGATGGGAGTGCTAGTGAAATTACAAGCACATGGGACTTGCCAACTTACGTCTCAAGGTGACGGGCACAATGGCAGTGCCCTTCAGACCTTTAAGATTTAAAACTTTGAGTGGCAGTGCATCGCTTTTCCCCAGGCGCACAACTTGTTCATCCTGTCACTTGGTATCATAAAAAAACCTTTCACTACCTGGGTGAGAGTGCTAAGGCAGTAGTCCTTTTCGCTGGCCCAATATGAGATGGGGACTAAATACATACGTTTTCCAATAGTTATGTAACCCTGCTCCGACTTGCAAGTTTCACGTGATATTTTCCTTCATTATAAACAACCATAGTTTCACAACTTTATTACGTAGAGTATAAGGTAGACGTTTGTTTACCTATATTCCGTATAGTTGTTTTAAATTTTCATATCACTCATTGAGTTTAGGTCGTTTTGACCCGTTGGAGCCGTCACAGCCAGATAAGGTAAACTTACAAAACGTTAGCCACGCAAGAACAAAGGTTCCTATTCAGCTCACGTCGCACGATGTCTACTTTCGTAATGCCACCTTACTGCCTCACTGCTGCCGCCTGAAGGCTAATCGCCGAGGTTAGGATGGCAACTAACTATGACTAAACCGTTGAGTAATGTTATACGGCAACATACAAGTGTAACTTTTGTTTTAATTATACCAGGTGACGGGATGAACAAGTTGTGTGCCTGGTAGTAATACGCCTACTCATAGCAGGGCCAGTGCCACTCAGAGCTTTAAATGTACCATGTGCCTGTAATTTCAACAGCAATTTAACTGCTTGGCGGCAGAAAGACGTAAAGTGGAAGTAGTTCCCTGGAAGAACTCTTCCACAAGGGGCTGCACTACTACTTCCTTGACAAGGGAGCTCCTCCTACTGCTACTACAACAACACAGTAACAGTAAGTGCTAAAAGTAATCTTATATCTAGATACGGTGTTTTGAATTTACACCTTTATCTATGAACTATTACTGCTAATACATGGAATGTATGTTGACGCTTTTTGGCGTACATTTTTGTACAAAATTATATTCTTTAATAATTAAGCTTTGCTATTTTCGCTAGATAACTTTTCGTTTTATAATACCAAAAACCTGGTGTTTTAGGGTTAACAAACTTGTGAAAATTTGCACAACAAAAGTTTTATCCGCCACTTACTTTTTGTACGTCCTTGTCATAAAACTAAAAAGCTTTTAACGTGGCTCGCCTTATTTCTTTAGACTTGCGGTACGACAAAACACAGTAGTCATTCTTATCTTGTCCTTATCTATACAATAACCACTTTACACCGGTGTGACCATTAGATAGTTCCAGATTAGCAACATTGTTCTCAATGTATTTATTACGAGCAGAAGCTACGACTCCCATCTGTTTGATATTACTTTTCTGTATTAAACGAGTACGTATGCAACAAAATGTCGTCTTTACATATCGTCGGTGTTTTAAAGTAAGCAACATTTGGAAAAAGTTTCAGGGAAGTATGTCTTTGGTTTTAATGACTGTATTAAAAGTGGGCGCTGAAGAGTCCTAGGGCAGTGGGGGTCTCGGAAGCAATTGAGGGGCATTGATGTTTTCCAAAAGGTACTAAGGTGCATTTGAAACAGAAATCTGAATTATCTATATAAACTATACTACAAATATATATATTCTTTTCCTTAAAATTTTAGTTAAATACGTGTTTTCAATTATATTTTTTGGTTGTAGGCGATGGAATTTTATATCTTGCTTAAGTGGGCGGTGAGCCAAAAAGTTTGGGACCCTATGGTATAGAATAGATGATTACTAAGTGTAATAAAATAAGCTTCATTTTGTAAAGCACCCTAGAAAATGATCCAAGAAGTCCCTGTGGTGCGATCCTCGGGTCATCAAAGGGTAAGCTTCTACTTAGTATCCATATAGTTATATGTACTGACATTCAGCTGTAATCTAGCAGACGGTAACCAGACAGATATAATGCGATTTGCCCCGAGCTTGAAGCATCAGTCCATGTAACATGATTAAATTGCTTATACATTTAGATAACCTACGTTCATACTTTTATGTCATCTGATCACAGTCGCAAATTAGTTTGACCGCCACTTTGAACCTAGCTACGCAACGAATTTGTTAATGCATATTTGTAACGTATATTTTACATTACAAAGAGTCAAATGCCACTTAACCGTCGACGTCATAGGAAAGTTTGAACAACTTAATGAGAGATTTCTTGAGCATTATGTTTGAAAGTAATGTTACTATGCAAGATACAAAGCCCGTAAGTACTGTTAAACAGTATTTCGTATGATATTGTTTTACTCATTCCCACTTGTTCACGACAATAACCTATAGAATAGACACCAAGTTTATATTTGCTACAGACAAATTTATCAATCGTTGAATGACCTAAAATATTGTTGGCCATGATACCTATTTCTTTTTACGTTGTAAAGTTGAACTGTAACCATAGAAAATGTATGCATTTTTTTCGCACAATAATATAGGAAAAACAAAAAATGCTGCTTGGTTCCGAAAGTAAATGACTACCATGAGACCCCGACAACAAGTAGAATAGGTTAGCAGAAATCGTTATGTCGACAATTTGACGTGTTTCGTAAATCGTAAGTTTTTATTGTTGGGTGTCGTGAGAGAAGAAACGCCCAAGGTTCCCTTGACGCGTGTCCTCTCCATCCTTACTTAGCGTGCCGTTCACTCAGAATTTTACCTTGTGACACTAGGCTTTACTTGCCTACTGGCGAGGTTTATGCAACACCAGGTGTGATTCATTTAAGCCAAGCCATATGGCTATCCATTTCGAATTCTGCCCTTTTTCACTGAAATTTGACCGGACTAGATTTTGATTGAAAATTAAGATCATCGGGGAATACTCAGTTTTTGCCTAATAAATACTAGTCGGTTCAATTGTTGCATTCAAAATACCTTGAATGTGTGACTGTAATTGTCAGTAGCTTCGCTTCTTTTGTTGTGCCCGTTTAGATCCATTCTGGCACGTGTCTATTACTTTGTCGAGAAAACCGGATACTTTTCACAAAAGTGACATTCTTCGTTGATTAAATTTGTAAATATTTTGCAGAGAAAAGCGCTCGATTTTTTTTTTCTGAAATTCCATGTCGTAAGGAACCGTATTTACGGCTTTGATTGGCTAGCAATATTCTTAAAAACGTATTTAATTTTAGATCCAACTTTTGTACAGTCCAACTTGCTCTAACATTTTGAAGACATTTACGACACCTCGAAATAGAACCGTCGTTTGCGTCTGCTGTTCCCTGATTACCGCACACTGGACAGATTTGCCGACATTTTCACTCTCAGTTATTACGGAATAAACGAAGTGCCCACCCATCGTAAGCAAATTCAGATGAAGGAATCTCGTCAAACTTTGGTTTGGGGCAATGTTAGATTTCCAGAGAACTCTATACCATTTCATCTTTTGTTGAAAATATTTTCGCTTATTTCTAAATCCTACTTTTAATGCTTCTCCTTATTATTTACAAACTATAGTAAAAACTTTGTAGTTTTCTCACGATAGTTTAATTCGTAATCAGTGATAACCTCAATAGACTTGACAGATAATGTAATCGTCTGTGGATCATAATATTGACTTGGCCTCATTGTTTTGATAACGGTATTGATTTTTATATTTACCTACGCATTAAAGCCGACATGCAGAATAATTTACTATGTAGCGTGTCAGGAATCATTCTATGAATTTGGAGATGTTATAAATTAAATTATTAAAACATTACACTGAAAAAAAAGACTTTAAACAAGTTAATTACTCAAGTTAATCAATCACAACATCATTAAATTCATTACTTAAAATTGTTGCTGCAATCAATAACAAGTAACAAGTTACATTATCACCTTAAACTACATCTTGTTTACTGAAATGATTTTTTTTTTCGAATTTTCTTATTCGTTATTCAGCAGCAAGAACATAAGATGAGAATTATTTACAAGTATTTTTTTGCGATCGCCAAGATTTTCTTTTAAACGGCATTATCAGCAGTCTCTTTAATCGCTTTATTAATCAGGTCGTACTACGTGTAGCACGATAGTTGAGCATCTTATCCTTGACTCACTCAGGGCGTTTCCAGTTAGAGAGATTACTAAGTAAAGGCCACAGGGGCGTGAACGATAAAAACTACATTAACATAAAAGGACCTTTTATATCGATGTTATTAGTTTAAGGCTGTTAAAACGTGTATAAATAACTAAACTCATTGATTATTTATAAATCATTTTAGTTTAAAAAAGACCTGAAATATGAAGCCTAAGTAAATATCGATAGAAAATTATTATGTGAACCACACAATAGCAGATTATGCAATCGACCAATTGGACGTAGTTAAAAAAAGGATCCAATGCACATCCAGTCACTTTCGAGATATGGCAATTTGAAATTTAACAGTGTTTCTCACTCTTGTTTTATTTTCAAACTTATAATTTCATGTAACTCCAGATATATTTATTTATGTTTATATGTTGAATTTTTTGCTGACCTAAGAGGTTACGTTTTAGGAACCGTTTGTGCATATAACTCATTTTTTCATAATTTTATGGATTGGATCCTTTTTGCTCAACTACATCCAATTATGAAAAGGCGTCTTACAGTTTATTACTAATATGAAATAACATTTGCTATTAATAACTAATTTAGAGACATTAATATATTTGTAGGGATGATAACAAAGTGCGGGGTGCAAAGATTTGTCCAAAAAACCGGGAGTTACAGCTGCCTTCGGTCGTTAACATCCGTCGGTTTTTGTCAGATCCGAGTAGAAATAGAGCAATTTGTTCTACTTTACCCCCGACGACGAACGAATTTAAGTTTCAGTAGCTTTTTGTCTAAACTAGTAAGTATTATGCAAAAGCACCCAACTATTTAATTGAAAGCTCACTTTCAGTTAAATGTTAATGAAGAATAAATAACAAGTTATTGCAAATATGGTCCTCCGTGAATTTCCATTCAATTCAAGATTCTTTATTGCGACCACAGTAACCTTCTTTATTAGATTTTTCTTCCATATTTTGAAAACTTTATGAACATAAGACTTCTCCCATAAAATAAGTTTTAAGATAACAAGTTGAGCATAATTACGTTGAATAAGCAAAGTTTTGTGGGGGAAAAAATCGGGTGTTCCCAACTTCTGACAACTGACTACAAAATTTATGCTCGGCAAACTTAATAATGAAGAAACACACAATTAAGACTTGGTGGTTTATATGGCGGTGAATCTGTGTAACGACCCCAAACTTTTGCTCCTCAAAATTTAGACAAAACATTGCGAGCCTTCCAAATTGTTTTCAGATCCGCACATTTATTGAATAGTCGAAGAAACACACACAAATGACGAGTTTAAAATATATCCCTGTACTATTATTAAGTATTTCTCGAGAGCTTTTTTGCGGGTGGCAAAGTGCAGCGATGACCTCCGACCGATATCAGAATGGTTTACGGCCGGTGTCGTGCGTACGTGTCTGGAGTGGCAAATTGCGACCTGCTTAACACAAAACCGGCGTTTGCCGGTTTCGGGCTTCTCGCCAATCACACCCAAATATTAAGATATTTGCAATTAAAAGAATCACTTAATGATACCAAAACCGGGATACGAGCAATAAAAACTCCTATTTTGATGATCCCAGAATTTCGACTCTTTTCAATCAAACAATGTTGTCATGAAAATACTGAATCCAATCAAAATGTTAATTATGGGTAAATATGGTTCCAATATTAACTACTCTTAGTTGTGGTTGTTATGTCACGTTCGATTACATATAGTCCTTGAAATTGATGTTTTTCATCCAAAGAAGCTTGTTATGTAAAAATATTGTAGAAACACTGAAAATTACAAAATATTTAGTGAAATAAGGTTATGTAAATTTGGCATTCAATACGAATTCACATTTTACAGAAGAATATTATAGTAGAAACCTCGCTTTTCTACTACTTTTACTAATTGATAATTATATAATAAAACCAATACCAATATTAATACAATCAATTAACAACATACAATAAGTGATAATAAATAACTTATCGACGAACAAAACTATAATCATTTATCACGGCGTTACACGTACATGCAGTTATTTATGTTATGTAATAATGTTTGTGGTACTCTGTACGTATAAACAACGCAGTTTTGAATTGTTATATGTCACTATGTTGTCGGTTACGTCAACTCCTTAATAATTTATTGCTGTTTTCTGCCAGTAACATACTAAACAATGAAACATTAATTAAGGGCTAATAATTTACGATCGCCTTGACGATTTTTATTAAGATGAAGGCACATGTATTAGGGTGAATGTGTAAAAATAAGTACATTCAGGGCAAAACCTAGATCGGGTCGCTCAACTGTCGGAAACTATTATTTCTGAGAGAAGTAATGTTCTATTGGGGTTGTCGCGGAAGTCTTGTCGTGATGAATTTTGTGAGATTATGTCGTCTCGACATAGTAGGTACACCGTCGGCAAGACACGTTATCGCAAGGCAGCACATGCAAGCCGCGGTACACAGACTACGCAAAGTCGGTAACCAAAAGTAGAACTAAAGGATACGACACGTGTTCGTGTTTGTCTTAACGATAAACTTATGTATTTTTATTATTGAGAGTTGTTCTTTAGTAAATTGGATCAAATACCTGTTTGTACTCGTCTTCATTAAGCAAAATTTACAAGATTATGATTTAAATTGGTGAAATTACCACCTGCATTTGTTTCGTTTCTTATTGTCATAAAAATGTCGTAACTTTCATAAAAGCACGTTTAGAATAGTTGTATAGCTGCGTTGTGGAGTGCGGGCGGTGCTAAGCCGCGGGGGCGGCGCCCGCGGAGAGCGGCAGCGGCAGCGCGGCAGTCAGTCGGACACCGCGACACGTACCGACCGAGCGTCCCACCCGCGCGCATACTCGCGCTCGCAGCCTCGCATGAACGCGGTCTTTCCCTCTACCTCGACAACAGGAGTACTTACCCACCCTCCCTCAACATCTCCACCGATACGCAATAGGTAGGTATCTATCACTGAATCTAGTTCTTCATAATTTTGGCCCTTAATACAAAAAAAAAGTTTATCGACCCTAACGCTGCCGCCATAACAACCCTTATTCACTCCACTCGGCTAGCCGCTCCCTCTAATTATTGACTCCCCTAAAGTTTGTTGAAAAATTCGGTCTCCAGTCGTCCTTTTTATTGCTTTAATATTTTTATTACATCTCCTGATGTATTTGCTCTGTTTCGAAACGAAATATCATTTCTAAAGATAAATATTTCGACATAATATAGTTTCAGCTTCCTCTTCGTTTGTTTCCTTAACTGATTAATTGCCCAGCAGTGGGAACAATTATTTTTTCCTTGATTTCGCCAACCGGAAAGCTTAGAGATCGCCGAGGCTGTTGCGGGTGTAAGTCTTAAGTTGCCAAACGGTTTTGCGTCACCGTTATCTGTATTCAGGTCAATTAAAATGCGCTGAACCATGACTCTACGTTGACATTGGCGCGTAGTTTCCCCGGTGTGAGTGAATGTGAAACTGTGTTGGTACTGGACTGGACTGGAGTGGTACAGGAGGGTACATGGTCGCGTGAGGGCCCCCGCGCGCGCCGCAGCGGATGTGCACGCCGCTGCCGCACTGGTGGTTCGTGTCGGCTGTAATGCCAGCTGCTCTTGACCTAACTAGGTAAACATTATTTAACATACATGTAATGATGACAATTTCACACAATTTTATCACAGTTTAGATTTTTATCATAAACGATTTTAAATTAACCGAAATAGTCTCCATTTGTAAACCAGTCTTATAATATTTCCTTTAACCTCATCGAGTTTTGCATCAATAAGAATCTTAATGAGCAATTCTGCGATGCCATTTTAATTGTTAATAAAGCGTCACACTTCCTTGATTAAACATTCGTGTAAATGCTTTAGTTGGTAGTTTCTAGTGACCGGTGATATCTATCATTTATTATGAATATAAACAATAAATATCATCGAACTATGTCGGAAAACTGTCGTAAATATTGAATGATGCCCTTTACAGCCCTCGTCGACTGATAACACAATAAAGCTCTTACCATATTCGTTTTATGTATACATTCATTATTATTAGATACCAATTCACACTGTTTACCGGCAGTATGTACTGCCATACGTATAACGTAATCACAAGTATGTGCCCAGGCTTGTTTTGACATATCCCTCTTATAAGAATGCAATGAAAGGTATTTCAATCGGGAGCGATGTTGACACTACCATTGCTATATCATTAACAAACATCGATTGAATAATTGACGTTAAACAATAACATTTTTGTCTGAGTCATTATTAATCAACAACAATATACAATAAACTGTAGGGCTGTATACACAATCAGTAACCACTTTTATATTGCTTCAATATCGATTTTCCATGCGATTGAATCACCGTGTACTTGACAGGAAAATTACGATTATTCCGAGTGTTTGTTTTGGGGCGAAAGAGGCGTCTTTTGGCGATAATCTGTAAAATCCCGTGTCTTATGACCCTTCAACGCGGACCCACTAACTTGGAGATGGTCTCGGGGGTAACCTTGGATGTAGAAGGCGCAGAATATAAAGTTTGTGGGATTCCATTAAGGTGATGTTATAAGACAGTTTACACGAAACTAATCCTTGTTATCTTATTCAATTCATTATTACTCATTTTAATGACCACCAGACAACTATTTTTGTTAAGTTCTTCACTAAGGTACACCGCTGCCTTATGGAGTCATAACATTCGCATTCTGGCAGCAATGTAATATTTACGGGACGTTTATATTCAGAGGGGCGTACCACCCGCGTCGTCGACGCCATGGCTCCGGCGAAACCGGAGACACAATGTTGGTGGCAATCCGTTCAGAAATTACGGCACACATAATGAAACCACTGGTGTCTTTTTATGAACTAACCGGTTCGAGGAATATATAACAATCTTGGCTATTATCATATGACTTAAATTCAAATTAGTGAGCTGTGAGTGCGTACAGCTGTAGTGCTAGACAGGATAAAGGACGAAACAAGGACATATAAAGGTTTGCACAAGGTCAATAGAAGTGCAAAATAAACATGACCGTTTAACGTTGTATGAAAACCAGTAAGACGATATTTCTAACCAAGAGTGATAAATCTATTTTATACATATAAAGTAGCCATTGCAGTGTAATAAATAATTCCTAGATATTTTATCTCTCCAATTACACGTGATTCAGTTAATCTGAAGAGGTTGAAAAAGGTAAACAGATAAAAAGGCACTTGGAAATAAGTCTGTAAAAGCTTCAGTACTGTCACGTAGAGTTTTTAGACAAATAGTGTGGTTTTGCCTTCTTGGGACAGAGCTTCCACAAAGGCAATCTATCTCTACTCCCTGAGGAGTTGTCTCGTCCAACCACTCGCTCGCAATGTACCGAAAATATGGCATTTTCCTACAAGGAGCATTACTAGTGAAAAGCAGAAATTTTACTACTGTACATCACATTTTATCTGAGAATATTATTGTTATGGCCTGCCTTATCTCTGCTACGTAGGAACACACGCGTCGAATTGTTATAGCACAAGTAGAGAACGCTCCTTTATGCAATACACCGCACAGCTCTGCAATTTCACCAAGCGCAGAACATAACAAAACTAACTTAAATAAAAGTTTTTTTGAACAATTCAATCTCATGTGATAATTTCAGCAGAATGTTTGTTCTATCAACATGCATTATTATCTGATGACAATAATATTTTAATTCAATAAAACATTACTCCTTTACAGCATCATTAAGCAGCATTCAATAGCCTACTAAAATATTTATTGGTACTTCGCAATTTATGTAGTAGCAAATCCTAGAGGGGGTTAGCACACATCTCTGGCCCCGGCAGCCATTGTACCGAAATAATGTACTTTTTGACCGGTAAATCGCTTGGAAAATTTTATTTGCGGAATTCTGATGGCTTTATTTTACTTTTATTGTGAGCTCTCATAAAGGAACTTTTTAACTCTATCCTTTTTTATTAATTTCCTTAAACTTCAATGATTTATTAGGCTTAAGGGTTTTAGAGCCCTATTTGATGTCTAGTCTGAAATCTAGTTTTGTTTCATGTAGCGAAGTCTATCATCACGAAACGAAGTTCCTGGTGTTTAATGATGCATTGTTTATGCTTAATTAACATGAAAGTGTCATTTTAGTCAATGATAGGCTTGCAGGCGGCACTATGTGGCTATACTTATTCATTACATTCCGCACCGTGAAGAACGTCGTCTACATGCTTGTCTCATTTCCTCAAAGCGACTGCAATTTTGTGTGCACCATTTAGAGTTCACTACATGATATAAAGTTGCCTGCATTTTTTCAGTGAATTTGAACTTGCTCCGAAAATGTTTCGAAATATGCTGTTTGTTGCTAACGGCTCGTGAGCAAAATTATAACAATACTTGGTGAGGCATGATAGCCTTAAGTGTGAGTGAGTGTTATATCTGATATAACAGTCTGGCTCAAGAACGTAAACAATACGTAGTAGCGAGGGCAGGAGCCATGATCTTTCCAGGCTGACGACTCAATGTGATTGCCTACTTCCGAGCACTCGGCCACGCTCTGTTTGATGTAATCAACTCAATGCGGCGCGATGTGACGAACAAGATCAGTTTTAGGGGTAATTTTTCGAGGACCACCATCCGCACTCGCGAACGGCTTACTCGTTGTTTGAAGCATCAAATTCACTTTTCAATTGAGAAATACTGAATTCTTTTTTTCGTAACGAGGAAAAACTATACGAGAATCTTAAGGCTTTCAGTGAATCAAGATAAGCTAAGAATAAATCTATACTCTTAGGTATTCTCGCATGTGATTAGTATGTCTAAGAACTACTATATCATGAATATCCAACACCCGGCAACTCTACCCTTAACTACGCAATAGCACCACTTGAAGTCCACACAAAAATGAAATGCGACATCCTCATTGTTTAACGGATACTTCATCAAGTAACTCTTTCGTGTTAAATGTTCGATGCTTACTCTTTGTAAAAATAAAAAATGTGAAACTGCACATTATTGACAACTGCAAATGATTAAAACAAAAAACCACTGAATCTCCCTAATTACAATGTACAGAATATAATAAACAAATAGTGTCATACGTAGTCGGCAATTTTGAACAAAATATTATACCCGATGTTTTTTTTTATCGAAAAAAATATGACAAGAAAGTAATAGAAACATTCTTCTGTGGTAAAAACACGATGGGCAAAGGCGATTATGCTTGAGTATACAAACATATTTTATGGCGCAAGACCGGCCCTGTTTACAGTTCAATGCACTTTATTTAGTTGCCGACTCGTGCAATACGTCAAGACTTGACAAATGTATGCTACACTAAGTAACGGCTACTAACTACTAATTGAATTAAATGAGGCTCCACCATATGAACAACACTTCAATAAAGCTACATATTTTATACTAGATTTAAAACTTACTAGTTACAGAAATGGTTACTTATAAATAGGAACAATTTTTATCTTAGAATCCTGAGAAATTAACTCTATAATCGTTAGTAGGCTATCTTTACAAATTTCAGTACACCACAAATTCCAAAAAAGTTTAAGGTTGGACGTTTGAAAAATGTAGAACGGAAATGGAATACCTACTGCGAAATTGGAGTCTAATTTTCTTAGGCAAGCAGATAGGCAACCCTTCGCCACTGAGAACTAACATTGTCAAGAACATGTATACTGACTTAAATGATATGATTATATTATGAAAATCGATTATTATGGTTATGAATATTGTCACGTGGCTGCAGATCTTATCTTGTCAAATGTTCTGAGATAATGATTCATACTCTCATAAAATAATGCGTGCTGATAGTACTAAAACAAAAATTATGGAGTTCGAAATACGTTAAAATCTTGTAAGAATAATTATGTGAGTTTTTTTTAATGTTTAATAAAAAATTACAATCTTTCACGTAAATTCGGTACAGTGAATTATCGTTCACTGTAAATAAAAATAAAAATTTGTAATAAATTATACCCATATTTAATATATAAATAAAATAAGCCAAACTTGAGGCACTAAAATTAGGAGACTGCAGGGACCAGAACTTTTACTAAATACCTTTTTTAAAAAAGAGAAATGACTATCATGAAATTCTCGTTTGATACCTCAAATATGCCAAAAGCAAAATCTTTGCTGTCGATCAAAACTCTGTTTCCAAATTCGTTCTTGGGAAATTCATTTCCGGCGAATAGAATTCTATGAATGAATCTGAGATATAGGAATAATAATAAAATACGAATGCTATAGAAACAGATTTATTCACGACCCGAGGCTTAAGGTTACTGCGGATGTTTGTTGGAGAAAATTAATAATTTATAAAGTTCCTCATCACAACAACTTTGTTACGCATCGATTCTAAAGTACAAAGGGTCTTCGACTCTATACAATTAAAAACTTAAAATGTGCCTGTGCTAAATTTACATTCCTTTTTTATTAATTGATTTGGTCCTGTTTCCAATACTGTTAACGACTTTAAGTGTTTTGAGTTTTTTTTTTCTTTTTCGTTAAAATGTTAATTCATTAAGTGTATCTCTTTTTCAATTTTCGTGTTATTCCAGTTTCAACGTAAATATGTTCTTCACATTCACGACACTGGTGCGGGGTTACTTTCTCATTAACCGTTACAAATCGAAATTATTTTTTTTCTCAAGAGACACTTGAATGCTACGCTTCTTGAAATGAATTCAACTTTGCCTGCTGTACATTGCATAGCACTTGAAGTGGACTTTTTTAATAATATAATAAATAAAAGATAAACATCACGGAATCTACGATGACACGCATACCAAATTCTTCCTTATCATTAAAAGACGATGTCGTCTTACGGCTCAGCGACGCCAAAGTGAACGGTTGAGACCGTCGCATTCAGCAAAGCCTTGTACTTGTGCATATTAAATAAATATCGTACGTTTACAAGTAGTGCCATGGCCAAACAGGAAACTGGCCAGTTCCTTTGAGGAATACTTAACCTTGAAATTTTTAAAAGTGTGCAACTTGTATTTAAAAAGAATAAAAACATATTTCTTCCTACAATTGTTAAATATTATACCAAGATATTATGTGGAATCCCGGATGACACAACTTCCAGTTGTTTGTTCTTTGTGTAATGAATAGTTTTAAAAGTCCGTATTCTTTTCTTTGCCGGAAAAAGATAAAAGAATGAGCTCATGAGCACAATGTCATCTAGAACTTATAGGTTCATTTCAACACTGACACTGTGTCGAATGAAATAAGTTATTGCACTGTCCCTTCACGACTCCTGAAATCGTATCCAAAATGCTATGATCCGATTCTTAATTTTTTCATTATTTGAAATGATAAGTGTAATTAAAACTTATTGATGGTTTTGTCGTTACTATGATTTAATGGAGATGTCAGGGTTCACCTAAGAGCAGTCCTAGCAATTGGTTAACTAGTAGGCGGCAGTCGGTGAGGCATTTCCGCGTTCGTCAGACGCGGCACACGCCGACAAGGCCGTGTGAACCTCTTTGTCTCTACACCGCCGCTGTCGATGTGTTCGCACAGTTGGTCGAAAAAATACCTCTGCAATTATTCATATAGCACCAAGTTTTAAATTGATTGACTATATCTAGCTGTAATGACGAATTTGTGACTTGTAACTGAAATATCGATTTCCTAGGTTTTCGCGATTGATGCACATTGGAAATGAAACTATTTTTTTTAGGGTCTAAGGCTCAATTTATAGCGGCAAAACAGAATGGACGCGAATTTTTGTAACGATATTGTACATAGCATAAAGAACTTTATGGTCAATCGTGTAACGTACAAACTAGATACGAGCCAAAATCTCCCGCGGAATTCTCGTGGATGCTCGAGAATGCTCGTGCATTCCGCAAAAGATATTGGCACAATTGTGTAACATGTCTAGTTTGTACGTTACACAATTGACCATAACGTTAATTATGCTGTATACAATAACGTTACACAAATTCGCTTCCATTCCGTTTCGCCGCAATATAAATGAACCTAAGTCGCGTATACATGTTTCAAGCAAACGAACGTTTCGAAACGATAGTCAAGTCGTCAACCACTTATATTTTACTTTAGCTTACAAAAGTTATTAATTTAAATACCTTATTTATACGATTTACAAAATAATTTATTTTAATAATATGAATTCAAAGTTACAATTTGTCAAAACCAATTTACTCAGTCCAAACACGATAGATAATTCTGTAAATAGTTGAGGAGTTGAATAGATTGCACACTGTCCTGGTTGTAGCATCATATCATGGTTACCGTAATATCGTCGGATTCCATCGTATAACAAATTTCAAGTAGATCGGACAAGGGGAAGTAAAATAAATAATATCTATGGCATGTTCGCAGACTGCAGACTTTCACGGGACGGTAACTGAAACTTTACATTTCAAAGTAGCGCTTGCTATTTTCATGCGCTTACCTTAAAATATAAGTGGAATTTCATTTCCACTTATCCCTATCAATAATATCTCTTGACCATCTAATTAAAATTCTATACTTGTTTTCAAAAGGTTTTCTCATTTGTATGCTTTTATTCAGTTTCCTAATTATATGATCCGTCGAGAACTGAAAGAAGTAAGAGTACCCCCTCCAATTCTCTACGAATACAAATAACATTATCTTGAAACTAGATTCAATTTTCTAAATTGAAACGTCTCATATCAAACTTCAATTAATTTCTTATCCAGTTTAAGCTGAAACTATCCTGGAAAATGGTTTTACAAACTTTGTTAACAACAGGGCAGCACGAGCGTTTTTCAATTAACGAAATTGGATTCACTAAATACGGCAGTGTAATTGAACTCACTCGGACCACAGTATTTTTACATTACACTATTCAAACGAGAGCTTCTATGCACTGACACGACTCTCAATAAAAGGAAGGCCACAGTGACCCTTACACATAGTCTTTACTCAATTGCCCCAGAAGGATTGCGCTGATTTTCAGTATGTATGTTGGTTTTTCCTTTGGCTTATCGTGTAACTTAAATGGTTTGACGGAAACGTGTACGGGGTATCGTTAGATCTAAATTTGTCTTAAACCCTAGAGTGTCATATGATACATTTTACACCAAAATATCATTCTTTTAACTCTTGAAACCTGATATGGCTATCAAATTAAAGATCTTATCGCTGTGGTTTAAAATAAGCTAAATACCTATTGGGATAACTATTTTGATTCGTAGACACATAACTATATAAATAATATAAGATAGACATATCTACACATATCTTGAACATGCATGCTTATAAATACCTATAAATTTATAAGTCTAAGGCTCAGCTCTGACTGATAGTTGTGCCCGTAAAGTTATTTTCTTTCTTCAAATTTAGAACTTTTGGGTGGGGACAAACAAAAGTTACTTTCATTGATTTAATTAATGGTCAAACAATTTCCGCTTGCGATACATTATGCGAGTTTATAACATTGAAATCTTAATTGTTATATACCTATATACATATATATATTTGATTAAATTTTCAAACTTATGGATATTTTTAACAGCTTGTTTTTCTTTCAGTTTTTGCTCAGTCACGCTTAAACTGTTCAGTTTCTTTTAATCGAATGAGACTATATCTTAGTTTAAAAAATAGATAACTTGCACATTTAGCCCATGTCTTATAAACTTATTAAATAAAAATAGCAAAATAATTTTAGCAACGAAATCACCAATAGGTACTTAATTCAACGACTATCAAGCATTAATCTGCATCTGTATACTTTCCATAATAAAGAAAACCAATAATCAATTCAGTCTGATTCATTTGATTAACCCTGTTCAATGTTCACTGTACCGTAACTAAGGTAACCGTTCGTTGCAGCATCAGTTTTCTCAATTGCCAGTTGGCTGGAACGTTAAATGTTGAGGAGCAAACTGTTTTGCAACAATATAGTTACAGTACACCGTTTAGCTTGACGATATTTTTCCGACATTTAACAATAACTTTACGGAAACAATTTATAATAATGTCAACATTTTTCTTTGTTACAAGCAGCTGTAATGGAAAATAAAGTATTGCTACAATTAATTGCAATTAGCCTCTAATTGTAATTATGTCGTTCTTAGCGACAACAGAAACCTGTTCTACCTGTGGTATGTCATGCAAGTTCTAGACAAGATTGTCTTTATATGGATGCTAATTCTAGATTAGTGACTTAATGAACATCGCTCAGTAACCCGATCGGCAGGAGCATCCGTGCAAGATGTATTGGATTTAATTGAATAGGATTTTAGAAGCAGTAGAGCTAGCTCCTTTTGAAAGAGTTCGTCCAGGGAAGTACTGCCACCCTACTTATTATTGCCGCAAAGCAATAATATGAGCATTACTGCGTTTCGGGTTTGAACCCATCAGCCTTATGGTACTGGTGAAATTACGTAGGACTTGTCAACTTATGTCTCATTGTAACGGACGCAGTGGCGGTGCTCAGAAGGTCTTCTTTATGACTTGAAATTCTGAGTGACACTGCAAGTGTTTTGGACAGGCGTGTAACTTACCACCGTCCGTCCCGTTACTTGGTATCGTAAAAAAGGATATTTGGATGCTGATAATCAATAACTTGACAACCAACATGATCATAGCGTTGCGAAACTGACACCTAAAGATTTTTTATTTTTGTTATAGTTTGTTCTAAAATTTATGTAAAATGGAAAATTTTGCTGTAATCACGTTAGGAATGGTGAATTGATTTGATTTATTACTATCATTCCCCATTAACAACAAGCACAACAGCAAAAGCTTTCATTTTATAAATTTCAGAAGTAACTATGAAAAACAACGAAAAATCTTTAAGTACCGTTTTCGCAAAACTATGAACATGTAGATTGACACGTTATTGCTTATCATCATCCATTTGACAAGTATCGTAATTAAAAACTTCACAAAACCATTAAAAATTAAATAAAAATAAAGGTCAAATATGCAAACAAAAATCAGGAAGCAGAAAGAAACATAACAACATGTACCTATTTACATCTTTAATAACACCACACAAGCTACATACTGATCGAATTCAAACTCAAATAATCTTTATTTCATAGGTAAGCAAATTACACTTGAAATCGTCATATTGATTAAACTCTATTACACATTCGTAAGGCAGATTCCCCTGAGAAGAATGAGTAAAAAGCTCTGGTGTTTGCTCTTTGCAAATAAACATTGGTACACATTTGTCATTTACAATACTCATTTCAAATATCAAACATCGAGACAAGCTGCGAAAGCTAAACGGGTCACTACTATGGATTTTTGCCATCCTAGTACGCAGACGTTGTATAATATATAACCTTTAGTAGTAAGTTTTGTTTCTCTATAGTTTTGAGCCTCGTAAATGGCAATTTTTTTATATCAAACGGAATCTTATTATCTTAATTTGATTTGTGACTTTGAAGGCGACGTCCAAAGCAGCCGATTTACTTTTATTTCTCACATGAATGTTATGTTTATTACCACTTTTCATTTAAAAAAATTAATTGAATTTCATAAAATGTACTCCGACACTAGCATAAGAATATTAATTTATTCAAACTTCTCTCTCATAGACACTCTTGGGCTAAATCGTAAATTGCCCTAACCGCACGTTTTTGCTAAAAGGTACTATTAATATCGGCGGCTTTACTCCAAAGCAAAATGCCATATGTCATTAAACTACGAAAGTATCCAAAGTAAACCAACCTAGCGGTTTCTACGTCTGAAAGTTTTCATATTTTTTTATCGCTAACTTTACAGAGCCGTTTCGATAACTTAGTTATTTGTGAATCCCATCGCAATTTAGCGTCTAAAGTTATACCTTAAAATAAACTGCATCTACAAGGTTGATTTTTGTTTGTAACTATGATTATTATCATGAGTAACGTTAATTTCACGCAATTTGTTTTTTTTATCCTCAATGAGAGCTGCAAACCAATCTGCTATCTTAGTTAACATGTTTAAGATACGCAGAGTTGTTAATGTAAAATGCGCACATACAGTATTTAATTTTTAATTATATTAATAGTCGGTAGTATTGAAATAGGATTGAAATTGGTGGAATCTACTTTGCTTTGCTTGATGAGGTCAGGAGACCACCATCATTAACACGTTTTTTAATTAACACGTTTGTTAAAAAACGTGTTAGGTAGGGGACAATACAATAAATCACAGAATTAATTACTTCGACTGATAAACAAATGTCTTTCGGAAGTACGTTACGGAAACTTAAATGAGTAAGACAAGGCGCGTTGCGCACTACGTCCGTTTCATATCAGTTCCGAATCCACGAAATGACGTTCCGAAATGTCACAGGGACCATTTTATCTCTAAGTGTACAAGCGATATTCCTATTTTCTCGGATTCGAAACGAATTTAGTGTACAAGCGACATCCGAAATGGGTCCGAGTTTTCTAGATTTGTATAGTCACGGAATCGGATGCACGGTTCGGAATCGGATGCACGGTTCGGAATCGGATGCACGATTCGGAATCGGATGCAGTCCGCAAACGCGCTAACTCCAATATATTATTTTAGTAAGGACTCAGCAGATATGGGTGACAAATTTAACGACTTGGTAGTTTACATTGGAATGTCAGATTTTTTTAAATATTTTAGAACTTCTGCGTCTGTTTTTACAATTTTGTCAAGTTTTAGTTGAAAATCTCGGTTACGAGTCTTGACTCTTCCAGTTTCGCTGTTTATACATATATTCCAAGTCGTCTTTATTACTTCCGCGCTGTTTTTAATGTTATTAGTTATTTTTATTTTGTTATAAACATTGCTTTAGCTGCAACACAAACACGTTTAAAAATTTTAGAGTACTTTCTAACAAAATCATTAAAAATGTCACACAAAAACTGAATTATACAATTCATTTGAGTTGTTACAGTACAGAAGGTCCGTCAGTTTAATCATTACATTTCATTTCTCTGTACTTTATGCCGACAATTATTTATTAGAAGCCATGTGATACCTTTTTTGTGTTACCTTTATCAATAGTTAATTAAAAATAGCCAATTGACCACAGTATTCCGACGTTAATTTGTTTATAATGGACTTACTGCAAGGTACGGCAGCGGCACTGGTAGAAATGTTGTGAAAACAGCCGCTATAGTAGAAGTAATTCTTGTATGCACCAAAAAAGATTGACAAGATTGTCACATTATAAATTGGTATCTCCTATTTATATTGGTATTGGTAAATCCTACTACTTAGACTACGGTCTTCTAATAAATTAACATTGAAGCTCCCGCAAATATTAGTATATTCATTTTTGGTTATTTAATTTTCTTAAAACTTCATCCAAAAATGTTTCAAACAAATTGATGAGATGAACGAGAGGGGGGGTACATGCATAATATAATAAACCGTTCAAGCTCTATATGTCCTCTCAAAGACTCACAATGTCTGGACGTTCTTTAAATTTTTTCAAATAAGTGTTAAAGAGCCGATCGTTTTGCTAAAAAAAAAGTCGAAGCATGGCCCCGCCATCCCAACACCAAGAATCTCTAGTGGGTGGTTCTACAGGTTAAGCAAATAATTGTGTACAATTTTCACGAAAAACAAATATCACTTTTGTTGGTTTTAAAACACAAAGCAAACAAATAAAATATTAACGGGCGTTATTTAATTTTGCAAAATAAGTCAAGATGAAATAAAGAAAACATGGTAATGATTTTTGGGAGTAAGGTTGTAAAATAATATATAATGTTACTGTAATATTGATCCATATTAAGACGAATTCGACGAGACAAAGTTTTTGTCTTTTTCTGTCCTTTCTCTGTTTCTCATTATTCCTTTCGTTTCCTGTTTTGGTTTCGTTTACCTCTCGTCTTGCTTTTCTATCTTATTACATAGGCTCGAAACCAAGTCACCAGTTTCATCTGCTAATTCGAAATCACTAATTAATGTTGTTCCTTCATTAGCATAGTCAAATCAGAAACTCGAAAATTTTTAGTCGAGTGTAAACAATTTATTTCTAGCCATTACTGAACAAAACCTTATTTTAACAAATTAGGAATCGCTGATAAAAAAGGAACATAAATTGGTAATTTCGATTACAAATAATACTGCCGGTAAGGCTTCGTGATCATCATAATAATCATTAATCACGTAGAAATAAACCACTTCGTTACTGATTTGTTATCTAATTAGTTAGAAAATTTGTGTTCATCTCCAAAACCTTAGACCTTATCTATAAACAAAAAGCTCAGATTTTTTTATTACAAGTTCGGGGCTTTAATTTTTGAGTTGCAGCATATGGGAAGTAAAATCCTAGTACAAAAGAGTGGTAACGACAGGTGATCAAATTCCAAAGCTGTGATTAATTATATCTTAAAAATCGTGTTTTATTTTATCTCAAAAATTGTGTTATGTATGTATGTCATTCGGATACGATTTATTTTCAAAGTAACAGTGTTGTCCCGTCATGTCCTAATTGTACTCATAGAATTCATGTGTGAACGTTTGTATTTTTTTGACATATTCGAATTCGCGATGATTTGTTTCGAGCCGTAATAGTATTTGGCAAATTACTTATTTTGTAAAAAAAAAAGAATATTCTGTTAAAGTTGAATTCTTCGTGAGTGGCTTCTGTACTTGGATGACGTGATAATAGATAGTATTTATTTTGAAGTATTGAATTTTTGTGCCATAACATTAAACTTCGAGGAACAAAGACAGAACACGACAACATTTTTTTTTCCTGAATTTTTTCGGGATTCGGGAAACCACTTAAATACATTAAAAATTGACGTTACTTGGGATAAAATGCATAGACTATATATTTTATCTAAACTTTGCGACGAGATGTTGCAACCACCAATTTAAATAATCTGTACCTATTCCGATCACTGTTAATTGATAGACAAAACGTACTTTTTGTGAATTGGTTCAAATATTCCAACTTTTCTTCTCTTCTTTTCTTTTTTTTCGAAATCAAATTGAAATAGATTAGTGGTCCTTTGATATTGTGAGTATTGCAATGCTCGCGTTCTGGTAATAAAATTTGTACATTCAATAAAGTTTAGGCCTCATGTAAATGTAAACTTTAATTTTTAGTATTTCATTCAAATGACGTCTATAATTAATCCAACGCTCTGACACTAAATACGATTTTGCGTTGTACGCGTAACTTTTTAATATAAATAAATTTTAAATTACTTTTTAACCTTTCAAGTTCTTGGGTTTTCACTATTGTTACACATAGAAAAATTCAATATTTCCTTCGATAAAAAATCCCAAGCGGACAAAACAGCATACTAATGAAAATGTTTTAATTTATTCCATTTTCGATTACTAATTAATAATAAATTTAAATTCATAAAAAATTACATTGTTAAAGTAAAATATTTTGTTAAACGTATGTAGCGTAAAGTGGTTCCTTGGAAAATTAAAAATATGGTTTTTAGTTAATGACTTTTGTATCTAAATTGATTTGCATTAACATCGGGTGCAGTGGAGTCATCTGCCTGCCATGTAAAAAAAAAAGAAAAATATTAGTTGATGGCTTTACCATCTCAATAAAAAGGACCCGAAAAGTTTGTTACGTTCGAAAAACAATTAATAATTTACGCGATTTATATCCGAGAAAATAGTTGCAATTCCTACTTATTAACCGACTTCAAAAAAAGGAGGAGGTTCTCAATTCCACTGTATGTTTTTTTATATGAATGTTACGCGATAACTTTTGCATTTGGCATTTGTGAACTGATTTTGATGAGTCTTTTTTTTTGTTGGGAACAGGGTACCTCAATAGTAGTCCCATTTAAATTTGAAGAATATATTCCACCTCAGAGGGTGGGAAACTAGGGGATGAATTCGGTTTCGCGCACTTTCCGGTAACCGATTTCAATAAAACTTGGCAAATAGATGTAATTCCACGAACTTTTAAGGTCGGTCTTTTTTTGAGGGATCGTTTATGTAAGTTACTGCAATGCGTATAAGAAGCAAACATTTATATATAAGCTACAAGTATTACAAATAGTCTAAAGAAAAATTTTAATTTAGATTTCCGTGCATCATGACGGAAATAAGAAATGACAGGCTTATCTTATAAGCGCATTGTATTGTGTTTTATTTCCATTGTATGGCAATTATTTTATTGCTTTTGCTTTTGTTTTTATATACAATTGTAATTTATATTTTATATATATATATATACCTGTCAATAAAGAATTATTATTATTATTATTTCATTAGAAATTACGTCTGTGGCTTTATTAGTGACATTGGTTTTAATTGCGACTTAGAAATACCTATTTCAACTTTATTTCTTTTCGAGAGAGGTAGAGAATGCATTAAAGCATGAATTTTCAAAAGTCAAATATCATATTATATGTAAAGACGCTGACCATGAGTTCACTGATAAGCAAAGAAACCTTTGAAACTTAGCACATGACATAAGCAAATGTGCATAGATATGTACAATATTTACTAAATATGTAAACAAAGGTAATATAACGCACCGAGAATATTGTTTCGTTCCTGACTGGCCTTCAGGCATCCTATAATCGCATCAACGACCTTTGCTCGATCAACTGTAGTTGCGTCCGTAAACTGGTTGGTGGCAGATATTTGACATCGCAGCAGTCAACGGAATAGACACCGAATGTGCTTTTAATACATAGGGCGCACTATAAGTTTCTGGAACTGACCACTTACATAAACAATATTTAAAAACTAATTATAACATTTGAAAATGGAACTGTTTGGCTGTAGAATACAATTTGTTTCATCTGACTGTCACTTGATTTTACATTGTGACGTCATTTTAGAAATTGGTTGTCTACATAACCACGGATTTAATTCGTGAAAATGTTCTTAGTATGATTTTCTACAACATTAAGTGTAAATGAACAGCTAAGCGGAGCTTTGCTTGGCTTCAAACTGCTTTTGGCGATGAAGCACCATGCAAGACGACTATTTATAGCTGATTTGCAGAATTCAAACGCGGTCGTGTGAATCTCAGGGACGAATTTCGTGATGGTCGCCCGTCCACTGCTGTGAACAACGAAAACATCGATGCTGTGCGCCATATGAATAAACAGACAGGCATGTGACATACCATGACGTTCGGGCATCTTTAGGCATGGGCATGAGTCAAATACAATCAATACTACACAAACATTTGGGTGTGAAAAAGCTGTGCTCTCGGTGGATTCACACAAATTGACTAATGCTTAAAAAACGGATCGCATCACTTGGTGCAATGCCATGCTTACCAGATTTAACGAAGGGGCGTCAAATTTGGTATGGGACATAGTAATAGGTGACGAAACATGGATTTATAGTTACGACCCCAAAACAAAGCAGCAATAGAGCGTGTGGGTCTGTCGAGATGAGCCGAAACCAACCAAAGTGGCGCGCGTACAAATTGCCTCTAAGCGGTTGATTGCTTCTTTTTTTAATAAAACTGAACACGTGGCTACTGTTGCTTTGGAGAATCGTTGTTCCGTGAATATGATTGGTACACGGTATTTGTTTGCCGGAAGTTATTGACAAACTCCGTAAAAATAACCGTAAACGCCGTACCACCATCTTGCACCACGATATAGTGCCAATTCTCACACGGCCAGACAGACAAATGAATTTTTGAAGGTGAACAACGTTGACATTATGAGCCATCCCGCTTACAGTCCCGACCTGGCACCTTGTGACTTTTATTTATTTCCAAAAATTAAGAACCAGTTACCCGGTCAAAGATTTTCATCATCTGAAGAGGCTGTCGACGAATAATATTCTTATTATGAAAAATATGTTTCAGAGATTGTCACGGAGGAAATTCAAAATTGGTTCATTCGTATCAAAAAGTGCAATTAACACTAACTGAAAATATTTTGAGGAACAATAAATTCATTTCTGACCGTTTATTAGTATTTTTTTCTTATTCATTCCGGAAACTTATAGTGCGCCTCGCGTATCTTCCATTATTATTCAGCGCTTTATAAACTAATATTAGTAGCAGTAAAGCTCCTTGTGAGAGAGTGCATCCAAGGAAGTACTGCCACCTTACCTATTTCTGCTACCAAGCAGTAATGTGACCATTACTGGGTTTCAATTTTGAAAAGGTTGATGGTGAAATTACAGGCACATGGGACTTTTCAACATATGTTTCTGGGAAATGGGCACAGTGACAGTGCCCCTCAGATCTTTACGATTTAAAGCTCTAAGCGGCGCAGCAACTTTGATGTACAGGCATATCGCTTACCACCAGGCGCACGACTTGTTCGTCACATCACTTGGTATCATAAAAAAATAATCATCAACAACATACTTCCCACTGCTGGACACGGGTCTTCTCTCAAACAAGGGTTTAGGCCATAGGCCGCCACGCTGGCCCAATGCGGGTTCAGTCAGAGTTGTAACCCTTCTTCGACGTGCAGGTTTCATCACGATATTGTTTTCGTTCACCGAAACGCTCATTGTACATTTTAAAATAAATTCCGAAAAACTCAGAGGTGCGAGCTCGGATTCGAACCCACGGCCTGTTTCAGAGGCGGTAGGTTCAACCATTATTATGGTATACAGGGAATATTCCTAAGATACCCTAAACACTACATTCTTTTACTGTGTTACAGATTATATAGCTACGAAGAGTGATGGAATCTAGATGTGTTTACGATCGATTCGCTCTACTTGTTTATCTGACGGAAGCGCCGGAGACTCCATTAGATGGTACTAGCCGTTACTGTTATTAGCCAATCAGTACACTCTATAAAGTACGCTAGAATCTTGTCTTACAACATGTACAACTGTTTTCCATCAACGTCGAAAGTGCTTATTCGACACTTATTTATATGCGTAGATGATGATGATGACAAATGGTAGGAGATTTCAATGTCCATGTATAAATGTTTTCAAATATCGATTTCTTTGATGTCTCGTGATTATGGACTCAGTCGGTGGTGTTGCAGCAAGTTCTCACAGAGAGACAGCTAGCATTAAGAATTAGTTGTAGGTTAGCCGGACGCGGCGCGCCCCTCGTGCGTTGAACCGCCGGTTTATATTTAACTACGCCAACACGTGTGCCGCGACACACGCCGTCGCCGCTCTCCAACTTGGAGACTGTTTTGAATCAGCGAAATTTTCATTTAAGTAATTGAGAATTTCTAGTAGCCAGACTAAGTCTAAATATTGCTGCTTATACTGGATTCTGTTTTAAGTTTGGTTTAAATTATGTAGGCACTTAAGACGGTTTTACTAACAGCAACAAACAATTAACGTTCAAGATAATTTTCACAGTGTACTTATAACGTACGTATGGTTAAAAGTAAATGACTTTCTTCGTGACATAATTTTGAATGTACCTCAAAAAAAAAATCACGAACAGATGGCCAAACAAATTTGGCACAAAAGGAAACCTAATGGTGAACAATTTGTCTGCAATCACTTTATTCCTTAACCGAATACTGCATTCGACAGAAATTCGTATAAAAAAAAGAAATCACCAGTCCACAACTTCATCAAATAAATGAATAACTCGGCACACTCTTCACGAAATCATTCAAGCTCTTCAAAATCATTCAAGCTCGCAAATGCGCAGAAAACTTTCACAGAACCGTTTCATAAATGTCGCACAGGAAATGCTCAAAAATTTGCATTCCGCAAAAGACTCCATTCAGTCTCCAAATGTGCATTGTCGCCGACCCTCTGCGAGTTGTTTAGCCAGGGGCACATTGTAGAGGACAAGGCGGTCTCCGTACCTGAAGATTGACAATAGCGTTCGATGAACCCGAGGCTACGCCCACCCAGTCTGTCATTATGACGCTGTACACACTATTGTCATTTCCTTAGATGTATGTTGCGTTTCAAATGTACTCTTGTCATACATGCCACGTAGTATTCGCTGTTTTCAATACTATCTGGTACCTGCCAATCCCATCTAAATTCTTCGTACCTGGATATTACAAATATTTGTACAGATCTGTAATGTAAACATTACTCCGCACCGTGAATTCAAATTTCCAACCACAGTTCACAAATATTTTCAATCAATGGCGTCAATCAAACTGAATTTCAATTCGAACAATTTGCTATTCGTATGACAAAAACAAAACTCATCCTCTGATCGTTAGGAAACCATTATTCGTGGAATCAATAGATCCTTTAATTTAATTTGAATAAGCATTGTGATAATCACTATTTGTAAATAGCTCTATTGGCGCTTCCACATAAATAAATTAAATTAATTATAGATTCTCGATAAATGAATTTATTTTACTATTCATTTTGCAAATATTCCTAAAATGTTTACGATCCGTTGATGTTCAGTAATAGTAAAAAAATGGTCCATGTTTCACACGGAATGAAACGTATAACAAATCAGTACTTCCATAATTTTATTTTAAGGGTAATGAACATATTTCTATGAAATAAATTGCAATGCTTTTGTGTGTGGGTGTGAATGTGCTTATGTGCGTGCGTGCATGCGCGTGCGTGTTTGCGTGCATGCGTGTTCATGTGTACGTCGATACTGATAAGAGTTAAATGCGTACAATTGAATACCATTTCACTGGATACGATGCAGCGTCGCATAGCGTTTCCATTGAAAACTTGATAAAACGCATCAAAACATTGTAAACGTCATCGAGTCGAGCCATTGTTGCAGAGCACAACAAAGGTCAAATTACCACGTACTTCTGGCGAATTAGCCGCAAATAAGTCTGCCATTCGAATTAATATAAAGTTGAAAGAAATTTTCGTTACATTACGTCAGTAAAACCTTAGAATTGAAAACACGAAAAGGTCTTTTAGAACTATACGTTTAAAGGAAATAATGTTAAAGGAAAATATTAAGCAATAATTTCTTTTTGAATAGAACTTGATGAAGTAACTAGACGCTTTTGACAGTAGTTGTTACGTATTTTTTTGTCGTATAATAAAACCAAACGGCTTCCGATTAGACCTTGTAAAGTGAATTGGGCTCGTATTTATGTGAACTCGACTTAAGTTACGAATGTAGTTATACCTATTTTGTTTTAAACTTGGCTAAACATTTATTGACTTTACAACTAGCGCGCCTATCAACAATTATCAGTAAATCAACTTATAGAAAATATACACTGGAGTTTCGTAATTTTATTTTTTTCTTTTCTATAATTATAACTAAATTATAACTCTCGAGGCACAATCTATAAATTTTCTGGACTAAATATTATATCAAATACCCAAAGTTGGTAGTAGGTAAAAGAAATATCGAATTCCAATGTCGTACGTACATTTCATTGCAAGCGACGTTATAATATAGCACGTGTTTAACTTATTCATAGTTGGTGCAAAGTTACTTACCGTACTGGGTGGAATTATTAGCATACAAGGAGGAGTTTGAGAATTCCAAAACCCTGGCTCGTTTGTCCTAATCTCTTAGATGTAAGCGTGCAAAGTGTCTACTTAAAACTTAAAGCCGAGGGTATATCTGGTATGCTAATACTAAGCTAAATAGGCATATCGATTTAAACGAAACCAGCGCAAAGCCATAAACGAGATTCGCTCAGCATACTCTGTAAAGACGGTGACACGCTTGCTAACGAAAACAGTACGTTCCCCAACTTTTCGGTGTAGTCATAAATAAGTTACTCGCACTACTATCACCCCAGAACTTTACGAAGTTTTCCCAGACACATTCGGCCAACGTTAAATTATTTCCTCAGTTTGCATGAAATTCGAGTGGAAATTTTATCAAAAATTGTTGCATCGCAAAAAAATAGGCACACCAAATTTAGACAACCCGCGTGGTGCGAATTCGTAGTCGGGTATTGATCGCCGTGCGCGCGCAGCGTCTGTCTGAGTGTACACAGGCGACTGGTGGAGCGATCTTACGGCGTACCACAAGAACCCAAGTGAACACTCGGTCAGATCTGAGTGCCATCGACAGATGAGGTCTAGCGTTACTAACGAGTTCCTTGATTAACTTTAAAAGTTGTACCCCGCATTTTCCCAACTGTAAATTACAGAAATTCCAAGCGAATCAACGTTGAAAGTTCAGATACAGGATGCTATATTCAGATACAGTATGTATATGGATGTTGATACGTTTGAGGAAATACAAATTATAAATTCATAAGCGTATGCTAGTTTAGTACACGGGGTTTAGCATTTAATGTAGAAGGTAACGTTTGCGATCAGCTGTAGATTGCCCCCACCCCTCCTCGCTGCGCCGCACACCACATCGCGGCGCCGCTTATCTGGCATCCTCCCGCGTGATTAATAACCCCTTTGAATCTTTAGACCCTCGCTGTTCCGACTCTCGCTGCCGACTGATGGACCCCGTCGCTGTAAAGCATTCATCTTGCGATTCTTTCTATGTGCTGCACATGATTGTGATGTATTACGGTTTTCTTTGCAAAGATTTGATAATAACTCTATTTGCCTTAAAATGTCTTACATTTTCTATATGTATTACTTTCTATATTACTTTTATATGTAATATGTTACGGTTCTACGATGTTTTATCTTCCTATGTAAGAGCGATATTTTCAACGTATTATTTAATTAAATAACTTAAAAAATGATCTTTTACGATAATGTAGAGGTTTCGTCTCTAATTTCGACGTTCTTAAAATTAATTGAAGTTACCAAATTACCAAATATTACCTACACGCCACCTAGGGGTGAATGAATCTGTTAAGGCTTTACCAAACCCTCATGCAAATGTTTCGTATCAAGATGGACATGGTACGCACCTTTAGGTGCTAAACCAAAATGATCGAAAAGAGATTGAAAAGTAAAATTAAATTATACTGCAGGGAGAAAGCAATCGCAATGCAATTTTTAACTAATGGGTCAGGCGTTTCCAATATCGTCATGGGGCGGAAAACTGATAGCCTATTAATTTTGACGTTTTTATTTTGCAGTGGAAACTGTAGATTCAGAAACGAACGGCCAATTATTCATCGGAGCTAATTGATGCTACGACAATGACCGTGTTATGGACCTATCAATGGCAATAAAGAGCGTTCGGTCGAACGACCGACTGCATTACGTAGGAAGCAACCGCATACCGTACCGTATACATTACGTTTATACGTTCCACTGCTTGCTGATCAATAGAAACGGGCTTTGAGCCTGCTCGACCCATAAACTCTGCTTACTTTGCCTCTACTCGGTCTATTGCATTAAATTATACACATTAGTGCGCCCATGTAGAAACTTTTTTACGGATGTATTACATGAATGAAATGAATTAATGATGGTTTGCTCTCGCATGTAGTTCAATGTCCAATGAAGTTTATCTGAATATTTCCTTAACATGAATTAGTCTAACTTGCGTAACCACAATTTCAAACAACAATTTGTGTACAAGGTGTTGGTAAACAACAGTAACCAGCCGTAGATCCCCGGTGACGCACGTAATCTTTGTACATAACACTCTCAAGGGTCCCCTATAGTACACTTCACTGCTAACCTTGCTCTGTTCGCCGGCAAACAGCTGACACGTCACTACTTCATCTACTTGTTCGTCTGCAAGGCCCATACAACATTTTTTTTGTGTACTCATTGTTGGTTCACTTACCTGCATTCAAATTATATTGAACTTTGTGCAACATTAAAGACCTTGAACCTTACGCAACATGAAAAAGCTTTTATATGTAAGCTGTAGCCGTAACATAACTAAACTAAAATTTGTTCATATTTGCATTGAGATACGTAGGCCACCACCACCACTGCTTTTATTATGGCTAGAGAACTTGACCTCCTTAACGAATATGGTGAGTTATGTCACTTGTTTGCGAAATAATAATATTAATGAACTTCACGGCCAAGGTGTTGAAGGTTATGGTAAGCGGAATAATTAACGTTTCATTTGACGGCGGTATATATTTCTTATTTAATTTTGTCACATCATCCTGAAGTCGTCAAGGGAGTTTATAACCCGCTATTCATAAAGGTCGATATTGCCGTCGTCAGCACATTGATCTAACCTTATTCGCAGAATAAAACGTGCCAGCCGCCGGTCCCGTCAAATAATATTCAGTATCCAAATATTTGAGTCACGTAAAAGAAGCAGATGGAGATAATAAAGGGAAGAGTCTAAATGTCGGGCAATTTCTTTCCCGACACGTCAAAAGACCTGATTGTGTTGCGCTCATGTCCCCGAAAGGTCAGCAAGATTTTTGCAGGGGTATTACACATTTGTGTCAAGATGACATAAACATTTGGTTATGGTACAGGTGATTCTTTGTTTGCGAGTTTATCGTAATTTGTTACAATTTCTTGCATATCAAATAAACGAAAAAGAGAAAAGGAATAATATTTATTTGTTGTTGAAATCCACCAGCGATTTCCCTCAAGACGTTGCATCGTCTAGTGCACCTAACAACGTCACCAGAGCACTCAACCGACCGACGACTTTATACAACGAATAAAATCAGCTTTGATACGTTTTAAAATCTATGTTTAAGCACCATTGTTCACTCCTACATATTTGTACACCTAAGTGTACAAATAGGAATGAAAGTAGGTTCTTGTAACTAATTACAAGAACCTACAGCCCTTAATTAGATTAACTGATACCACACATAGATATCAAACCAACACCTCAATCATGCAATCGCCTTTATTTCTTTTTTTGTCCTTTAATTAAACCGTTGCAACACGACTACTGTAAAAATAAGAAGAAAATAAAACTTGTGAAACATGCGGTTCTCTTTTGTGTTCCAACGTAAATATAGCTTTTTAGACTGTTAACTTTATTTTTTTTTTTTTTTCAGGTAATACAGCTTCTTTTACGCAACTGCAGGAGATTTCTTTAAGTGAGTAATGAGATGATAGCTGCTCTTATGTTAGTTATTAAGCAAATATCTCTAAGCACCGAATAAAACAATTCTGAAATTATTTAAACCGAATGTAAAACTGCATGGTAATCAACGAAAAGAAAAATATACGTGTAGGGTTAAATAATAAAATCTAATAAAAAATTTTCTTATTAATAATACATAAATAAATAATAAAATTCGACCTTGTAGTTGAAAAATTTTTATGATAAAGTAGGTTACAGATCTTAGTATCAAAGTAATATGAAAACAATAACGTAATTTCGCATCGTACCAGCACAGAACCGCTATTGTTTAACTTAGTCTCGCTTAAGTAGGAAAGTAATTTCTTGGCGAGAGTAGTATTTCTTGCGATAAAGTAAGTTTCAAAACCTGCAAACCTAAACCTGTTGCTTTATTGTCTTCTCAGAACTTGTGGAGAAAATTGCCTATGTGAATAATTCCAAACATTTTAGAAACTGAATGTTTTCAACTTCTTTTAATCTGTCCAATACGTAACTTAGGGTCGTATTCCAGAACTCTATTCAATACTCAAGTCAGGACTTGAGTATTGCAGTGAGCACTGAAAATCATACTCAAGTCCTTGCCATTAGGGTCGTATTGCTTGAAATCATACTCAAGTGTGCTGAAATCCTGATTTGAGCATTGAGTAGAGTTCTAGAATACGACTCTTAGACTTTTAGACAAAAAAGGTAATGAACGAAAATTGATAAATGTACCGCAAAAGGAAACGGAATTTTATTCCAGATTTGAAACCAAGACCTCCGTGATTCCTTTTACCGAGATGTTACAACGGTAATGGGAAAGTGGCTCTCGAAAAGTCGGAGATTGGAACGTAATGTCAGAGAGAACGTGACGATAACTGCGACACCTGTCCCGACACCGGTGAATAACGGCCTTGCTGCCTAACGGATGCCCCGTGTACTACGCCTTCATAAGAGTAGTAAAGTAGGGAGAGTTCCCTTTCTATTTATGCACACATCTTTTATTTATATTAAATTGTCCATATTAATACATGATACTAGCAAGATTAAGTAAACATTTAATAAAAAAAATTTGCTTCCTATTTGTACAGTCTTCGTCAATAAAGGAGTGGGGGAAAAAATTGACGTTACGTGATCATAATCTTATATCGAGTTCTTAGGTTTTCGCGATTGTTCCACATAGGAAATGAAACTATTTTTCCGGATTTAAATCGCGTATATTTGTCTTTTCAAACAAACCGACGTTTCGGGCCCTTTACAGGTCCCATGGTCACGGTTGACTGAGGTGGTACAGTCTTCAACCAGTTATGTCTAATATTAATGCAAACCACCCTATTTTTTCACTATAGTTACAATAGTTATTAATTAAATACCTTATTTTTAATTTTACAAAGAAAACATTCCAATTTACGCTACATTAAGTTTTACAAATTATTTTATTGAATGAATTTTTATTAAGTTTAATTTATTATTAATAGAAATTAGAATAAACTAAAACTTCTCTTATACTTTACTAAAATGTGTCTGCTCTGGCTATATTGATTTTGTCTTAACATTACAGTCATACTCCAATTAACCACATAATCATTAAACTTCAAAAGTTGCTGTATAGTTTCAGAAAGACGCATAAAAAGTTGCGCAGTTCATGGAAGTGCCCTCTCCTTATACGAACATCTCGAATGCATTGAAAAAGTTGAACGTAGGTAACGGTGCGTCTGCAGTTCAGCTCTCCACGATTTACGATTCTCTGGCACACATTTTGATAGCAGATACGCTGCACGGGAATATCTAAAATCTTCATTATTATGTCCAATATATTTCATTCAGTTGGCCTTGCCATGTGTTTTATTTGTGTAACAAATTCTTTTTATGTTGTCCAATTAGACAGCTACAAACTATGCTCTCAATACATTTGCGTTAAAAAAGTATTAAATAAAATCTAAGGGTCGTATTCTAGAACTCTACTCAATGCTCAAGTCAGGATTGCACTGTAAACACAAGCACTGGAAATACTACCCTAATGGCAGGGACTTGAGTATGATTTCGAGTGCTTTAAACCATACTCAAATCCTGACTTGAGCATTGAGTAGAGTTCTAGAATACGAGCCTCAGAGTTTCTATATCGACCCACATCCAATGTAATATTCGCGTGTACAATTCGAAGAATAACGATAAATGGTCATTAAATAAATAAATGAGCTCATGTGAAATGGGTCCCCAATCTTTGCAAGACATTGATAAAATGCAACTCATCGAACGGTTATTCATTAAATTTTGTACGCTCCGCTTTATTTATCAGCTGAAGCCTAGCTCCACGAAGTCTATATTTATTTTATAATTCATTGTAGGGCTTCCAGCGTTCGTGCCGCCGATAATTGGTTTTTGAATCTCCATTTAACTTAATAAAAAACCAATTTTCTTCAACGTATGCTGACCCTTTGACGATTAAAAATGTATACTAATATTTCATCATCTTGATTCAGCGAGTGAAACGATTACTTGGTCAAAGCGAGATTTAATTTCTTAACGCTATAGCAGCAATTAATATCTGATAGGGCGTTAATTGCTGAAGTTTTATGGGAAATGGAACGCGATTTTGCAAGCCGGTTGCAAGGAAATAGTGAAAACATATTACCGATACGACAAAATTCTAACGGAGCGACTGGCGTGGGGGAAATGGACCGAGAGCCTGTGCAAGTGTGCACGCGCACCGCTACGCTATAATAGATCGTCATCCGTCCCAGTTGGTTTCGGCGCGCGGCTTCGTACACGTGGCTTCACACTCGACTGCAACCAATATACCGACACCAATATTTAAGAAATTAACCAGAGTTATGTGCATTCTGTTAATAAACAAAGTGGAATATTACTATTCGGATTGTGATTATAATTGTGCCTAAGGATGGAATTACTTTACGCCCGTTTAATTGTAATTTTCTGAGGTATGTTTATTTACTCATCTGTGTGTCAGAACTGCGGTACAGTTTTATCATCGTGTGGTTCATTAATATTAATTTCCTTGCTGTGTGTTCTACATAAGTGTGTATCTCAATAATAATACGCAATTTTTCAAATTTTTTATTTAATTGCATATTCATCAACGTGAGGTGAGACATAAACAGGATGTTTTGGAACTACACATTTTTGTTGCTATATCTTTATAATATACTGCAAATAGTCTTAAGGTTGTATTCTAGAACTCTACTCAATGCTCAAGTCAGGATTTGAGTATGGTTTAAAGCACTTGATATCACACTCAAGTCCCCTGCCATTAGGGTCGTATTTCCAGTGCTTGTGTTTCCAGTGCAATCCTAACTTGAGCATTTAATAGAGTTCTAGAATACAACCCTTAGACATATCTTTGTATCTACAAAACGGACCATGCATAATGGGTCATCGTTACGCACGATGACCTAATAATATCAGCACAATCCCGTTGCTGCAAAAGGTATCTCTGGCACACTGTAAAAAATATCCTCTGTCTCTTTTAATATAGAGTTATGACTATTTGATTTAGGATTAAAACAATTTAAGACGTCTATAAATTAACTAGTAGTAAGTAACTTCACGGCAATCTGTTATGTCCATTCTGTCTCCTTATCAGACGAATCTGCTACTTGATTCATTAGTTCATTTTGAGTTTACTAACGCAGTCTTACTGTAAGGGGCGTAGTTTAATTAGTAATAGCGTAAGATAAAGTTTGTAAATGATGATAGTTTGCAACTGACCAAAATTAGGACAACATTATATTACAATTTTGAGATGTTCCTATTTGTAGCACATTGCTGTCGGAGACCCTCATGACTAAAATTGCACACATTAAAATATAAATACGATTCTCCTTAAAACTGAGAACTCAAATCAAACCTTAGTCGTAGCGATACTGTCCGATTCAATGGCATCGCACATAAGAACTTGATCGTCAGACTCCTTATCTTTGACCTCTGACTATAAATTCCACTCACAACAAACAGTACGACATAACCCTTCCAGAAATACGCAAGTTTCCTTATCTAGTTTATCGCGCGGATGTAATATAATATACGCGGGTCAGACTTCTTGGGCTCGCTACTACGTAGCTTGCAAATTATAACATTACGTTTATGTTTTTTGTTGTATAAATAGTCTTAAAATATTATCCTACGAAGCGCTTAATAAATTGACGTTTTGATAAATGCCCTTCCCGCCCGTTCACCCGCGAGACCTTGCATTCGCAAGTAGTACACGTATCAATGATAATAAAACATTCATTGTTGCAATACTCAGCAAATAATATTGATTAAGTTGCAAAGCGGAATATATTAGTGAAACAGTGAAATCGAAAACAAAAATTACGCATTTGTCACTCTAAATTTGTGTTTCAAAAGTGCGTGGTGCTGCGACTTAAACGTAGTTACTAAAAGTGGAAAGCCTTGGTATATAAAGGCACGAGGTGTACATGCTTATTAGCAACGATGCCGGTGGTTGTGCGATTGTGCAAATTTATGTCGACTCAACATCAACTCTGCTCTTCCACGCCATGTGTTAATTTACATGTAGGTTGAGCTGTCACTTGCAATGGCTCAGTTAATGCGCCACGCTTATGTTGTGGTTGAATATTACGAACTTATAATAATTCGTAAAGTAACTAATTGCTTTGGTTGTATTGTATTTGTATACACCTATAATAGGTGTGACGGGTGTTGTATTATAGTGTAGAAAACACACTAGAATGATGAATGAGTAATAGATACTATTGATTTAATAAATAGAGAACTTACTTAGATTAAAACAGTTAGGGAAGCACGGCTTTATCATCACGTCGAGATTAACAAAAGGAAAACCTCTTCTCCATTGAGATGTCAGTTACTTAGCCTGTCAGCGCAAGCACATAAGATGTTTCTAGTAATGGGGGCACGTACACCGGCTTGACAAGGAACAAATACCAGAGGTGTGTTCACGGCAGTTGGGAGATTTTTCGCCTCGCGAATTCAACCTTTCTTTTTATCCCAGTCCCTTTTGCGCTAAACAAAGAAAAATTCTTATTACCTTTTATCACGACTTTCCCAAAACATATTTCCATAGCTATACATGAACTCTTTAGCCTATTGTTCTAGGATCGTTTGTTTAATCAGTTTCTTTACGAATTGGATAGTACCTATAGAACGCTTACTCTTGACACTTCTCTCAGTATTTTATCTTCTTCAAAATGTTCAATCTATTTGGTAAAGAATAGTTATCAGTTTGTTTTAAGTACTACTATTATTATTGTGCTCATCAAGCATGTACACTATACCCTCTCACACGTTCTTTGTTCACTGAAGCCTAACTCAAGACCTTGTAGATGCTTACGGCGAACTCATTATACATTTTTCATGTAGGTAGGCGAAGAATGCGTCTCGGGATCACACGTTTACCCATTCTCTGGATTACCATCCTCCATCCGGCTCATTATAGTTCGTTAATTTTGCAAGGCGGTACAGTCGCTCAAGTTTGCTTAGAAGGCATTCAAGATTACTAATGTAATAACTATTTCTAATAAACTTCCGGGCATTCATCTTTAAAGTATATTTTGGTGCATAGTTTCCATAATAAATAAAGGTCTGTATATAGTTATTAATATTTTTATTATATTTTAATTTAATAATTTCTTCAATTAGTTATAGAAGAAACCTAGAAATGTCTAATGGACAGAATACCTGGCTATGTTCTGTTTCTGAAGAATTTAGAAGGCAAGTACACACTTGAAAAGTTCATCGAAGGAGCAAATTTCCGCGACTTTCTGTTGTTTTTGTTTAACTTGCCTTAACTTTTTGTGTAATAAAGTTACTCCAACTCCGACTTGTATACAAACACGCCAAGTTTGTTTCTAGTTAGCAGATTTAAATGAAAGCCTAAATCTTATTCTTAATAAAAATCTGTATTGTGACACATACTGTGCTCTGCCAAACCAGGATTCGGTAGAAACGGCTTTAGCAAATCTTCCACCGACATACATGAAATTCCCTTCAATGTCTGTGAAAACAAAGCTATTTCAACGATGCAAGTGATTTTTAAAGTCTAAACTATCGAGCGGAAAACAAAATCAAATTCAATCGAAAGTAATTACAAATATAGAAGCGAATTTGTCATCTGATAAATCTAATTTTCTTGAACCGCAATTGCGTCTACTAAATTTCGTTTAATTTATTTGTAACAAGTTTCCATAACTTACTACTTCATAGTTACTACTTCTATTTAATATCGTTTGTTGAAACCACAGAGGTACAGATTTTCGTTAACTAAGCCTTTTTTGCGATACGACCTTTGTTGCGTAAGACACATCGGTTCCTCTTCCTAGTTACTAGACACAATACCGCCCCCCGCTTCCGCCGGTCAAGCGTTTTCTGCGGTTTTGTACGCGCTCCTCTTGCAAAAACTTTCCACTGAACTACTTAATTTCGGCCTCTGTCAGCCGTTGCGCCATAAATCAAAGTAAACTGTATGTGTAACTGTATCTACTTTCAACTAGACTCTTTCTCTCTGCCTCTAAATTTTCTCTGTGCGCTGTATCAATGAATATCTAATATGTTTCACTCTATTCTGTTGTTCTTTTAAAATCTACTGCGAAAGTCGTAGTTTACTCTGTGCATATATCGCAATTGACAACTAACATAGTATTATTGCGTCATATTATACTTTTATCTCAAAATTGCTACACTTGTATGTCAATCGTATACGATTTAATTTCAAAGTTACAGGACAACACTGTCGCTTAGAAATTAAATAGGTAATATTAATATAAGTTAAAGTAATTTTGAGAGAATACTATGTTAGTTGTTATGTGCGATTAGTCGTCATACATTTAAAGCTCAATGTTAACATTTTACTGTATGCAAGTTAACAAAAAATACTTGCAGACGCAAGTCTAGTCAATGCAACAACATTCATGTATTTTATGGCAGCACACTTTACTAGATAAAGCGGGGATAGTGTTTACAATAGATAACTGCATAGGTCACTTCAGTGTTATTATTAAACAAACCAACCCTATTACTTTATCGAGCGTTTATTGCGTTCGTAAAATAATAAAAGATAATATAATAAAACGCGCAGCGTTTTCGAGAATTTATCGCGGCTTCTGAATATTCTGAATGCATATTTCGAAAAGCAGGCGGAGCCGAATTTATATGCCTTTTTTATCTAGTAGGAATTGTGCAACGGTAGCGGGGTAGCGAGCTTTCATTTTGCTGAAAAGCGCAATTTTCTCCATTCACTATAGCCGCCTAGTGAAATCGTTATCGTCTCTTCGTTGCGGCGCCCATTTCCTAATGGCGGCTTCGCGTGCATTTAACTTTTTTATTACGTACCTACCCGCCTAGTACCAAGCGCCTATTGCAATTTTAAATAAGCGTCTTGTGTAATTGCTCTTCGCTCAATTGCAACGACAATTCTGCAAGGAGTCTGCGTTTGCGTCAAACCGTAGGCGGAAATGAAGAGCGCAATAGACTTAATAAGCGATCATTTAATTCCATTGTCAATTCGTATAACGCCACGGTAATGGCAATACTCTGAATAATAAATTTATCATGTTTGTGCTTATGGACCATGTGAACAGTAGGCAGTATCGCGTTTTTCCGTTAAAGCGATGTAGAGTTTAATAGCCACAAAGTACGTTAAACAATGTTTGTGAGTGCATTTGCAATATCCATAAAATATAGCATCCGCGATTGGCTATAGATTCGAGCTGCTATACTGGCATCGCGTTTACACAGTCCGTATAAAAAAATCTTTAAAATGCATACAAGAGTGCTTGGATAATACAAGAAGTGTTTTTACTTTTTTAGTAACTTTAATTTTGTAACTGCCTTTGTTTTAGGCTATTTGAGTAATGTCATCACTCATATCAATGTACTCAATGTAATCAATGTACTATGTAAATAGTATGTATTAATATTACTCGTCGTTCATCCCACTTAGTACTACCAGTATACAGTCACTAACTCATACTTGTTTGTGCAAGTAAACCACAAGCAGATTATATGTTTCTAGTATTGATCCATGCATCGGTTTGACAAGGAGCAAATACCAAGGAAATTGATAGACACTAAAAATAAACACGTCAAACGTACTGTACTGGAAACGAGATCTTGTTTATTGGGAATGGGAGTTGTCGCAATTTTATCTAGAAATATCCAATTGGCAGCTCCCTGTCTGTTAAATTTCGAGAGTGCTGTTCATTTGATAGACAATTTGTTATTTTTCTTAGACATCTTTGAAAATGTTGTTGAAAATTTACAACTGACATACGTATTTCAAGATCTTAGTGTCTTTTATAATACCTACGTTTTTTTTTTTGTTTTTTTTTTTATTGTGACTCGGCAAAATGACTGCACCGCGCCTGATGGAAAGTGCAAATGCAGTCCAGAGATGAGAGTAACGGATGGAAAACACAAATATCTTCACTCCGTCACTATCATTTTGCCGGTCTGGCCAAATGCTTCTTCACACTACGTTTGAAGGACCCGATGTTATAGAGGGGAGGGAATACATGCGCCGGGAGTTGGTTCCAAAATTCCACAATAAAATCTACGTCTAAAAGGTTCAACGTGTTAAAACACCTCGGGTCTGAAATGAAAATTTGCTAAAATAAAAATTAATGTCTTTCTCTGGTAATAAATATGAGTATGAAAAAAATGGTTGGACGCGCAGCACATCAATCGCTCATAATCTTGGTTTTCTACTGCGTCATCACTGTTATTGCTGCTAATATTAATTCATCATGGTTCATATTTCCCACAGGAAAATCTTATTTGCATAATATTTCCACGACTTTCTTATTGGCTTTGCCTAATGACTTATCAAATTATTAATATCCTTTAGTCAACAGTTGATAGACCGCTACACTTATCAAATTATTAATATCCTTTAGCCAACAGTTGATAGACCGCTACACTAGTGGGGTGCTTACAAACATCGACTCGATGTCGTCATTTGTTAATTGCTGTTGTCATTAGGTTGATAATACTCCTTTACCAGTAAAATAACCTATCTAAATAATTAATAATGGTCTTATTACGCGAAATGAGCAAAATACGAAAGAATAAAATAAATATCGCTGCTTTATTTGACACGTCCTTAAGGATCGTTTACAAATTTTATTAAGGCTTTCAGTAAACTGACAAGACAAAAGTAAAGCAACGCTGTAGGTACTACGTAACACAAATCCAAGGAATTCGCATTATCTTCCATTGTTTGTAAGGGTAAAGCGTCCAAATTCGAAACGTTATGCCTAACAACATTTTTATCTTGATAATCAACAGTTTGCGAAAGATTTTTCCATTTAAAATTCGAATTCGGAACACCCGCCCCTTCGCTCTGACTTGGGCAAAATAAACTAAATTACTCCGAGAACAACGGGGAGCGAAGCAACAATGATATTTCGGTAGCTGGGAAAAAACAAGAGGGTCGTTCCTGGATCCGGAGGGAATTCTCATCCCGGCAGTCGAGCTGAGCCCGGAAAAGAGGATAAGTAGACTACAACGGGAAATGCTCAGGATACTACTATTATATGCTATTTGCATCACCATGCCGAGCCGCTGTTGTTCCACGATTTTATAGATGTTCTTATTTTTTATTTGCATATCGCATGTCGTAGCGAAAATTACTCTGAAAGCATTTTTCGCCACCAATCGCCTGATCTCAAATTAGAGAATTCCCTACTGTACCTGTACTGTGAGTACCAGAGTAACGGAATTCTGGGGCACTTCCCAAAACACTCAGCATGCGTACTATCATTAATTTTGTACACCTATTGTGTGAACTATAGACATTTAAATTAAAATATAGTTCCCACAGAATGTGTTTCTGCGATTGTTTTATTACGTTTTAATAGTATTATTACGCCATAGCATAAATAAATTCTTGTGCAAGATGTCTGCTCAATTTAATTAACTATTTATACAGAAAAGGCAAAATCACATAAGATAAACAATTCGGTCATCGGCATCGATTCTCACTTAGATGCAGTGCGTACCAGGGTAGCATGAGATCAAGACAAATGGACGAAGAGGGACAGGTGAAGGAACCTTATGATGTCACTCGCAATCGCAGGTGTGCCCAGAGATTCTGACCCACATGACTCAGATAGTTCCCCTAATTTATTTGGTGCAAGACAAAAAATGTAGTTACTTTCTCGTCGATAACGATATAACACAACTGAAAATATAATAAAATAAATATATCCTTTAATGCCATAAATTTTTTACTGTCCATCCATATACATACGTGATCACACTGACATCCGACCCAAATTCTTTATTCAACAAAACGTGTAATAGAAAAGAAGAAGCTATTTTTATTTACTTGGATGGAACATTAAGAGCTAGAGCACTTTTAGTTGGTGTTTTATAGAGCGTATAAATTAAAACGTCCCTAATGGGATCCAGCACTTCGCGCGCAGTAATGCGAGTTGGTGAACTGTTCTTTTGTCCACACTTTCAAACGAATAGCCATTTACATATACTTCACTGTATAAAAACTTCTGTTCGAACTTTCAGCCATCTCTTCGTCAATCCAACTTATGACCAAATTCAAGCTTAAAGAAATTGTCAATCATGCATGCATTATTTTCACCCAAATGTAATTTCTGACATCAAGAATTCGGCAAGGGGTAACATTGCGCCCAGTTAATTGCTGGAACACGAGCACTGGTGAAAGTTAGCCAGGCCTTCGGAAATGACTCGTATTTGAACAAACAATATTCACGTGTAAATTAGGACGAATGCATAACTCAAGACTGTAAAAGTTTCTCTTGAATTTCGAAATTGCCTTCTGCTAATTAATGTGTAATTTATTGTGTACAGCAAAAATTTACAATTCTCAAATTTACTAATCACAATGTAGACAATAGTACTCTTAACCTAACAAATACTACAATTCACTGCCGTCGTAGTATGTTGCTAAGTGTTTAAATAAAATTAACTTCATTTCCCAGTTTCCTTGTAAAAGCAGAAATGGTCACAGCTGACTGAAGAGCATGTTTTGTTATCGATCAATTGAACCACCATATATCTTACATATGAAAGTTCACGAAGTTGGAGAGAGGTCACGAGAAAATTGTTGTGACGGCGAGCTTGGGTCAGGGGAGACCAAGCGGTTGCATGCAGGCGGCAGGGCTCGGTGGACGCTGGCAGTATAGTGAGGAGAGCGGCTGCCCTCCCCCCGAGCACCGCGTACCTGCGCGTGCGCTGCGATGCGCACCTCCGCTTCACCGCGCACGGAAACGGCAGGTAGCTCGCGCTCCGCCGCCGACGGCGGCTCAGTGTGCGCGTTCTCTCGCCGCTGGTGGTAGTCTTCGTGGTGCGCGGACGCTCGCGCGCGGCCTCGCGAGCATGGTGCCTCCATCTCGTTGGTGAAGTGGTTTTAGTGTACAGAATTAATTAACGACATGTCCTGTGACAGGAGAGCGAAGGCCGCGCGACTGCTCGACCTGCGGTGAGTTCGCATCGCCGCACCATGCTTCCTATCACGACCGATCCTTTGTTGAATCCTCGCTGCGAGTGACGTGCTTCCGTCTCTTTTCAACGCCTTCTACCTGCCGATCGAACAGATGCTCTCAGTGATTGTGTTGTGTCCGCGTGCTCCACCACCCTATAAGAATAGTTATTAAATAAAATTATACATGATTGGAGTGCTATTTGGTACGAAGATGATGGAAATAAGAACGTATACAATGGTGCTACTACGCGGACGTTCTCAAGGATTTCCATGTGGATGAAGTAATTTTACAATAATTCGGTAACATTGAATGTTTCAAGACTCAAATACAAAGTCATTAACGTTCCGACCTTGACAGGCTAAGTTACAAAACCAGCAACCCAAACACACGTAATCTTTACAAAATTGGCGGTCACGATTTTCTCCTCAACCATTTATGGACTTCTAAGCTTTTAATTTTTTTATCATAATATGTCGTTAAACGCAAATAAGAACCATTTGAGATTTTTAACCTTGTATATCACATGCCTTTTACAGAAATGCGCCCTATATTCCTAACCGCTGTTGTTCTTTCCTGATCGGTGTTACGCTCTTTTCATTGATGTCGACATAGAACAGCTCTGCGATAACGTGTATTATCGCGTACATGCTGGCTTTTTGGTGGAGGAATTGAAGTAAAAATGGCTGGGTCCAGGCGACATGGATGTGGAACTTTAGAGATGTCGCCGTCTTGCCTCCTGGCCTTGAAAGGTCCTTGACCAGGCCCCGCTTATGTCGTATTTATTGCAATATCCACGATCCGTACCGGCGAGGTTATTGACGTCGCGCTTACCCACACTTGACATCTTAATAATAGTTCCTATCTATGGGAACGCAACTGCGATAGAGGTAGACTGGTTAATACTCGCAGTCTCCTTGAAGCGGTTGTTCTCACGTCGATCTCGTTATAATGAATAACTAACTACAATACTTATTACGTCATTGCTATGCTTGTTTCCGCCTTCAATGTTTGGCAGTTAAAGATGTGAGTCACGCACCTGATACGCTTATATTTATAAATCTACATTTACACAATGATAGTTTTGAGTACATAAATAAACCGAGATAATATGGTGTTGAGTTCATCGTCCATTTCGAAGTTCCAGCGCAGGACTTGACTTAAAACACACCACAAGGTACTTAGAGCATGTGAAGTTGTTTTGCAGTCGCAAGCAGAGTCTATAAATACACTCGTCAGGCGAGAACGCAGTCAGGATCGATGCCCAACCAGCCCTAGGTGAAGGACGATTGTTTGTAGTACTTCTTCGCCCCGTTGTACTCTACGTGGAGTCACAATACTCCATCCACATTTCTTGTCTTATCTATACAGTCATACCTTTATGTGAACAAATCTGCTAATACATAGTACGTACATGTAATTTAAAAGTATAGTTATATTTTAAATAAATTTTTACATTGTCGTTTTTATTCACTTGATCTTCTCATTCTTCATACATAACCTTGAACAAACTTTATTATGTGAATGATTTCGTTGAACCCTCGTATTTTTTGTATAGTGTAGCTTTATTCAAGTCATTAAAGTAAGTAGGTATGCGTAGTGTACACTAGATAGATAGTTAAACTTCGAAAATTGGTTTATTGAAATTTCTTCACGCTTATTTTAGCCCAGATACAAAATGTGAACCGGTTTTGTTACCCACTTCGATTAGTTAACTCAACTTCTCGCTAGCTAAAGGAGTTGAATCAGCTGTCTGAATAGCATATGGCACCGAGATCCACACTTCATAAATACGAATGAGGCCATATGTTGCCGCTTTCACTCCCCGCGACAATCGCTGTTACGTACACGTTATTTATACACCGATATGACAAAATCCAATTACCAGTTTCTTCTCATAATTATAAAGTTTTAAATTAATGAACCCCCACACCGAATATAAGAAAGCTTGTAATACTTCTTCACACAAAACATGCTGTGAGCGTTCGCGCTGCTTGAACATAAATACATTTCGTTTATAACCGACATTTTCCGCAAAGTGTAGGTATCTGCTTAATTGTCTGCAAAATCTTAGTCGATAGTAAAAATATTAATACGTGTACTTTAAATAATTTTATTAAAAAATAATACATTAATATTGCTACCCCTTCCGAAACTGATTCATTAGTACAATGGTGTGCTAACAAAATGTTAGTTAATTAGAGTTAGAATAAAGAGCGGCGCATGCACGACAGCCTCATTTGCTGGGGGGGTAGTTTTTGCCGACAGCAGCTGGTAACCCCGAGTGACTCACGTCCTGTGTCTGTTGCCCCACACTGGTACGGGGTGCGTGTCATTGACCCCACTCGCAACCCCATGCAACACACATACGCCACACAATTTATCCATTGCCCTTTGTACTCTCTATTATTTATAACATTTTGCATCATACAATGCAACCCTGTGCTTTTTACGTTTGCACGCTCTTGGATTATCCATTCTGCATAGACAAGTGAATGTCTTTTGTCACTTACCAACTTGGATAAAATATCCAGTTGTTTCGTTTGGCCTTGCGTCCTTTGCTAGCTGGTGGAAGTCCTCGAAATGGAATGGGATATAGAATTCCATAAACATTAATTTCTATTCGCAAAATAACATTCACTATAGTTTTTACATTCACAAACTACTGCAACAAAACAAAGTAGGCGTCAACCATAAAATGGCAAGAGAAAATATAGAAATACATTGAATCTATACGTAAATATACATATGTATATTTTATGAAATAAATATAGTCTTATCGAATAATAGGACATTTACGTCTACTGCAAGCACCCATACTTTTGTATGATTTATTAACAAGCTATATGTAAAGTTTTCCTAGTGAAAGGCAAAGGCATTCCTTGTGAATGCACGTACAGTCTTGCAAAATAAAATGTATTATTTACTGCCAAGAGAAGAGCATACAGTGGTTTCATAATGAACACACTTGGTATAATTTGAAAAGGAACTTACTACACCTATGTAACGTCGATTCGTCAAAAGCACGTGGATGTTTGAATGTGCCGAAGCGAGCTTAAGAAATGACATTGAAGTTATGGTCGATCCGATACCCGCGAGCCGCCTAAGCCGGCCACCGCCGCGCCACGCACGCCGCGTAGGTACCGGTTTTCAAGCCGAGACGCGCATTGTTGATCCTTCCACAAAACAAATGAAACAACCTCCTTTTTGCCCTCGCATTGCTCGCTGTCGATGTCCGTTTTAAAATTATTCAACTCTTTTAACCTGTTCTGTTAAATTAAACGAAAATCATTTAGTTTCAAGAATTGAGTATGTATCATTGGCATGGGTGCTCACGGAAGCGTTAGAATCCTCATCATCAACGTGGGTCACGCTTGGCTGACGCGATTTGCTTAGCAAATAACAACGTTTCCTGCCTCCCTACCACGATTTAGTACGAACGTGTTTCCCAGCATTTACAAACTAGTGTAATAAGCCAAGTTTTAAACGTCGCTTTTGTCGTCCGTGTTTTGATTGCATTGTTTCGTGTACGGTGGCGAGATTTAAAGCTCTTAGTTTTGACACTATAATATAAGGGTACTGTGTTCTTGCATTGCATTCTGATATTTCCGCATTTATGAGTAGGTTGGTATTCGGGATTTCCATAATTAACAATGTATAATAATAAATAACGCACACACTCAACATAGCCCCGCACTAGGGAAACCCTGTGTCGCGAGTGCCATGGACACTCATAGACAACAACAAATTACGCCCAAACTCGCGAGAGAAATAAATGTAGGCCGTACAAATATTTCTCCCGACTCGGGAATCGAACCTGGGACCTCTGCGTGGCAGTTCGGCATGGTAACCGTTCGGCCACGGAGGCAGTTAGATACGACGACATCTGCAACCGTAGGTAATAATTGTTGAAAAGAGTTTTAAAGAAATACAAAATTTCATTCACAAAAGACATACCTCAGGTGAAGATTTTATTAAAATACTTATCAGTGTTTTCGGCGAAGACTAGGTCTGCCCGATGGAAGTAACATCGTCGCATATAACGACGAGCTGACGGCCGAGGTACGAGTGCATGAATAATTCACATCGGCGGCACCCTTCGTTGGCTCGTCCCGGCCTCAGCATACACCCACGAATTTCAGAACAGTCCCGGAATTGCGTCTATGTGCATCTGCCTTTTTGTTAACTTTCATTTTGCACACACACTTTACACTATATTTTTTAATTTCTAAATTATTTATGTAGTCCTTAAACATTTGGGGTTTTTCTTAGACTCATAATCATAGGCAAATATAAATCATCATCTGTTTTATTCTAAACAAAGAACCTTCCATTATTATTATGCGTAAAAATGTTCACGTTCAACATTTAACAAATTCATACATAATCGACTGAACGCGTCAGACGTGTCACTTTAGCCATTATTTTCCTTATAGAAATCTGTGTCAGCCATTCAACTCCGGTCGAGCCCGTGCCTGTCACTCTCTGGGCTTGTCATTGGTATTTCTGCCTCGCTATTTACTCTATATTAAAATAAATGTCCTTATATTTTAGGAAAACTCAAAGAAAATTGCGATTGCAACCTCAAAAGAGAATCTTTCTAAACATTGTAGTAGGTAGCTTTATACGAAATCTCGCCGCCTGTTTGCGCTCTCCTCTCCAAAAGCTCTACGGCGTTTTATGTGTGTGCCAAAAACGTTTTAAACTTTTAGTACCAGCTAATACAAGAAACTGAAAGAAGCGTGGGAAACGTGCTTTAAAGATTTATATGGATTGGAGAAATACGGCCTGTCCCTATTGCAGTACGATCTTTAAGACTTGTTTATGTTTACTTCTTGTATCTCAGATATTAAATACTGAATAGTAAACTTTTAGTATAATTTGGTCTTGAGCGACCGTATAAACTTCTCGCAAGTGTCAAAATTGGGAGAGATGTGTCGAGGCGGATTAATCCCTATTCAAGAGACGCTCACCTTGTCCGCCCAAAAGGAGTGACTCGACCACACACCGCGACAGTGAAACCAATCGATGGGTTCAAAGTTATTTTTAGTATAAATACCAACCTTTACTTTTCTTACACTTTACTCATTCGGCATCTTACGTTGAATGATGGATACTCATAAAAATTTCTAATTGCATTCAAAATTTGTTTTTAGACGCTGCGATTAGAAGCGTTTTGTATACGTACAGTGTAAATGTTCTGCGATCATAAATGTTTCAGAAGATACGAAATTATGGAAATGAATCAATCAACATCGAGCTCGTCTTCGCGGACTCTCGGTTATCTTTTATTCTGTCTCGAGGGGTTCTGAAATTACTTAGATTGTTCTTCGAACACGAATAAATTTCAACTCAACATAAGTTATTCATTCTTCATTAGATATACATTAGAGATGTTTCCCGAAGAAGATATTGCTAAGTTTCCTATTCGACTCTGTGGACGCAGGCTCATTCAGCGACGCTAAAGGCATTTAGAAGCGGAGGGTGTGCTTATCTGCGGACGGGTGCGCGGGGCGCGGGGTTCCCACTGGAAGCGGGGGTGGCTTTGTTCTCGCCGGCCTCTCCACCACTTAGAAAATTGCTTGGCTTTGTCTTCAAGCTACAATTCTTTGTACTTCTGGTCTTGCTTTCAATTTGAGTTTTAGATTTACAAGCATCTTGAATTCGTGCGATTGAAGACTGCATACATCTTGTTACGTAATTGAAACGCGGTGTTTGCTTATTTAGGTGCTGATTAAACATAATTAAAATAGCAATGTTGTATTGCGTTGATTGGAATGCGTTGCTTTGTTGTAATAGCGATGCATAGTCGTACAGGTAATTCATATGACACGTTTAAGGCCTACACAGCTCCTGACACGAAGGCCGCCTTCAAATTGTTTTTACCTTCGACTTGTTGTTATAAGCCATTGTGTGCCAATGCTAAGCCAACATTCATTGACCTAGATTTATCCTTCACTTGTTGGAGTTTTTCTTCCGTTTTCGGTATAATTTTTTCCATTCGCTTCATATTTTTGCTTACAAAGTTAAAATCGAATACATTCTGTTGCATCGTGTAAACTCGCATTTCATATATTACGCAATATCTGTTTACATTCAAATTTTATTTATGTAAGCACGCAACAAATGAATGAAGCTTTAATTTCGTCGGTCCAAAGTGAGATCAAGGGATGGTTCTGTACATAGTTCGTACTATATTATTTTTTCTTCAAAACTACCTCGTTTGCCGGGGACGTGGCGGCGAAAGCAGCGCTCCCTTGACACGCTACGGCGCGCGCGCATTGCTGTCAAGGCCCTCGGCTACCGGTGAGCCAGGCGCAGGTCGCGGGTGACCCGGCGCCTGCGCCCGCGCCACGCTAATGAACAAAGAATATCGTAACCATTAGTCTTATCCATAACTGCATAATCTATTCGATCAATCTCTACGATTAAATGACAACTGCTGTGTAAACAGTATACAGTAGGTCTGAATTTATTTTGATGGCATATATTCATACCTACAATTAGTTCACCGAATTTATAGGGTTTACCGCTACTGACAGATACTAAAGAAATATTCTTAATATCCCGGCTGTGAGGCAAAACCTTAAGTCGTCTATGACTGTAATTCCGCTGACTCTCTTTACTTTTTGATACAGAACACAGCAGTGACGCTTTACGGTAGAAGTAAATAGTTTGTGGCAGTAGAGCTCCTTGTGAAAGAGTTCGTCCAGGGAAATACTGCTACCTTACCTATTTCTGTAGCCACGCAGTAATGTAAGCACCCTTCGAATGCTTAGTACGTACGTAGTAGGAAACGTAGTAGGAAAGTACAGGGACATGGGACTTGTCAACTTATGTCGCAGGGTGTCGGGCGCAGTGACTGTGCTCCTCAGATCAGATAGATTTGTAAATAGCAAAGCTCTGAGTGGCACTGCAATTGTTATGGACAGGCGTACCGCTTACCATCATGCGCGCGACTTGTTCGACCTGTCAGTTAGTATTACATTTTAAAAAAACTTGTAGACGGTATCTTCTCTGGCAGATGGGAGCACTACCATTAATTAATAATAATAATAACGCACACACTCAACATAGCCCCGCACTAGCGAAAACCCTGTGTCGCGGGTGCTATGGACACACACATAGACAACCACAAATTACACCCAAACTCACGAGAGAAATAAATGTAGGCCATACAAATATTTCCTCCGGCCCGGAAATCGAACCTGGGACCTCTGCGTGGCAGTCCGACATGGTAACCGTTCGGCCACGGAGGCAATTGACACCTATTTATGTTTCATCTTCTATATTTTTATTGTTTTACACAAATGAAACACTCTGGCTTGGTGTTTAATGCCAATAAAACTAAGCTTATGTATGTGAGTTCATCACACAATAGAACTCATTGCACATGAACATAAGTGTCTACACTCAATTAATGAAACCTCACTATCATGCATATGCACGCAACATTATATAGCACATGTGGATAGTCAAATGTACCTAGGACTTACAATAGATAATCGTATGAAATGGATAGAACATATCGATACGGTTTGTAGTAAACTAAAAGCTATTCTTGCGAAATTTGCCATAATAAAAAATAAACTTCCTTACCCTACTTTACGCAACCTGTATATATCCTCGGAGAATCAATAATTGGATACGGACTTACCAGCTACGACCTAACTTGTAAGGTCACTTCGATAAAATTTACGGAATGCAAGTAAGAATGCTAAAAACTATAGTACCTTCTAAAATTAAATTAAAAAACAAAGACGATTACCGCGGTTCCACCACTGCAAACTACTCCCTATCCATGAAAAATTAAAATATATGCTGCTAGCCGAACACTTTTTTGATAAAAGTTTACAATCTACCTACAGTGGTGAAATTAAGACGCGAAATGTCTGTAATGACAGATTGTTGATACCGTCTTATCGAAATTTTTATGGTAAAAATAAATTAAAATATATAATAACTTACCTAATAAACGAAATTCTAAAGAAATAAAAGTATCGTTAAATTGTAAAAACATCAAACCTAAATTAAAAAATTACTTTTTAGAAAAAATAAAAATTAATTCGTGATGGAAATACATAATAATTATAACCTTCTAATTTTAACTAACAACATACATCGATATTAACTTTAAATGTATTATTGAAGTACTGTTCACGACCATTTATTAGAATAGACTCGTGTTCAGCGGTGGGATGTACATACAAGGATCAAGGTTTAGTGACACCTTTATTAACGACTTTCACGCACACTAGAGGAATGTCAACACGCAGCAGTACGAAGACACACACTACACATAGAAATTATTTACGGAAAAACTTAGTTAAGTTTATGTTATACTGGAATGTTTTGTTGTTTTTAGTGCTTTAAATGTAATAAATAATTTTCTTTTTAAATGAACTTTTTCTCCCGAATCGTAATTGTAGAAAATATTATTTCCAACAATAATGATATTTGTTTTTAAACTAATATGTCTTGGTCATGCAATAAAATGGCCGGTAATATGACTAACGTTCTAACGTCATTGCTCGTGTTTCATACAGACGATACAAAACAGCGTTTGTCGATGGGATTTTCCCTTTCGCGGTATTTACTCACAGTCCTTGTTATTTATTTACCATGAATACTAATTTTTAATAGAGGTCATTGTTTGCGGAAATAATTTTAACATTAGCGGTAAAGGAAACGTGTGTCAGTGGATATCATACGGATGACCGTGGCACGTTAGCTTCGTTAAAACACTACCTGCGCATCCTTGACATACGCGCACGCTGCGCTGCAGCGACTTGCGCGCACCGCCGTCAACTTGTTATGTAATCATCACCCACCGGTATCATTATTCAACACCTCTTATATCATACCACCTGTCAACCACAACTACCAACACCTAACTCAAAACAAACGGTCATTATCAACTAATGTATCGAGGAATGTATGAAATATACGAAATGACGACAACACTGCGTTTACTCTTTTCGGATCATGTTGGAAAATGTTTTACTACACATGTTTTACTATCTGGTACATCATTATGAAATTTGAATAGGCAAAAATGGGAAAATAGAACGAATTGACAGTCGTAAAGAATCCTAAATTAACAGTGCTGTGACTCGTGCGGACGACTCTCTCAACCTCTAGCTAAATTATGGAAATCTTTTATCCACATCTCATTTACTGGAATCTCATAAAAAGCATTTCACATTTTTTAAGTCCGTTCCGTTGACACTGTATGCAAAAGAACAGACATATGTTATCAATGGCCCAAAAGCCTCATTATCAGATCAAAGTGTAAAGTTCGCTCATTCGTTCGTTGTGAGTATTCGGTGCCAGGGAAACAGCAAAGTAGGTTTTTCCTTGACACGAGGGCCTGTTGCAACGCTGCAACCGACACAAGGTCGCCGCGACACGCCCTAGCAATTATTTAATTGTTATTTAAACCAAAGACAGTGCATCGCCGCGGTGTCGAGGCCTGCGAACAAGAAAACTAAACCGAGTAGAAAATTATTGCTAATCAAGGCTAACCGAATAAACTGTGCTGAGAAAATTTACTGTTAATCAGAAACACTGAATTATTTATTTCAATAAACACTAATGTTTATATACATTATGTTTGTACAAGTTTGTTACTGATATGACATAATCAGTGACTGTGGAAATGCGTGTTATATCATTATCGTCAATATTTATACTCGCGATAGAAATACCTTCTCCTCTTCAGTCTTTGTTATTAAAAACTATGAGTAGTGATAAATTAATGCAAATAAATATTTAAAGATTCTCAGCAAACTCTTCGTTCTTGAGGGAACTCGTAGTCTTGACTGAATTTGATTAACTTAAGTGTAACCTCGTGCCGGTTTTTTGCGAAGTCGGATTTTGCTAGCCTCTCTAAAGTGCTCTGGCTAATATTGAATTACACATACGAGTGTCTTATCTACACCGGGTTAAGGATCCCATATAAGAATAAATATTAAATATTAGTGATGCGATAAGCACGCCTTACCCACGAAGCTTATCTACTCGCAAAAGAGATTACGAACTTTGACTATCAATTTTGACAAACTTTTGTGAGTTAGTCTCTCGAGCGTGATAAAGGGTTTAACTAGAGCTGTATATTGGCAACACATAAATCTTATCTTCGACAAAATCCTTTAAGTCGCTTAAGTTTGTAAGTTTTGCCAAGTTCCCGAAACGTGTCATCAATCTAAATTATTTAATTAGTTCAACTTCAATCATAACTTACTCGCGTATATGTAGAACCTGACCCAAAATCGAGTTATCTGTGTCAAAAAATGTCAACGCGACAATGCTCAAAAATGTCACGTATTGTGTGCCTTACAAGTATATGTGGATGTGTAAAAGTCCGAAAAGTCTGTCGCAAGACGACCCTGGGACTCGACCCGTTACTTTCTACGTGCCGAGAAATGCACCGAGCGAGACTGCAACCGATCGCTTCACCTACACGCCTTAACATCTGCACCAAAAATAAACAAATTCAAAATGGAGGCACTGCAATCAGAACTCGAAGATTGCTCTCGGAATTAGCCCAAGGGAAAACGTTTTCATTTGGCTGGATATATTAAAAAAATATGCAGCACGCAAGGTCAAAATAAGGACTAACCAATATATGGCCATGTTTCCAGACGAAGTTCATTTCGCATTTTAGATGCCTTTTTGCATAATATAAAATCGCTAAATAGTTAAGGCAATCAAAATTTATAAAAGTCACTGGTTTGTTAAGTCGGATGTTCGTTCGCTGAATTTTTTAACTAACGAATAAGTTACCTCATTTGCGAAACTCGCATTTCTCCAATTAAGCTCTGTTTGGCATCGCGTTTTAAATTCTGTTAAATAATAAATGTATGTGCTGTAATCCAATTAACAATTAATCCTACCTCGTCGGCCACTCGTTCGATACAATGCTATAAACGTATTAATTTTTTTGTCAAACGACATTATTTGTTTAACGAAATAAACCTTACCAATCAATGAACCTTGACCGTGTATTTAATACATACGTATTAACTATGTAAAACTAACTAACAAACGATGACTAGTAAATTACACAATCTGTTAATTTTTAATAATTAAAAATTGTAGAGTTCAAGTCAATCTTACAGTAAAATATTCATTTTTTTCTTATTTTGATTTATTTAACTACCATCGATCTTTAAAGCTATCCCCTAGATACAGTCAACTGAAACTTGTATCTCGAAGTAAGAAGTCTTAGGAAAGTCGAAGCCTAAGTAAAAGAAGTTACCCGTTTGAACTGCGACATGAGCTCAGTTCCTAACTCGTGTACTTGGCGTCCGCTACCCTCTTGGAGGTGCTTCTGTTTAATTGTTTTGTGAATTTCCTAATAGCAAGAAGTACTTCTACGATTCTCCTTCAAGTAATGATACTATGGAGAAATGTATAATTTACGTTATTTATATTATGTATTTACTTAATGCAATTTTTTTGAACCTTACATTTTCTTTGTTCAAATTTGTATTTAATTACTATGTTGAATTCGAAAAAGTTCGTGTACCTGTTAAAATAACATTTATGAATTTAGTGTAGGCATTCAGTTTGCATATATATATATATATATATATATATAGCAATAGTAAACTCATTGGTCGGACTGTATGCTAATGTATTTACTTTGAAGCTCGTGAAATATCGTCTCTCGCTTTTCAAAACATTGCTGTATAGAGACTCGATGGCAACCACATTTGAATGACGAAGCGGTGGAATTATTCAGCGTGAGCAGATTTAAGTAAACCAATCTCTTTAGGAGCAACGTTTCAATGGGAATCTTACCGCAAACGAGTCGATGACTCGTGAATGTTTAGGATGGTATATTTGCTTTGTACCGTGACGTCATTCGACTGGTTCATTGTTCGGGTGCGTTGGCACACGCTAATGTAGTCGGCCTAGCGCAAGCGTTCGCCGGTCCCATTCACCTCTCACCGAGGGTGAACGGCTACGTACAGTCACCAACACCGTTATATCTGTCAAAGTTAGACGCACTACAAAATACGTTCTAAACATACCCTATTTATACACGCCACCATTATTTTAATTACTTAAGGAGACAATGGTCCTTCGGTTCTTTTGTTTCTAACACAACAGTTTATTCTATATGTGCCATTTCATTTTGTACATTGTAATTTGGGTAATATAGGTTTAAGTAGACGATGTTGAGGACTGTACTCGTGCAGTACAAGCCGCCCTTGGCTGCCTTTTACATTTGCTCAATACAAAAATTTGATTCCAGTTGCAGCTTAATACTACAATGCAAACCGATTCCGCGCATTGACCGGTTGCTCTTTTTCCCACGGTGCCGTTGTACTTGCTGCAATGATATCACTGCTATTTCAGCGGAATACTAATTTTGTCCGCAGTGCAAAGTAAGCGTTAAGGATTATAAATAGGACATGGATTTTATGTAGATGTCATGTCATACCTAGGGAAAGCAACACAATATTATATTCGCTTTAGAATACGCTACGTGTCATACGAAGGATTGACCTCCAGATAGGGTAGCTCTCACGTATCCTTGCCTATTTGATACTATTCACCGGGTAATAATAATAATAATGCGCTCAGCCCCGCACCACGGAAACCCTGTATCGCGGGTGCCATGGACACTCATATATACAACCACAAATTACACCCAAACTCGCGAGAGAAATAAATGTAGGCCATACAAATATTTCACCCGGCACGGGAATCGAACCCGGGACCTCTTGCGTGGCAGTCCAGTGTGGTAACTGTTCGGCCACGGGGGCAGTTAGCTGCAATTATCGCTTCTGTCCGGACACTGGCAGTCCACATCATCTTCTTATCGTGCCTCATACAACATTTATACTACTGAGAAATCTACACCGGTGCATTAACACCATTCGCCGTTCTAGGAACAATTTGTTTCACAGTGATGTTGTTCACTCCAAAGAGGACGCATTCACTGCCTTTCACTTCCCGCTTTTGTCACACAGCCGCTCTAGTCGCCGGACGGCAGACGGCCTTGTGACTCGTGTGCGTTCTAGGCGTCCCTTCTCAACCAAAAACGATCATGATGCTCCACTATTACTGACATCATGCATGCATTCCTCTTGACGAATCAGTAACACTGTATCTGCGGAAACATACGATCTGACATATATTATTGAGAGTCCATTAATCGACGATGCTTCGGTATAGTTAACATTTTGCTGTGCTATTGCATTACATCACACGAGGAACAAATAAACAACGCTCAAGTGGTCATAGAACATTCGCATGTGGTCGAGGCTCGTTCCACGGCCGCGGTAACCTTGGCTTTTGAGCGGCAACTTTCACGGTTAGACGTCCGCTTACATAAGATGCGCTATAAGCACGCTGGCACCTGCGATGACGACACGACCACTCGCCATCAAACTAGTTTCTCAGACAATAGAGTTGTGTAACAATTATTTATAATTACAACTGCAAATCTAATGGAGCCATCCTAATAAAAAAAGTATCTTATAAACTACAGATGCCGCATTGTAGTTTAAAATTCTTCCCTAGCAGTATAAACATTTCCATATGAAGTAAATATACCTCCAGATATTTCCACTTAGAGAATCATGTCGATGACTAAGTTATAATGTACACATTACAGTGTACAATACCTTATTGCACATGTGTCTGCCATAGCAACACTAATTTAATAGTAGTAGAGCTCCTTGTGAAAGAGTTCGTCCAGGGATGTTATGCCACCATACATATTTCTGCCGCCAAGTAGTATTATGAGCATTACTGCGTCCAGGTTTAGAAGGGTAAGGGTGCTGGGGAAATTACGGGCACATGCATACTTATCAACTTAAGTCTTAGGGTGACAGGCGCAGTGGCAGTGCCCATAAGATCTTTGCTATTTAAAGCTCTGAATGTCACTGCTACTGTCAGGGATAGGCGTGTCGCTGACCACCAGGCGCACGACTTGTTCGTCCCGTCACTTAAATAATAATAAAAAATTGTTCGGGAAGTAATTTACGCAGGCACGAGTGTAACGTAGAGATTTTCCGTTTTCAGGTACAAGAGCGGGGTGCGCGGAGTGAGGGGCGGTGCGGGGGGAGGCGGCGGCGGCGAGGAGCGGCGCGGCCTCAAGTCGCTGCCCAAGCGCGCCCGCACGCGCTGCAGGGGCATGAACATGGGGCAAAAGCTGTCCGGCGGAGTGAAGTCGGTGTCGCGCGAGTGCACGGCTCCCTTCAAGGCGGTGGTGGCGCGCGAGCTGGCGCCCGAGCCTCCGCGCCCCGCGCGCCTCGACGCGCTGCTCGATGCGCCGCCCGCGCACCCCGACACGCAGCTCAAGCACGCTTGGAACCCTGATGACAGGTGGGTACACTTCAACTTGTCTACGTCAACACTACTCCATTTCTTGAATAAAACGCCATCAATATCCACTACCTTAGCACATAAATTCTTTTCATAAATTTCTATCATCATATAAATTCCAGATCATTAAATATATTCGTAAAAGAAGAGGACGCGCTGACATTCCACCGGCACCCGGTGGCGCAGAGCACGGACTGCATCCGCGGACGAGTAGGGTACTCCCGCGGGTTGCATTGCTGGGAGGTGGTGTGGCCGGCGCGGCAGCGCGGGACGCATGCCGTTGTAGGTGTAGCAACTGCGCATGCGCCGCTACACTCCGTCGGCTATCAGAGCCTCGTTGGCGCTACTGACCAGAGTTGGGGATGGGATTTGGGCAGAAATAAGGTTCGTTGCTTTCATTGACTTACCTGTCAAATTTCTTTAATGATAACTTACGGACATCTTGAATGAAACCAATTATTAACATATGTTGAAGATATCACTTATCTTAATATATCGAACAGAGATAAGGTGGAGGTCTGAAGATAGTCCACAGATACCATCGAGCCTGTAATGGTAAAAACAGAAGTGTAACAAATAAATCATGGCAAAATTAAACAAACGGTCAGAAACACGGACATACTCGTACAATACCCGTTATTGACAAATTTTGCCACGTATTAAATATTTCACAATATACTTTTCAGGTGTATCATAACGCGAAAGGCACCGGCGGCAGTGGCACGACGTACCCGGCCTTGCTGCGGCCCGACGAACAATTCCTAGTGCCGGACCGGCTACTAGTCGTACTGGACATGGACGAGGGCACGCTGGCGTTCTGCGCCGACGGCCGCTACCTCGGCGTGGCGGCGCGCGGCCTCAGAGGCAAGACGTTGTACCCCATCGTCTCTGCCGTGTGGGGACACGCGGAGATCACTATGAAGTACATTGGCGGATTGGATCGTAAGTTTCATTTCTATCCTTGAGATGATAATGTAATTTTTTGTGTTTATGTACATTCAGTTGTGTATTGAAACGTCGTTTATGCTACTAATGGGATGAAAATATTCTATGTTGTGCGAGAGGGACATAAAGCGCGAGATGTCTATGCGAGAATAGCAGTATTTCGCTCTTTATGTCGCTCTCGCGCTAGTCGCGCCCTATCGTGCTAACCCTACTGATCCAGAAACAATTTCCATTTTATCCATCTAATAGTATTGATAAACCTGACTATTAACTATTGGCGAAGGTTGGGTATTTCTTAATGAGAAGCATGTCAATAGTACAAAATAAGATAGATCGAAGAAGATTTTACACAGTAGTTCCGTTGTGGAATAGTGTACGAGAATTAACGCTATGGGTAATATAGTAAGCCTTGCTTACTCAAATGGATTGACCAACGAAATCCCTGAAAATTACAGGTAGTTACTTACACACGTATGATCAATTCACCTATTGGTTTTGATTTCAACAAAAACAAGTAGTATTTTTCGACCAATTATAAGACGTCACACTTGTGGCAAGTTTTATTTAAAACAATTGTTGCAACTTACTGATGACAATTAATTTTCACTTCTCATGCTCTAAAAGTATCCTTTAATTCCAAGGGAGTAAAAAGTATGTCATTTTTTAATTTACTTCGAGTGAACAAACTCAGTACGTTCGGTTTTAGTTCCATGCCTTTTCCGCATAGACGGTGGCGCCATGTTATTTTCCCGCATTAGTGCGTTTGTTTGTAACTTTGTCTGGTTGGAAAAAAGTACCGCTATTTTTTAAACTTTAGAATTTTGGTTCGTAATTTTGTTGTGGAGCGAATTTTTTTTTGTTGTATTTTTTTTTCTGGCAATCGAAGTGAAAAGTAAAGTTTTTACTTCGAGACTAAAAGCCAAGCCTCGGAGTATTAACCACCCCGGGTATACATAATTGGCTCATTTTAGTCCCTCGATTGAACAATATATTATTTTTGGGCTTCACTGCTTTTATTTACTCTGCCGATCTTAAAATATCATAGCAAGAGAGCTCTATGGCTATGGTTATCAACAATGAGTACGTGTTTTGTTGCAGCGGAGCCACTACCCCTTATGGAGCTGTGCAGACGCGTGATCCGACAGCGCGTGGGGCGACCGCGGTTGCGCGCGGCGGCGTCGCGACTGGCGCTGCCGCCCGCGCTCACCGCCTACCTGCTGTACCGCGCACCCTAGCCCACACCTCTCCGCGCCTCGCCCGACCCCGACTCCCCCCCGCCATCTCGAGTCCCGACTCCTGCGCCAGAATCTCCTTCGTCGGACTCCGGGGCGTCCTCAACGCTGCGCGGCTTCGAAGTGTCTGTGAGCGTCCCAGCTGAACTCTAGATTGCTCAGTCTACCGAACTGAACTCCCGCGGCCGCTCGCTCGCCCGTCTCGTGCCACTCGGATGTGACGTGTCGTGCGACTATCTCCGTCGACGCTCCCACCTTAGCACTAAGCGCAGTGAGTGATATTAGGGGCCCTCGGCTTCATCCTTCGAGGTCACTTACGAAACGGCCAACTCTAAGGTCGAGCTCGTAATCAATGACTTAATAGTATATGACGTCGATCGAGTGCATGAACATCTGAAAATCTCAAAACGACCTCTTGGGCAGGTTTGAGAAATGCGGTCGCATTCGAGTTGCATGTGGCATTCATGTTCATCGAATGTATGTAAAGTAAGATTTCCCTCGAAATATTGTAACTATGTAGAAACAAGATATCAGGTCTACCATTGCAAACATGAAAGATTGTCAAGTTTTGTCGAACACCAAGTTTGTATTGTTAAGACAAGCCGAGTGTTAATCGAACGATAGTCTCTCTCAGTTATATTGGTCTTTATCCGTCCGGATATACCTACCAGAATGTAAACCTGTTGTTGCTTTTTTAGGTCGTACAATTAAGGCTTTTTACGTAACTATCATTTTCGCTGGGCTTACGAATGATGTTAAATTTTTAAGTGAAGCCCGGTATGCTGTAGGCTATACGTACACAATAGTGTATTGCTGAAATGACATCGTTCGATTACGCGCTTCGTTCGAGCGAATTATTGGCACAGCACCGTTGGCGCCTCTGTTGACGTAGTTGATAGATCATTGCAATAAATCCAACGCGAATATCCACCTAATTTAATTTTTATATTGTCTGTGATAATTACCTAGAAGTCAGCCGATTTTTTAAATAGAACCATTCGACGTGTAGAATTAGTGTTTGTTGTCTCTTAGTTCGCGACTTTCTCCTCTCGATGTTGCATACGATAGCGGTGGGCGAGTATGGTTCTGCTCCGTTACCGATAAAATCACTTTATTGACATTTTATATACGATATTTATAAGTTAGATGTGGCAATAAACATTGCCAGTTTGTGTTATCTTTGATCAACTCTATGCAAGCCGCACGTGTTTGAAAGCCATATTGATCTCTAGATGCGGGCTCTGCCCCGGCCACTGGTCGCGTCACGTCGCCGCGGCAGAGTACCGCCTCCTACTTGTTAAGACATATATTAGAATGAACAACAGCAATTAAAAACTCACGAGCCTCGGCAATTACTAATAAATATTATTAGAGATGTCATTGTTCTTATAACAATAGCATTACAAGGTGTCGGGCCCCGACCCGATCACTAGGCCAGTGTATCGTTGGCAATCTTACATACTATTTTATAGCTCATTATTTTTTTAGTTTAGTATGTTTAAATCCTATTGTAAAAACGTGTGCGTGTGTAATGTATATAACTGTGACGGCATTGTATCCTCAGGAAATATGACGCTCAGGGGTTTTATTTAGCTGTACATTTTTGACAATTGATACAAATATTCCTAGTACAATGTACGTGTATTTTAATTCGTTCTGCAGTCAACTTCCTTATATTGCGTCTTCTTAGTACTAGATACACATAACGACACGAGTTGAAAATGTAGAATTTTTCGAAGCACTTACTAATAAATTTGTCAGCCATTTTTGACCCAAATTAGTTGTATCGTAACATTATAAAAATGTGTAAGTACTTCCATTTTAATAAGATTTTTTCATATGTAGATTGTACGGCATGTAGACATCCTATGTGGTCCCATTTTTTTTATACAGTGTTGATATTCACATTTTACCTCTTTAACTCGCGTAAATATTTTATATTTCATCATGAATTTAAATGTATTGTAGTTCGTTTATGCAGGAGTTTTATCGCTATGTCGATTTGTTAATTGTGAAGAGTTTTATGTGAATATTGACGTATTGCGAGAATGACATGATAAATTGCCAAATGCGAGTGTGAGTGAGTGCCGTGAAGAGACGCGAGTGCGAGACGCGTGACCGTGCGTGAGTGCCTGTGCGACGAACGTTACGTGTGTTAGAAGAATATTTTCGTTGTTGTAAGAGATATAATCATGATAATGTAAAATACATCAAACTGGATGTACTGGTGACGCAGTCCTTTGCGATAAACCCCTCTGATGGACCAACAATTTCTAATTTCTAATCACCCCATGTAATAATTTAGTTTCCTTTAGTGCAAGCACCGTTATCTTTCTCCCGCTCGTCTGTCTATATCCTCAAGTAAAGGGGTTTATTGCAAGGGATTAGAACAATTAACGGAATAAACCATTTGAATTGTATGACCGACAAATTTAGTCCTGTATATATAAAATTATCATTTTGCGGTGTTTAATGACTTTATTATTGTAAGTGGAAATGCATTTTAGTTTTATAAGTTGTAGGCAATATTTTTAAAGGTCATTTCTAACAGATAACTGCGATTGACAGTCGAATCTCTTAGATACAATGATTAAAAAAAATAGGAAAACGATTGGAATAAATATGGTTAAGAAAATAATAAATATGAATTAAAATAATTGCATTTTATTTGTTTTTATTTCATGCTACACATACAAGATTTGGACGGATTTTTTAATATATTTGTTTCAAAAGCTTAACTAGGACTAACACGAGACGATAAAAACATAGTCTTTATTTATTTTTATTATTTCTAATAAAATTACTACATTACAAATAAAATTGAAACTTATAAATTATCTGTGAACGTTTAGTTCGTTCGTTACGTCTCCTTGAAGGTGAAAATAAACGTGTAGCCTCCAACCGCATTGGGCTTGCGTGGCGGACTATGCCCTCGGACTAAACCCTTCCTAAATGAGACTCGTGCCCAGCGGTGGAATGTATAATGGATTACATTTTCATTTATAATAATTTAAAAGAAAATTAAAATATAATAACAATAACAAAAAAATAATTGTTATTTTTTTACGACTATGTATTCTCAACTTCTGGTAACGCAATAGACCTGAGTCTGTCGTGTCCTCGTGGACAGGGAATAAGTTTATATTTCATGTTTAATTGCATTAATGATTCGTAAACGTCGCACACTTTAATTATAATGTAAAAGTAACATAATATCAATTTAGTTTATAATCATCAAATACATTTTTTTATACACACTACACCACTCTGTTGGTAAAACGTCTCTGGTGCCTTATTCAATAAGAGTATGGTGATTAATCATAGTGTCATCAAGGACGACGATGGTGCTTTCGCCGAAATCTTGTGGCAGGTCGATAGACACGGTTAGCTCTTGTAATCCTCCTACAAGTTCATTTAGCGATACCTAGAAAAACAAACATCGTTAATAAAGCAACTTTTTGCTAATTTGTAAAGTATCACCGTGTTTCTCCTTTCGGTTTACTAGAAAGTCCGCACCACTCCAACACCCATTCACACAAAGCGCTATGCTTTATCCATCCTGATGCGTACGGCAAAGAGATGGATGCATCCCGAAAGGTACAATTTGGGGATATTCATCACTTAAGGAGTGAAAAGGCAGTTACTTAACAAACGCGTAACAACGTTGGTCACATAATTATTTAATATCAGGTGAAATTGCGAATGTGCCTTCGCCTAGGAAAAGCCCGTATTTCAGTCAATCCAATAAGCTTAAGATGGAAAAAGAATCCTACTAAACAAACCTCTGTCTCTTCGAAGTCTTTGAAGAAGGTGTCTGTATTGGAGTCTTCTTCCTCGAATTGGTCAGCCAGTATATTCAGACGAGCCGGCAACAGGGAAGTATCCAGCTCCCCGTTGGACTCATTTCTGAGAATCCTTGAATAATTAAAATATAACAAATTGTACAGAGCTTTTTTTTTTAGAACTGCAAAATGTTTACACTACGCTTAGGTGTTCTAAGTCCAGACCACTTACTAGACAAGGCTATTCTCTCTTTACCTGTTCAGTTTGTATTAGAAATCCTTATTGGCTGCTTCGGAAGCGCTTATCATACGTACATAACAGTACAGTCAAAGTTTGGATATAATTTAAAAAAGATAGATATGTACTATTGCAAGCTATATAAAGAAGAGACAGTGGTATCGTGGGGTTTACCTCAATATCCTTCGTCTAGTAAACTCAGCACCGGTAAGTACCGTGATTGTGGCAAGCGCGGTGATACCACATTCATATGCCCGTCTCTCCACACGCCGCCAGTCCAACTGTAGCGAGATTGTGTGTCGGGAGCGACCGGCGATTATGCGGTTTGCACCTTTTAGGGCTGAAGTTGTCTCTACTGGCCTATAATGTACTGAAAAAAAAAAACGATAATAACGCACACACTCAACATAGCCGCGCAAACTCTGTGTCGCGGGTGCCATGGACACACACATAGACAACCACAAATTACACCCAAACTCACGAGGGAAATAAATGATGGCCATACACATATTTCTCCCGGCCTGAGAATCGAACCCAGGACCTCTGTATGGCAGTTCGCGTTCGGCCACGGAGGTAGTTATAATGTATTCGCCATATAATTTTTTCATCATTAATTCACGCAAATCACGGTCTAGTAACTATAGTTATGCATAAAACTATGGACTCGACGTTTGTTAGAAACTGAAGTGAGAATTACGACACAAATTTAAAAAAAGTTTCAAGAAAGTTTGTATAGACATTACGTAAAAGTGTCATTGTTTCGCGAAAACTATACTTCCTTTAACCGAGGAAACAAGCTGTGAAAAAATGTTACTCGCGTCTCCTTTGTAGCGTCCATTTAAGTATTTATTGATTACAAGTCTATAAATATACGACAATAAAAGTGTTGACATACCATTGAATTGCATCCTGGCAGCGACGAACGCTGGCATAGGCGATTTGTTGTATAACTGTAACTCGACTGGCATGCCGCTTACAGCACGCACCTGCGCCGCCGTGTCGGAGTACGTCACTAGCCCTGGCCAGCGGACCACCTCGCCGCTGTTGCATCCAAAGAGTTTCACCTAGAAATTATAAATAAAATATATTCATCAGCCCAAAATCGAAATCCGCTCAAACCTGCGATGAGGTTTAAGCGTCGAAATTAAAACCTCCTTTAATTTGTGCCTATTTTTTGTAACGAGCCCTGTGCGGGGTGTGCTCATGCTGTTCGGTGGCACAGCAGTTAGTACTATGGGCGCTTGATGAGGAGGTCGATTCCCGATTTATGCCAATTTAAGAAATAAACATTTCTAAGCTGGTTTTGGTCGAGTATTCTGGGTTATCGTTGATTTGGTATTCATAGTACAGGAAATTCAGCAGTAGTTTGGCATTTTTTCCCCCTAAATACTTCTCTTTGGCATAGCTTTCAAGAAAATGAAATCTAACATAGAGACGGTTGAGATACAACAACGCTATAATAAGTATCTCATTTCCACTATATCGGGAAGCATGCTTTACATTTTTACAATTGTGAGACTCGTAATCTATTACGTCTCCGTATATTATCTCCATTTGATGGCGTGCGGTCGCTTCGGGCTTCGCCCTCCGCGGACCTCGGCCTCCATCCTCGGCACTTATGGCTTTGTTTTAAAAAAAATTAAATAGCTCTTTAATGGTTGCCATATTTAAAAATTGCAAAAATATATTTTGACCACTAATTATTATCAAACAATCTTAGAAATCTTTTCGTGTCAATTTTCAGTCCGAGCAAAGCAAGTTTTTTCAAACTATTGAATGACAACATTTACATAAAAAAATACGGCTATAATGAAAAACGGCAGAAACAAAATTTTTACCCCAAATTGCGATTGAAGCCATGCCATTTTCAGTCGAATTAGAAGAAATTTTTATCTACCGCCAAAAAAGTTTGTATGGCATATTGAAAAATGGCGAAAAATAAATTTTGACCGGTAATTATTACTAAACACTCATAGAGGCCCCGACATGCCCACATTCAATCGAATTAGAGCAAATTTTTATCTGGCGCTAAAAAAGTTTGTATGGCAGCCCCCCACATATCGATATATAGAGATCCCCACATATCGATTTTCAGTTGAATTAGAGCTAATTTTTATTAGTTGTTGAATGACGGCCATATTAAAAAATGGCGTAAAACCATTTTTGATCACAAATTATTATCAAGCATTCCTAGAGACCCACCCAGACAAATGCCAATTTTCAAAGGGATCAGAGCATTTTTTTTCTGCCGCCAACGCACGCTTCTATGGCGGCCCATATTTGAAAATGGCGAAAAAACAATTTTGACCACAAATTATTATCCGGTACTTATAGAGGGAGGCCCCTGCCAATTTTCAGCCGAATCAGAGCAAGTCCGTTTCGGCAGCCACTTTTGACCAAAAAAAAACGCTTATATGACAGCCATATTAAAAAATGGCGAAAAGAAACTTTTGACCCCAAATTATGGTTAAGGACTCCTAAAGTCCCCCGCATACCAATTTTCAGCCGGATCGAAGCAAATTTTTCTTCGGCCGCCATTTTCAATTCGCCATCTTGTTTTTTTTTTAACCCAGGCAGTTGACCATTATTAATCTCTACGACATTCCTTCGAGCACCTCCTACCTATCTCTAATAGCTTCCGTGATAGGAGACTTTGAAATTTGTATGGCGGCCATCTTATTTATTTGAATTTCGAACATTTTTTACTTCCGGAGGAAATTGACCAGGGTGTACCTCATAAAAGTGCACAAATATTCCCTCCATATATTATAGTTTTTGCAGGCTGTTGATCTCTCTTTTATATTTTGCACATTTAAGTCTTCTCATATTTAATTCTTTGCTTTGGAATCTATCCGCGTACAACGGTATAATTTCTTTTTTCCACCATATCGAGAAGTATGCGTTCTATTTCTATCAGTGAGTAAGAACTTGTAGCTTTATGTATATAATAATAATAATAATAACATTAAGAACAATAATAACATACTACAATTATTTTACCGAACAAGAAAAATAATGAAATGCCAGAAAATTGCACTTCGCATATTATATACTCTCGTGTATTTATTTAAATCTGGTAGCTAGCATACAATAAGTAATAACTAAAAGGAACTAGGGTTCAGAAATTAATATACATTGTAAAACCAAAATATAAATACACACTATAATAAAGTAACAATAAAGCTTTAAAATTTTCAGGTTTGTTTACAACTGTTAGCTATACGCTTTCAGTAATCTTTAGTTAAGTGTTTCAGTCTGAACATCAAAGTATAAAAACTCAATACCACTATATAAGATATTATACTCGACTTCGTCCTAAAGATTAGCATATAAACAACACTTGTAGTACAGCGTAACGGCCGCCACATGTAGTAACGCGTAGCAGGCGCCACTTTCGCACTATATTGAGCATAAATAAGATTTTTTTACATTATACACCTCGTTTTCTTTTAGGCGTGTTGAACAGTTTAAAACAGTTATTTTAAACTAACACTTGAATTTTATCCAGAAAGGGAAAAAAGGGTACTAAGTGGCTGAGCACTGCAACGCGAATGAAATGGCGTGATCGCAGCGAACAAGTGAACGAGGTGTAATGTCAAAAAAATCTTATTTTACCCTCTATGTGCAAAAGTGGTGGCTACTATGTGGTTCTACAAGTGTTGTTTATATGCTAATCTTGAGAACGAAGCCTTCGTAAAACTATGATCGAACTTCACTTACAGGTAAGTTGGTTTAATCACTAATTATATTAAAAAAATTAATACTACTTGAAAAGAAAAGAAAAACGGGAAACACGCTTACCTTGCGCGAAGTGTCACTATTCTTATCAAACACCAAATGCAAAACAGCAGTGCAGGGCATGAGTGAGTAGGGCGTGAATACAATCGGGAGGTATCTACATTCTTTGGCTTCAAATGGCACCACAAAAATCCCTCTAGACTCAGCCTTCGGTAAGTCAATGGAAAACCCTTCACCCAATAAATGGCAACGAATATAAATCTTTTTGTCTGAGACATTCTTCAAGCTAATTTCCTTGCGACCAGGTCGCACCCAAGACAATATTGAATAGTTGCTTTTGATCGGGAACTGCTTTGGTTTACTTAAACCGCCTGAGATATCGAGAGTTGTTTTATTGCCCGTTGTTATTTCTTCAAATACGATTGTCCTGTATTAAAAATAATGTTATGAGAAAAATGAAAATACGACATATGCAGGGTGTAATCGTTAAGTGTGCTCAGGCGATTATTCCGTAAATACAAGAGATATCAAAAATCTTTAAACTGATAAGGAAAGTAAAACGACATTGCCTAATGAGTAAAACGACACCAACAACTTTTTAAAAATAAAACTACAATAGCCAAAATTTTGACGTTAAACGCCCCTATACTTTTAATGTGACATTCGTAGAGTGACGAGTGAGTCCTATGGTCACGGGGCAGTCACTGGACCTGTAAAGCGCCCGAAACGTTGGTTTGTTTGAAAAAACAAATATACGCGATTTAGATCCGAAAAAATAGTACAATTTCCTATGTGCAACAGTCGCGAAAACCTAAAAACTCGATACATTTTATCTTTATTTAATGTTTGTTTGCGATTTGTGGGTGTAATCGACCACGTAGCCAACCACTGCCATGGCTTGGTCGGGCTCAAAATCAAGGTTTAAATAAAGACAAATTTATTTCAACATTTCCCTGAGCTCGTGTTCGTGACACACAATATTTTATTTAATCTTTTTATAATTATTTCTCTAAATTCTATAAAAAAAATCTCATTTCTGTAAATTTTTTTTGTTTATGTGTGTGAAAATAAATGGTACATGTATATCAAAATTTTGAAAATTTAAGACAATTTACCAATGCTTGTTTTCGGCTCTCGCCATGTTGTAGAATTTCAAATAATGAATTCCTTCTACCGATTGCGTTAGCGCCAAATCTGTGTCAGTTGTATTTGCATAGACAAGCTATTCTGTTTTTGCAAATGCTCGTTTGCTTATTTGCACCCTACACTACATAAAAAACACGCTATCCCCACTTACGTTTCCTTCAAGTCATCTTCAAGCCCAGTATAAGCCATACAAATGGCTGTTGAGGCGCCCGGTTGCAACTCGAATTTTGTTGGCGACACTTGGAACGGAAAGTCATCAGACTCATCAGGTCCTCGTATAATCGACCAACTGCCTGATATTGTGCCTGTGTTCTTTACAGTTATCTTTACTGGCTCTGAAAATAGTACAAGTTGTATAATAAACCACAAGACGACTATCCGCGAATGGATCAGATCAGATGCCTTTTGTTCACTAATTCGAACGAAAAATAAAATTAATTTTTGAAAAATAAATTAATGTAAGATGCAATATTATGTCAATCTTGTGCGATATTATGTAGCACATACACGCAAGTACTCATGCGCAAGCGCAAACGCATACAACGCAACACACAGTCGCGGATTGGAAATAAATGGTTCCGATGACAGTTCACTAATGTATGGTTAAAATTAGGACTTTCACACGCTTAATAATAAATTAATATCAGAACCCTAAGTAGAAGCAAATTACTTCTTACCATTGCTAAGATGTAATTTATTGCCTGATATATTGAGGCCAAGCACTGGCATTCCTACGATCCCGACGAGATCGATCTTCCTTATCACTGCGTCACCACTTAACAAGTAAACGTTAAGGGCACCATTGAAAGTAACTTTTGTTTTTGCTGAAAATTAATGGTTACGTTATGTGTGACAGAAGTAAATTTCAGGTGAAAATATTTTTGTATGTTTAAAGATTTGTAAAGTTTTTTAATATTTGGCATGTCAAACGCGATACATTAGTAACGCTACTACAATATTTGACATAGCTCGCGCTGTTACTAAAAAAAATTAGATTTTTTTTTATTTTTAAAGATTACGATGCTACGGTCTAACAGTCTGACTTCGGTCGATATAGATTTATTGCCTCATACATTGCACGAGATTTAGAGATTTAAAATCAAATTAAGTAAGTATAAATATTTTTAAATTACTCACACGATATCTGCAACTGGGCCAATTTCGGCGAAACGAAACTTACAGTAACTCTGATAGCGTTTCCTTGTGTCAATCTACAAAACTGCATATTTGTAGCTTTATTTTTGCTCTTTCCAGTGTTTTGGTCGTCACTTGGTTGACGCTGTAGAAGCAGCTTATTAACATCACTCTTTTTTATTTCTTGTACATTTTTAATACAGAACAAGCTTTCACCTTCCACAATACACAATTTCAATTGTAAGTCAGCCGGGCAGTCGCTTATAATAATGAACGATTTCATACAAGAAGACATTTCTGGTATAGGCGCATAGGCAACTTTGTTCAATCCGTCAGCTGACATAGCTTGAATAACAGGTACTTTAAAATTCACTTCTATTTCTCCTTTCTGTTCAATATCTCCATCTATAGAGGGGTCTTTAAGGTGAATAGTGTATTGAAGTCTGGTATTAATTTCCACATTAGATGTGATAGAAAATGTGAACTGATCGGATTTTCCTGGTTCGAGGAGACGCGGCAAACGAGGTAAATCGATATTTATATCTTTGTCATCGAGTAGCTCGTCAATCTGCAGTTTGGCTGTCAACCAACTATCGACCAGTGTTGTAACGGTAATAGTTACAGGACAACTTACACCTGAAGTTAAGCAAGGTTTTTTTTTTCAAATTAAACGCGAACCCTTAATCCACATTCTTAACTTAACTCAAGGAAAGGGAAGCTGTGAACGACAGTTGTACACGCACGCCTGTAGTAATGCTATATAGGTCCTGGGTAGATAACCGCAAAATCCTATTTAAGACTACAATAGGGTAACCAAAAGCTCGTCAGAGTGTTAAAGTACCTAGTTTCAGTGTGCTACCTGTTCAACTGCTTTACAATTAAGTATGATAAATAACTAATCAGATCACTGAATTGAAGATTAATGTAGCTGAAGCATAAAACGAGTCGCCGGAGAAGCGGGAAAAATTGTTTTGTTTTGTTTGATCTTACAAAAAATATATGATACACCTAAGCAGTGAGAATAACTAATACTAGAGACGCAATGTCCTACAAACAGTTGTCTAAAATGTGGGACCACTTTGCAAATTTAAAGACTAACTTTGAAACTGATTGAAATTTCAAAGAAAAATATATTTGTCTCATTTTATCTAATGTCAAACTAATTACGTCAAAATGAAATAGTTATAGTGCATTAAGGGATACGACCAGTGTTAGCGGTTTAGAAATAATTTTCCCTAATTTCTTGTAGCCTCACTGGTGGAAAGAGACAGTGGAGATAGATAGTAATCAGAAATGGAATGAACGAGTGAGTGAAATATACATGAAAATGTGTGAAGTTAAGAGTCCACGCTTGGAATTCATAGTTCTTTCAAATAAATTGTAAGAATAAAGAGATGACTTTCTAATGTAAGGAATTCATTGCTTTTCTAGTATTTTTTATTTATTGGATAAATGTGATAAAAATACTGTCTCCCGACAAAGTTTCTGTTTCCATTTAACGAAAATAAATTTATAAAAGTATATATATTACAAATTACTTAATACACAAACATTTAACTATAGTTTATTACAAATTATTAAACGCCACTGTGCATCATTAGCTTCTTGTACAAGTGCCTTGTGTTTTGTTACTCAAATTATCTTTTCGTAAAAGTCGTATAATTTTTATCCACTCCGCCCTGCGCATTCGATCTTTAGGTATTCTGGGAAACAAAATAAAATTTTTAATTAATTAATTTTAATTTTTAATTAATTTTAATTTTTAATTAATTTTAAT
>NW_020653853.1:12242684-12270865 GCF_003589595.1 Hyposmocoma kahamanoa | reverse complement strand
AATTAATTTTAATTTTTAATTAATTTTAATTTTTAATTAATTTTAATAGTATTACGTATTACAAGTATTACGGTTACACTTTACGTTAAAACGTTACAACGAATAAACTTGAATTAGAATCACTTTTGACTACGAAGTCAAAAGTAACTTCAAAAGGCTTAACTCCCAATATTATGGGCAAATGAAAATTGATTTACTGGCAACATTGTTGTTTATTTACGACAATCTAAACAAACAAAAGCAGACTTACCTGTGGAAAGTAACCTCAGTAGTTATTTGATCATTTTCGAACCGAGAATTGCAAATTTTATTTACATATTTCACCGTTTTTGATACTTTGTCACGTACGGTGACGTTGTACTCACTCGAATTCAAGATGGTGCGGTCACCATTGGCTGTTGCCAGTAGGCAACAGTGCCGTGGGTACCGTTTGGGGGCGCAGATTACAATAGATGCGCTACTGTTTACAAGTATAATATCATTACACCTAAGGATATTCTCTACAGAATGTACTGTATTACACAATGGGATGTACTCTATTCGATCATATAAAATCCTGAAAACAGGCTAAAATAAAAAGCTAAAACGAATTATTTAAGAATAAAATATCTAACCATGTGCATAATTTTTACAAGGAGATATTTCTCTTGAAGTATTACAGAGAATCTGCTAAATTTTGGTTTTCAACTGAAGCCCTATCAGTATTAAATTCACAGTTATCCCAAAATTTGCAAATTGCCCAGCGGTTTAACAAAATGCCGCACCGCCCGCTGCCCCGTCAGTCGCCATCGGGCGCTTATCGACGTCGGATCTGCGTCAAATTTGCTCCACCTGTTTTTAATTTATTCATATTTATTTACAGCTCGCCGATTGCGAGACGCGAGTGGCAACCCCCCACACCCCACCTCACCTAAAGCTTATGTTCTGCAATCAATTCTGTTGGCGGAATCGGAAGTCAATAAAATAATATTTTTGCGAAAACTACAATTTTTCACCAACAAAACAGAGTGCGAACTATAAACTTTCAGTAGTGCTTTCCTTCAACTTTAAACTTCAGCTTCATCTACATTATTCTAAATTCAGTGATCGACTGGTGCGTAGTAGCGTAATATCATACTTTAGAGATCAATATATGATATGATTTCCTTATGAAATTCATTGAAAAGATTGTAAGAAGATAATTTTATAATCTTATTCTTACCGACAAATCCTTCTACAGGCGGTGCCGCTATGTTTGCCCATTGTTCTGAAATAAAAAAGTAAAATTAATAACGCCAAAATATATAAAACTTACATTAACCATGTTAAGACAGGTACACCTAAAAAGGAAAATATACCGGTGTAACAAAAACATGTTGTTATATTTCGGAACATGAATGTCTCTAGACACTGAACAAATTTAACCTGAAGTAAATTTCATATTATAAAAAGATTTGACTTTGTGTGACAATAGACTGCTAATTTTGTTTTTGGCTTAGTTCTTTAGTTTATTGATATTCTAAAGTATAATTTCACTTTTTTTTGTGCTCTATATTTGGCGGCATGCTTAAGAGGAAATTTTAAATAGATTTTGAAAAACCATGACTAGAAAAAAATAATAATTCCTAATAGTAAAAAGTTACTTCGACTCTATTTTTGAATGAATATCAAATTACGAAATGCCTAAACGCTTCTAGCCTCAGTAGTTCAGTAGCAAAAGTATGACTACTCGTCGACGGAAGTGTTCACCTATAGCGAAGGAAGGTCTTATTCCTTATTAGGTCAATCATTTTAACTTTTTTTATAAAAAGCCCAACCTGAAAAGTTTAAGGAATTAGATATATTTGCTAAGGCTTATTGAAATCGGTTAACAAAAAGTGGGTGAAATCCAATAAACCGGATTCATCGCCAAATTTTCTATCCTTAGGGACCACTAATGAGGACCCTTTCTAGCTAAATGGGACTTGTCAACTTATGTCTCAGGGTGACGAACGCAGTGGTAATGCCCCTAAGATCTTTGCGATTTCAAGCTCTGTGTGGCACTGCAACTGCTATGGATAGGCGTGTAGCTTATCATCAGGCGCACGACCGGTTCGTCCCGTCGCTTAATATTATAAAAAAAAAATAACAAAAAAGTTAGCAAATGTTAGAGGAATCGCGTAACCGTTTTTTTTAAGCCGATTAAAAAGTAAATGCATTCTCAGTATAATCTCATGTTTTTTCTGTGATACTTTACAATTATTTTACTTTGAATTAAACGTGTTGTCAACTTTGGCGCATGTTTATGTAAGGGAGAACCAAAATTATTTGATCCAATTTTTTTATCGTTTGTCAAATAGGAAGAAAATGGTACATCCATAATGGTAATCGATATATAAAGCAATAGGCTAGTACTGAAACTTACTGACAATTATTATCTCTTTTGGCCTTTTAATATTTATGCCGTATAAAATAGATACCAAATTTAGTAAAGTTATAAGACTTCATATAAGTTATCACAGTGATATTTGGTTAGTTCCGTTAAAAAGCTTGAGAAGCGAGACCCACAAACCTTTAGCCACGCGTCTCATTTGCTTCTGCAGTAACACCTCTTGCCAATCTACTGACTTATCTAACTCTTTGTACTGAATATTTGGGGAAGACACTTTTGGACTATTAGCCTCGTCTGAAAATTTGAAAGTTATGTCAAAAAAATCACAACGGAAACTGATTTTGTGTTTCAATAAATAACGGATCATCGAATCTATTTCGCAGTAAATGCCTTTCCCAACTTTTATAAACTAATAAAACCAAAATGTCAGCAAAATTAAATATAAAGTTAAAAATGCTATATTATGCCTGATACCAATTGTTATGTATAAAATTAAAACTTACCCAACCCTTTACTGGAATTAGGGCTATCACCCGACTTGAAACTTGAATAATTATCGCGTACTGTACTCAAAGTTGATTGACTTTTCGTTGATGGCGATTTCGATCTCGTAACACGATTTCCAGTATCCGTATTCTGAACTTGGAAAGTTTCTCGAGTCACTACCACTTCGGGAATGTCCTTTATGTTCAAGTTCTCAAATGGTACAACAGTGTTAATAGTTCCCGCAGAACTGGCAGTTTCGGCCTTTTTAGTATCAATTAAATTAGTAACTTCTTCGTCGATCCTAGGTGCATTCATTTGTAGTTCTGATAATGGTTGCTTTTTTGTTTTAGGCTTCTTGAAATGCATCATTTCCGTCACGCTTACGTTGGATTGTCTATCTTTAAAATGAATTGAAAGTTATATTAGTAACACGCACAATAGTACTTCAAGAGCTCCAGAAAATCAGAGCTCAATATGACCATAAATCTTAGTATTATGAAACGTTTTTGTATTTGTATGTTTAAAAAATATGGGTGTGTATGTCTAAAAAATATGAGTATATATAGTTTGAATATATTATAGTCTACACTGCTAGGCACAGGCCTTCTCTCACATCGGGACAGGGGGTCGATTCAGAACCTTATGGATAATTCAGTTGACGACAGATTCTTTACATTTTTATTCACAACACCCAAATCGAACGTCAAACTGTTGTATTCGAAACCGAACCCAAAACGACGTCACACCCGTACAATTTCTCAAACTTCTCGACCGACAAAGGCTAAAAACTTTATTTATTTTGTAAGCAGTGGAGCTTCTTGTGAAAGAGTTCGTCCAGGGAAGTACTGCCACCTTACCTATTTCTGCCAAGCAATAATATTAGCATTACTGTGTTCCGGTTTTGAAGGGTAAGGGTGCTGGTGAAATTACAGGCACATGGGACTTGTCAACTTATATCTCAGGGTGACGGGCGCAGTGACAGTGCCCCTCAGATCTTTGCGATTTGAAACTCTGAGTGGCACTGCAACTGTTATGGACAGGCGTGTAGCTTACCATCAGGCGCACGACTTGTTCGTCCCGTCACTTAATATTATAAACAAAAAATTCAGAACACAGTTATCGAATGAAAGTTACCGAACATCCTATTGTTTACAAAGCAAGAATGTAATATGGAAATCTCTTATTATTTTAAATAAATCTGGATTTTATACAATTTTATTAATTTATTTTGTTACAAGACTAATGCATTCCTATATTTTAGGCCTCTCTAGTCTTAAAAATGTATATAAAAGGATTTTCCTTTTTCTTATAATCTATTTCACCTACTAACTCCATAAACGCTGTTGGATAACGATATCGTATCCGAATCCGAATAGAACGTTTAACTCTGAACGTTATGAATAACTCGGAAAGCACCCTCCGATTCGAGAACGATATCCAATCAAATGGTTCGGTTAAAATATCGAAGAGTTCTGAATCAAGGTCCAACTTTGGCTGAAGTTCCCACGCGGCTCCAATGCGGATTGGGAACTTCACACACATCAATAAATTGCTTAGCAGATGTGTGCCGGTGCCAGGCACCTCACGATTTTTTCCTTCACCGAAAAGCTCGTGGCAAATTTCAAACTTAATTTCGCACATAAATTCCGGAAACTCGAGAGGTGCAAGCCCGGATTCAAAACCACACCCTCTACTTGAGAGACAGTAGTTATTTTAAGCTTGTAAAAAGATACGAATACTTATTATAAAATCTTACCAAGATAATCAGCGATTTTAGAAACACTGAAAGAATTATTCTCTGAACCTTCAGTATCCTCACTCAATAAACGCAAGGAAGATTGTTGCAAGTTCTTCAACAACAAGTCAGCAGGTTTTGACGCAGAAGAATAGGTTTTTTGTGGAAACGCCGCAGTTTTTGATTTTGTTTGAGACTTTTCTGGTACTATGCTTGAAATTTCGAGTTTATCTATAGGTTTACAAGGTTTTTTGAAAACTGGTAATTCTGATTGTTTCTTCGAGGCGCGAGGTTGCCTTACTGGCACGCAGTCTAAGGTGCTGTCTACAAATGTAAGTGGATTGGGCTGCTTATGATCATATTGAGTGCTGCAGGACACTAAAATATAAAAAAATAATGTGGATATACAGTACTATAATGTGTTAGAAGTTCGACAATTTTGCATACAGTACACTTGAAATATAATAGTGTAGAAATTTATGACGACCTGTGTGGTAGAGCGGCTTGCGCACCGGTTTTCACGAGTTCGATTCCCATACGAATTAATACAGAAAAACTAACTTTTCTATATTGCCTCGGGTATTGATGTTTTTGGTACCGTATTATCCGATATAATTTCCGATTTCCATAACACAAGTGCTTTAGTTACTTTAGGATCGGACAAACGTATGTGATACTGTCTGACATTTTTTTATAGAAAGCTCTCTTTTTCGAGAATAATAATGTTATTACCTTCAGTAATGCTAGGCATCATAAAACTGGATTTGTTAGGGCTGTCAGTTTTTGCAAGCATTTTCCCAAATTCAGGACATCTGTTCTTAAAGTAGGAGCCCACAGATACATTGTAAGGAGTTGAATTATTAACTCTGCAAAAACAGAACATAATAATGTTTTCCTTGTGTATATGTTATCGGCAATGTATGTAATCCGGTATTCTATACAATGCCTAAAACAGTCAGGCAATGTATAGAATAAACTCTATTATACACTTGGACTAGGTATTCTACACAAGGCCAAACTTCCATTAGAAAATATATATTTGTTAAATGTAGGTGCACAAAGCAATGTGATAATAAGAAGTGCATGTGTGTTAAGAAGAATATTTTATGCATGGCCAAGTATCACAATAGTTCATCTTGTAAGAACAAATAGCTAATTATATAGAAGAATTGGTAATTAAATTACACATCATATTTGTTTAAGAAAATCCCCATTTGTTTCGAACAAAATACTATATTAAGTAGCAACAAAAACTGATACGCTTATGCATCTTACACAAATCAAACAAAGCATGAAGCAAAATTGTTATATTAAGTGACTATCTGATATCTGACAATTAAATAATTATTTGACTTACTATGAAAATTTAAACTCAACTTTATTGGAAACAAGCACCCATTTCAAGTACAGCATTGAATATTTAGCCTTTGCTCAAAAAATGGTGTCCGTAATAATTTTCAAGCCAGCTCAGAAACGCGTACAAATATGACTACTTTGATTTTTGTCTTTTAAATATTTTGCCAAATCTACGGCCGGCATTCTATTACAATACCTATTGTAATAGAATGTATTGTAAATGTATTATAAATGCTTAGGAAATGTGTATAATAGTTTTAAAAATATTAAAAATTATATAAATTGCCTAGAAGCTCGGTATTATATAGAATGACTAGGTATTCTATAGAATCGCTGAATTATACACATTGCCGTTAACATATACATTACAGACTTTCAACTAGAGCCAAATCAAATTCTATCAAATCCTAAGTGATTATATTTTATTATTTGTCAAAAAAACAGAAGCTCTGGAATCAATAAAGAATTTAATTAATATCAAGAGAACCGTTACAAAATGACGATGAAAGAGATCTTTAGAGATGTACAATACAACATCTTAAGTATTTATAAAGTTACAGGTAAAGTAAGTGAATTAAGTAACATGCAACTTACGACGAACTTTCCAGAAATTGAGTGTGTACTGTTTGCAGAGGTATTGGTGCTTCCCTGACAATCAATGATGCTTCATCTGCTGTTAGGTTTGGCTGGAATTTTTATTTGTATAGAATTCTTAAACTGATTAAGTAAACACATGTTTATTCCTAGAAATAGCAAAGGAGTCGCTACAATATAGAATGATATTAAATTCTAGCGATGTATAGCGGTAGCAACATCCAGCAGCTGTTGTATGTGCGCTGTTGTAGGGCATAGTTTCCCAAAGTGGTCCCTACCGCCACCCAGTGGGCGCTAACAGTCCTAAGAGGGCCTCGAAAGCAATTGCGTTGATCCAGTGGATACTACCACTTTGAAAAAAAATTTGAATTATCTGTATAAACTACACTACATATATGTACTTTTTTTCCTTGTAATTTTTGTGTTAATGTATAAAATAAAATACGTGTTTTTAATGATTATTTTTTGTGGTGGTGAGCATTGAAATTCTTTTATCTTACCTAAGTAGGAGGTGAGCCAAAAAGTTTGGGAGCCTATGGTCTAGGGGTTTAAGGCATAGTCCACCACGGTGGTCGAGTGTGGGTTGTGTACTTCATATGTTTTACAAATTTAGTGAAACTTATCATCGTCACAATTTTTTTCGCCATTCACGCAAGGTTTTGTCAATAAACATTAACAAATGTACAGAAACTTTACATACGTACAGGCCACCACAGGTACTGTAAGAGTTGACCTCCCAATTGAGAAGCTGTCTTCTCCCATTGGGGAAGCATAACTATTGAATAGATTTTACTCATAGATTTAGTATATACTAAATCTGTTGCGTTTTTCTTACATTTACATTATGATATACTTACTTTAGAGTGAAATGTATAATTACTAGCAATAGAGTGCCTCATAATATCATTGATCTCATTGGTCTGCTTGTCCATCTGGCTGGTCAAGGATTCAATGCCCAAGGAGTGACGCCCATATTCCTCCAATCTAGGAACGCCCAATGCCATATTGGATTTTGTATTGGTACTCTCTGTGCCTGTGGATCTACCAGTCAATTCTCCTGGATTAAAGGTAGTCTAAAAATTTTACAAAAAACACTCATTTTTGTTAGTTCTCATAACCATTTTGCTTATTGATAGTGTTAAACTACTAATTATTAAGATTATTTACAGTATAAATATTATGTGCCTACACTACACACTAGTAATTAGTGTCTATATACAAAAAGTATGGCTGAAGCAAGTTCGAGCAAGTGACAAAACATTCTTTATAATAGGGGTTAAAGTATGAAATTGCCGATTTGTACTGAAAATCTAAATTGTTTATTTTTTAAATTTTTAACAAATTTATTTAATCAAAATAGTTGCCATTATTATCTATACATTGCTGCCATCTAATGGGAAGGTTATTAATGCCTTTGCGATAGAACTCCGACGATCTAGACTGCACAAACTGTGTGAAAGCATTTTGTACTGCCTCCTGGGAAGAAAACTTCTTGTCACGTAGATAATTGTCCAAATCACGAAAAAAATGGTAGTCCGTTGGAGCAAGGTCTGGTGAATACGGAGGATGACGAATGGTTTCTAACTGCAGTTCCTGAAGGGTCAAAATGGTTTCTCGTGCTGTGTGAGGTCTCGCATTGTCGTGGAGCAATAATGGTGAAGATCGATTCATGAGTCGGGGCTGTTTTACTGCTAGTTTTGTCAACATGGTTCGGAGTTCGGCACAATAGACATCTGCCGTTATTGCTTGACCAGATCGGAGAAAACTATAGTGAATAACACCATGCTGAGACCACCAAACAGTTACCATTACCTTTTTATTGGTAAGTTTTGCTTTAGGACACTGTTGTGGCATTTGACCTGGGGTCAGCCATTGCATTTTTCTTTTCCGGTTATCATAAAGAATCCACTTTTCATCACATGTTACAATTCGATCCAATATTCCTTCATTTCTGTACCGGTTCAACAAGGCAACACAAGTTTCAACACGCGTTTCTTTCTGCAGATCAGTCAAATCACGAGGCACCCATTTTTCGTATTTTTTTATTTTATTGATTTGACGCAAGTGAGTCAATATTGTGGGTAAGGTAACGTTAAACCATGCCGCTAATTCCTGGGTAGTTTGACTAGGATCGGCTTCCACTATCTTTCTTAATTCATCGTTATTCACCTGTGTGGGCGGTCTTCCTCGTGGCTCGTTCTTTAAGTCGAAATTTCCATCACGAAAGCGTTTAAACCAAAATCGCACGGTGCGTTCATTAGTAGATCCCTCTCCATACGCAGTATTGATATTGCGGGCTGTTTCTGCCGCGTTAGTTCCGCGTCGGAACTCGTATTCAAAAATCACTCGAATTTTCGCAGTATCCATCTTTCTTGTCTAAATTGAATAACAAAAACAATTGAAAGTCGATATTCAAATGTTTCAAATTAAAAAAAAATAAAAAATCACAAACCATTTGAAAAAAGTTTCATTCGAAAACCTCAAACCATGAAGATTCTATGAAAATTCAAAAAACCTATTGCAATAAAACGGCAATTTCATACTTTAACCCCTAATATTATTAACTCAATTATTTATGGCCACTTTATATTACTTTATACACTATATATTTTATATTTATGGCCACTTTATATTATTATAAACACTGTATATTTTATAATTATGGCCACAGGGTACACTTTAGAGCCTATGCACATGGCGTATTATACGCGCCGGCGACGCGCATTTACGGCGCCGTATTTTCAATCCTTAGACTAAAATATTGTTTCTGAGTGGACTATGCAATATTATTATTATTAGGGTGGCTTCATTCAGGACCTATGCATCCCCTCATCACTGTGACAGTGCAGAGCCATGGCTGACAGCATTCAAAAACTGAAGGACTTTCCTTGCTCTGACAGATTTAATGTTCTCTGGTTGTGCTATGTGTCTTCCCAGTATGGAACTTCGTACGCCCATCAGGGGGTAGCATTGGGTGAGTAGATGAACAGGAGTTACATCCGCCTTGTGGCAGAATCTACATTCTCTATTGTTTCTGTGCCCAATATTTGACATGTGCTTGTTAAGCCATAATACCCTGTTAAGGCTCTAGTGAGCTTTGTAATGCAATTCCTGTCCAATGACAGAGCTTCTCTACAGTGTTTGGCACTGTAGGCAGATATCAGGGCTTTTGAATGCTCAAGAACCTTGCTCTGTAGCCACACTTCTCAGGAGAGGTGTGTGCTCTCATTTAGCAGAGTGAGTTTTGCCAGGCTGTATGCTATCCCTATGAAGGATTCGGATCCAATAAAGGTTTCCCTAGCACCAACCTTTGCCAGTTCATCCGCTGATTAATTACTGTTAATGTCAGAGTGGCCTGGAACCCAGCGCAAAACCACTGTATTACTTTCCCCAAGAGTATTCAGTAAATTTACACAGTTTTTAAACACTATGCAGCATATTATAGTAAATAATACTCCTTCATCATGTAATACGTTATAATATAAAACATCTCAAAGTTAATGTAGAATACTCACCGATTTGCTTAGAGACATATTTGCCATACTACCAGATTCACCAAAACCTAAAAAGTAACAACAAATTGTAACAGGTAAAGTATTTTTCATAAAAAAATATAATTCATGAAGCGATTTAATCCGTAAAGTCAACTTGAAACTTCTATGTATTATGCAAAGTAGCATAGACTACATTTTTAGTCTAACTGCAACATATGGTATGTGTTGGTTGGTTAGCAACTAAGCTTACATTTATTTTATCTTTCATTCCAGAAACCTAACAATAAAAAAATCTCTAAAACCCGATGTTATTTCAGTCTATGGCCTACGTCCTATGTAATTTTTTGAATAATATGTTTACAGGTAGTTAAGCAGTCATTACACGACCGTAATTTCCTGTAATACATCGGTGTTTGTTCTTTTTGCTGCCTTACCTTCCACGCGATCTAAGTCCAAAATACCGGAAGAAGATTCGTACTTAACAGAGTCATATCTGTTTGTGTTGGTTGTTGTAGCGGCCTGTGCTCTTAACCTGGGTGACAATATAACATTGGCTCATTAAAATTTGAGTTACTACATATTACAGTCTTATTAATTTCATATTTCAAATAAAAAATGGAAAAATTTACTCACATTTTTAAATCCTCTTCAGATAACAATAATCGCCAGTCAACATTGGAAGACCTATCTTCCGCCATTTGAATCAACCTCTGAATCTTTTTCGGCGTAAGTGGGTTATCCATTTCTCACTTTATTTCAAACACGAAAATTATTTTCTACAGCTCAACCGTTGCTTTATTTTCAGTTTTCGTTAAATTTGAACTAAACTTCATGCATGACATCTTTTTTTTTATTGTGCATTTGCTACGAGGCGATCAGCTTAAAAATGCAACAAAATAAATAAATAAATTAACTAAACCCATAGATTTAGTATATAGGTATTTAGTATATTTAGGATATACTAAATCTATGACTAAACCTGTTATAAACACTACAACGCATTAATCAATATTAAAAATGAAAGCATTTACAAAGGGCCAAAACTACCTCATAACATCTTTTTATTTATTTATATAGCATTGGCTTCAGAACCATCAACATAATGGTAACAAATAATCAAGAAACGCACAACGTAATATACATAAACTAAAAATTAATTCGTCTAAAAAAATATAACTATTAAAACCCGCCATTTTTTTCATGACATCTCGCCTTGAAAAGGTTTTTTCAAACGGTTATAGTATTGCATTTTAATTTACAACGAAATAGATGATTCAGAGTCGTATTCCAGAACTCTACTCAATGCTCAATACTCAAGTCCCTGATATTAGGGTCGTATTTCCAGTGCTTGTAATCATACTCAGATCATGACTCATGAGTAGAGTTATACAACCCTAAACTTTGAGTAGTTCTATCTCTTTTTACCATACTATTTCTTTGAATACTACGTCCATGTATAATACTACGTACACAAAAAAAGCACCCACATTTTTTTTTCTTATTTCTCTTGGCTTTTCGCGGTAAGTTTTTTAGCCACGTACAGAGTGTTTTGACTGACATGTTTTTAAAACGGGAAAGCTTTTATAATATCATGGAATGTAATTTGGAAACGGGATTTGAAAGTTGGAGAAAAAGTGAAAGAGGAAGGAGGAATTATGAGATGTAAATAAACAAAATGGTATAAATATAGAATAAATATTTACTGACTGAGGAAGACTTTACTGCTAAGGACACATTATCGAAACAAAAGCATCGATACTCATGATTATTATCTGATAAAAAGTATCGTACTCTTATAAGTATCGAAAAAAAAGCGTAGATTCCTCACGGTAGCGATACTTTTGTCCTTTTATCCTAGGATGTTTTTTCATGTTTGAAGAATTATCTGAAAACTTTAAAGTTTTAAAACAGCTTTTGCACCTTACTGTTTATTTTCTCACAGTACATTATATCCAAATGTCACTTTTGATAGGCGGCGGAATTTTACAGATAAGTGATTATGATAAAATTGCTCGCAACGCACACGTGTGCACAGATCAATTGCTTACTATTACAATATAAATGATCTATTTATGAATTAATGTATTTATCTACTGAGAGGCAGAGGATGGCAAACACTATAGTTGTAGTAAATAGGGACATGGAAAAGTATCGATACTTTTCTGACATTAGTACTTTTTGACAAGTAGGTATCGCATCGTTTGGAACTTAGAGGTTTCGAATAATTCCTACCTAGGACACCTAGCGCAAGTCACCTAGCGATTTTATTGAAAGGGCAAACCTTTGTCACAAATGACATGGCTATTATTAGTGTTTGCCACCCTTTGCCTCTCTAAAGGGTTGTATTCCAGGGGCCTTGCCATGAACTCTTATTACGATCCAGTTTATGACCTAATATAAATCGTTGTGACACAGTGTGTGAGATAGCGCTACATGAAGTGTATATCACCATCCCGCTTTGTTCTCGTTACGAACCTATACTGAACTGTAATAAGAGTTCATGTAAGGCCCCTGAACTCTACTTAATGCTCAAGTCAAGACTAGAGTATGACTTGAAGCTCTGGAAATACGATCCTAATGGCAAGGACTCGAGTATGATTTCTAATGCTTTAAAACATTCTCAAGTCCTGACTTGAGCATTGAGTAGAGTTCTCCAGAACTCGTATTCCAATACGACCCTATGAATGAGTAAGAAGAAAAATAATTAGAAACGTTTGAATTAACACTTTCCGTTTTCGTTTCGTAATCGTTTGTCAGTGTCCGTCGTCACGGCATCACGATCACGATAAAGTCGCTCCTAGAGAAAAAAATCATTACGTTTTAGAGTAGACAAATGCTTGAGCTTTTATGTTGTGATAGTAGGTAATTGATCTGTGCACACGTGTGCATTGCGAGCAATATTGTCATAATGATTTACTTGTAAAATGCCGACACCGTATTCTCCCTGTACGGCAGCCACATTTTTTTTATTTATTTTTTTTAACAAAAGTGACGTTTGGTTAACTCGTTGTGGACGAAACTCGAGTTAAATAACGCAATTCGCCTATCGCTCGCTGAGCATTGCGCTGTATGAATGAAGTATACAGCTCGGGGTGGGACGGGTATCAAATCGAGTTAGCTCGAGTTCATAAATAAGTAACTCGAGTTGACTCGGAGTAACTCGAGTTGACTCGGTGTAACTCGAGTTAACCGAACTAACTAACTCGACTCGCCCATCGCTAGCGATTTCAACATCCAAAGGAAAAGACCAAGCAAAGACCGTCACCGAACTCGTCCATTTGAACTAATGTGATCGCTCCCATTACGAACAAAAAAAAACTACATAAATGAAATGATGTTACATTATAACAGTTATATGCATCACTCCGTGCTTGTTTGCCTGCATAGTAATATTACCATCACTCACACATCACCGCGAACATTGCTGACCCCGATACGCGTAAACTAGAATAGAGGATAAATTTCTCATGCAGTGTAAAGGAGCGACTATAATTTTTAAATAACGCAAACAGCAATTCAGATCATTCCCTATTGAACGATTTATGTAAACTTTATATTGTAACTAAAAGAAGCTAATCGTGTATCAATAAAAACCGGCATCGACTGATACACAGACATAGATATGGACTGATTTTTAACTATCCAAAGTGTGATGTTGATAATCACAATTATTGTAATACTACTCATATTTACTGATACTCGAACATCTCTACCAGAGAAGGGAACTAACAGACTATATAGAAAACCAATTTGTACTAATTTAAATATAATTTGGTTACAATTCCCAACAATGTAAATCTTGATTAGAAAACAAATGGAGCTATATAATTAAAATTTGCTCGTGTAATGCTTATAGCAGAAAAAACTACAACTTTATTTTAAATAGTTTTATTTACTACCCAATTAATAACAATTATGAGGCACAATCAGCTCAAAAAGCATTACTAGGGCTGATTTATCCCTTTCTTTTAAATAACTAAGCTTCTAGTTTTAATTTGGAGCTGTTTGCAGTAGTACTTACAAAATAAAAGTTAGCTAAAAAGGATTAGTATAGTTAAGTAGTTAAAAATATTTAACTACTATTTGGCCCTGTCAAAGGCAAGGCATTAATCTCTTTATTGAGCCTGATCTGCTCATTGATAGCTCTCCAAGCATCATCCTTTTCTTTCTTAGTAATTGGTCTTTTCTTTTGTTTGGCTGCCACCATCTTTTTATAAATTTCAATACATTCCATATCCACATGATCAAGTTGCTTTTTCAAATTCAGTCTAATCATTTCTTGCTTACAGAGTCCAATAAGATGCTTGAGGTTACGACAGTTGTCCTTTCTGACAGCAGTCAGTTCAGTTTGACATTTCTTGATTTCTGTTAAGATCTCGTCATCAGCTGGATTGGTGAGAGGAGGCAAGTCTTCTGGATCTAAAATGCCCTGTTCAACCAACTCTTTCCTAAGACATTTTTCTAAAGTAAGAGAGTTCTTATAACTACTTTTGGTATTAGTGATTGCCTTGACTTTAACATCGGGTACATCATAGGGCATAACATTTTCTTCCATTAATGCAGACACTAATCTCTGTGTAAGTGGTCCTGTTATCATATTATCATTTGATTTATCCAACTTTTTTCTCAAACTTGAAGCCTCAGGAGACATACCAGTAGATTTGATTTTATTGGGATTAGAAGCATTTTGATCTTCTGCAAGGTGCTCATCAGCCCACACTTCTGAATAATGCTTCCCAAGGGGTGGTATAGGAGGCAAAGTGGTATTGCTACTTTGTGCCAGTAAAGACTCTAAAAATTTTATGTCGTCCAATGTGACTGGTGCACAATAAGGCTCCACAGAGTTCCAAAACTTGTATGGAATATTATTCTTAGGCAAAGTTAGCTGAGATAACTCCAATTTAACAGAGTTATCTGAGTTGACCAGATCACTCTGATAATTGTGAGACGCTCCAGATGCATTTGAAAAATTTTTGAACTTTGGTACTTTTGGCTGGTTGGATAGTTTGGTGTAGTCTCTGGTTTTCACTAGTTTATCTTCTTGGAACTTCCTTTTGACAGGATATTGCAGTTGTTTGCCAGCTGCTTTGCCTTTTTTCTCTCTCTTTGACTCATTCGTGTCAATGCTCTCAATTTCAGATTGGAAAAACCTTATTCGGAGTGCTGTAGTACTTAGTAATGATTCAAGTTCTAGTTGCAGGGCATCTAATTCATCCATACCAATTGGCTCATCAGCAGACCTTGCTGCAATGGCTGTAAATCGTGGTAGGTTTGCAGCATTATCCTGAGATTTCATATAAGGAATAGGACACATTTCTACCTTTGTTTTACCACCAGAAGCGCCAGGAATCTTCGCTGGTTTCGAATGCGGTGTTACTCCTGGACTCGACGGTTTACCGTTGTCATGGCTTTTGCTGGCTAAACGGCCTTTGCTATTGTGATGCATTCGCTTGCCTAACATCTTCCTTCACTTAAATTCTCCCGCGAAATAGTTTTCGTAATGTATGTATAAACATAGATATAGTTGCAAACGTCACCAAGAGATTATCGTTTGGTTGAAATATTTTCCACATATAGACTTCCACTAGACTTCATAACGTACAATAAAATCGAAGATGAAATGCAAATAATTACAAATCAAACATGCAATTAAAGAGAAAACATCAAAGAACACAAATCGTGACAGATTGTACCACAAAATGGCGATGTTTATAATGTTTATAATGTTGCCACTTTTGAGATAAATATACTACTCCTACTCCTACCTCTCTAAAAAAAAACCTTAAGGGCTCATTTACACTGAGTTGTCAGCCGTAGTCGCTTGCCAGGCGAAGGCGGCAACCAACGCGGTGTAAATAGTGAGTCGTCTATGACCAAATAGTTGTAGCTAAGTAATTCGTTAAATTGTTTTTTGAAAAGCCTTACTTGTAAGTAGGCATATTACAAACGTTTTTTCGCGCTGGCACATAGGCGGCAAGTAATTCGCCATTTAGATATTTTTTACTTTATTTTTTCTGACTTTTTTATAATATGTTACTTAGATTTGCAACTTTGAATTAAAACCTAGCTGCACATAAAGACTAATTTCGCAAACTCCGCACAGTTTCCGAAATAGTAATTTTTCAAGTTTTCGGGACATTAAACTTTTCGGGACTGGATTTTTTTCTACCTAAAATTGTGTTATTGTTTTATGTGCCAGACATACTACTAAATAGAGTACATAATTAATATACTCGATGCAAAGAGATAAAGAAAATAATTTGATGTTGATTTTTGGGGAATTGGTAAAATTGACATTGGCAGTAATGAGCTGCAATTACAGTGAAGTAGTCTGCTGAGTCGACAGACTACTTCCTGACGGCTCGTCGTAAATGGTGAGTCGACTGCGTCGCCTGTCAGACAAGCGAGGTAGTCTGCCGATATGGCAGACGACCCGCTTTAAATGAGCGTTAAGCGACATTTGTTTGCGTTTACGAATCCTAATTCATATTTATAGCTCTTTTCTTCATTTAATTAATAATTTGAAATATTTGGAAATTGTTATTGTAAACAGATTTTAGCAATATTATTGTTATCGAGTTAATTGACATATGAGTTTTAGTAGATTATATCAGTTCATACTTCAATATTATGGAATGGAATGTATAAACGGAATGTTTCGTAGCTAGCTTTAGGAACAGCTAGCTATCTTTATTTTGACATCGAAATTTTGACAAGCTGACATTTTGATTTTTCGCTCGATGCACGTTTTGTGCTTTCTTCACGTTATTGCTAGGAAAATAGTGTGAAGTTCTTCATAACAAACCCGAATAGCAAAAATGGTGTGGTGGTGAGAATTTAGATACGAACTGAATTTAGCACAAGGAAGTAGCGCTAAACTGTTAAGTTTACAAAATGATTCTGCAATGTGGATGAGTCTTCCTTGATCAAATACCAAAAAACCTTTAGGAATGCAAGCAATTCAAAATGGGAGACGTTGATTTGAAATGTCCGGGTTGTTGTACTAAAAGCTTTGCTACGAAACCTGAACTTATTGAGCATTTAGCAAGTATTTTAGACAATGTCATTTGTCCTATATGTAACAATAAATGGTCATCTCTAGGGCACCTTATTGAACATTTAACTCTTGATAACTGCCGGCCAGATGATGAACTTGAAACAATAACATTCGATATTTCGAACATAGAAAGTGTAAGCAATGTTGATGTCCCTACAGAACAGCATGAAATCGGTAAGTTGCCAATTCTTCAAGTTTGATAGCTCGAAGCCAAACCTCTACAAGGCAGAATTTTTCATAACAATTCAATTGCACTGCCATTGTTATATTTTTCTTAAAAGTTCAAACCAAAAATGAAAATTTTTACCATCCTTATTTCTGAACAACACACTAACTGCACAACTAGGTAAAACACATAAAATCCTTTGGATATTCTTACTAGATTGCATAGTTTACTGTGAACTTAAACTTCAAGAAAGTAATACATATTGAGAGGGTAATACCTCTGTCTGAAATGCCAGAACTATCTTATTACATTTTGTTCTATATTTTTAATGTTTTAGTACCATTGACTTACAAATATATGGATGACGGGTCTAATACAAAAACCACGAAAAAAATGTCCCAAGTCAACCTATTTTAAATTTAAATTGTAATGTCATCGCAGTATCGCACTGTGAATCGAACAAATGAAGACTAAAGCGGAGTTTGGCGATCTGTATACGATTTTAGCGCCTTACAAGTGCGGACACTTTTTAGCGCGGACCCGACGTCCATATAATTGTAAGTCAATGTTTAGTACCAATTGTTTTGCTGCAGTAGTGTATTTAGGAAAAAGTTTTGTAATTGGATGTAGTTATAATAAAAGATCCAAGTCACAATTGGTAATTTTCGAGAAAATAGAAGTTAAAGTTTTCGAAAGTTTAAAATTTTAACTGCTGAATTCTCAACCGATCTTCATTTTTTTTCGTCAAATTAAAGTTTTCACTTTATAGTTTCACATCAATTACCAAACTTTTCATAAATTAATGATTAATGTAATTTTTTTTTTTAAATAGGATTTGAATAATTTTAATTTTGTATGGCAAAAAAACTTTTGCAATTATTTTTCATTTTGCAAAAATTATCCAAAATGTGCAAAAAGTGTATATATTAATTGTTTTATTGTAATTAAATGAATATAATTGCATTTTTAAGAATTTTAAGAAATCTCTGTTAATTGTTCTATGTTTTGAACTATAATAACACTACATTCCAACATAACTTTATCATTTTCTACAGCAATAAAAATTGAATACTTAACCCAGGTTTTTCGCAAAAATGTAATTTCTTGACATTATTCGGATGCATTAAATTTTAAAACATATTTAAAAATTATTTTTTCCTCACTAAATCGAAGACTAGTTGCTTCAAGAATTATTTTGTTAAAAAAACTTAACTTATTTATTTATCCTAGTTTCAAGAGATTTTCCGACATTCGCCACCGCAAGTAATGTTTTTTCGACATTTTTAAAATTCTTGTTCTACACTTTATACATTTGGTTTTAATGATAAGATATTGTTTAATTATTAATACAATTTCAGCCACATCAACCAGAATCGTTATTTTCGAACGCTTTTCGATTCATTATACCCTTTCTATTTGTACCTACAGTTCCCAATAACTCTGAACTCATTCACATTACTTTTAATGGGTTTGCTTTTGTACACATCTTCATAATATCCATAATTCTTCGATTATGTAAAGACGTCAGATGTGTTCAAGGCTTCTTAAATTTATCAAAAATCTGTATCATTGGGCCAAAATGTATGCCCATGTTCCAAATAGTGACAGCAAAACGTTTTTAAGGTCGGTGTCCAGAGCCACTTTTAGCAACAATACCAATTTAATGTTCCTATTTTGACCTCCTCGTGAATCACTCCATAGTATAAGATCGCCAATTCGTTATTTATATGCCACAATAGACACAAGCCAACTTCCTGTGCTTCTTTATGGAGTGATTCCCGAGGTCAAAATAGGAACATTAATTTGGTATTGATGCTAAAAGTGGCTCTGAGGACCCATCCGACTTTAAAAAAAGATTCGCTGTCGCTGTGTGGAACCTGGGAATAAATTTTTGCCCAATGATACAGATTTTTGAAAAATTTAATATGCCTTGAAACACGTGCTACGTCTTTACAGAATCGAAGAATATATAGATATTATAAAGATGTTGTAAGAATGTATGAAATTACATGCAAATCCATTAAAAGTAATGCGAATGAAATCAAATAGGTTCTTGGGATCTGTGCACATAGAAAAAGGGTATAATTATTCGACAAGTGTTCAAAAATAAGAAAAAGTAAATTGTCTTGCTACAAAAGAAATTTTCCTGAAAAAAGATGAAAAATATTTGATTTACATGCTAACAAATTTTGAGGAAAATTATTAGGTACTAGCTATTATTATTAAGTACTAGGTTACTAGCATACAGAAAACGGCGAGAGGGAGTGGTCGTTCCTCATATCACAGATTACTCATATTAACATAACAATGAATAGTTTAACGCCACTATGGCCATGCTCATGATAAATGAGGGTAAGCTCAATGACATGCATGGCGCTATATCGCATGCGATAATGATAAACCTCCCCGCCACATGTTTATCACAGTCGATTTCCCCTCACCTTTTTCCAATAGTTAATATGTAACAACCTGTTTTTGTTTATTATTTCTATTTATTTCGTTTGTGACGCTCAAATTTCACGTTGATAAAATTACCGTGCAGAGCTGTCAAAATGTTTTAAACTCAGATGTCATCTTGCCAGGCCATGTTTGGCGTTCCGATATACTTTCGCGGCCATTGATGGCGGCAGACGCGGCTCATGAGTAAAGAAAACATGTGCTTGACACGTTCATTATTGTGATAAAATTTCAAAGTGGCGGTTTTATTACTCGAACAAACAGCTTCATCGCAGAAGCATGCAACGGGAGCTGGTCTATGTTAAATTTAATACCTAATGATGTCGGGCCATTCTATGAACATTTAGAAGTCAATTTGTTTTTAAAAGTCACTTAAAATTTGAAAGACAATTTTGAAGTCCTACATTTTTTAAGTAACCAACGTTTAGTAAGAATAATCCAAACTCGAATGGACAGTTTGACTTTGCTGTAAAAAATAGCCAATATGATCCAAGTAATTATGTTAAACGTAAGTGGAACATTCTGTCCCTATTAAAAAAATAATCAAAACAATCCAAGTTACTTTGGATCCTATTATTTCAAGATCTTAAAAAGCCAACACTATTTAAGTTACTTTGGTGCATTTTTGTTAAAAACAAACAAAAAAACAAACAAAACAAAATGATTCAAGTTTATTTGAATCTTACTGGTCATCATATTTAATAGTTTAGCGTTTTTTAAGAACGATTCATACTCCAGTAGATCATGTCATGTGTTGTTGAATGAGAGTCCAGGGCACCTGGATCGTTTAAAAATATTTCTGGGAAAACTGCGTTTTTTTCAAAATGCTACATAGTTATAATTTCGCCAATATTAGAGATATCGACACGAGTCGTTCTGGCATGAAAGAATAGACTACGGTGAATCACGTGGTATACTTAACTCATTTTCGCCCTAAGTGTGATTTGGATCATTTTATTATAACTATGTCCAATTGTAAGTAAAAATGTAAATGTTTTGTTCAGATTTTTAGCCTTAATCATTCAGGAATTTCAGTGGGAAGTATTATCCTCTTTGTATTATACTTAAAGTTATATATATAATAGGTAAACATAAACTTATATTCACATTTCAGTTTCAAATCAAATTAAACAAGATACCTCAGATCCCTTTCCATCCAATTTTAAAGAAATCACAGAAGATGGAGCTGGCAAGATGTACGTAGAAGTATTAAGTAAGCAATTGATGAAACCGTGCATACAAACACAAGAGCTCAAGCTGGTCAAAGAACATGGTGTCAGTCGGTACTTAATAATGACAAGTGATGATGCAGAGTTGGATGCTGGCAGTACTGTTGTCACAAAACAGAATAATGATGGCACCATATCATTAACTACTGTAAAAGGTATATTGTTAGTAGTGTACGAAATAGATTTATCCAACTAGATTAACTGATATTTGTTAAAATATACATATAAATAAATATTCGACAACGTCACATACATTGCTCTGGTTGTAAAGTAATTAACTAAGGCACTTGTGTTATGGAAATCCGAAACAATGATGGTACCACAAACACCCAGACCCAAGAGAATATAGAAAAGTTAGTAATATGAGAATGCAATAAGACCTAAGTCATGCAATTGATCTGGCCCTACAATTACATTATTTCTGTTGCATAATTGTTGGCAATACAGCCATTCCAAACTGAAGAATAAATAGATCCAAATGATACATAACAGTACTCGTATTAATATTACAGATATGAAAATGGAGTCAGAAACTGTAATAACGCAAGCAAATGAGCCTGAAGAAAATCAAGAAGAGATATATAGCTGCAATACTTGCGGTGTCTCATTCACATCAGTGTTAGAGCATATACAAAACTTCCATAATGACCAGGACGTTGTAGTTGAGGTAGACCATCTTGATAATATCTATATTCTACACCATGCAAAATGACAAGATATGTCAAGTGGCAGATACCAACCCGCTTACTTGATACGAAAGACAAAAAATAAATATAGCATGTACAGTCAAGAGCATGTTAAGCTTCACACTTTGTACTTTGGACCGTGTTTATCGTAAGCGGCATAGAATTGGATTTAAATCTTAAGTGTCAAGCTGGATGTGCTCTTGACTCTGTACATTTATGTATCATGGTATGTATATGGTACGTGCTATGCTATTCCATATTTGTCTTCTAATATTGGTTTCACATTATACTATAAACTTTTGTACATCTGTCTAAAGAGGCAGAACCTACCTAAAGAGGTACCAGTACGAAGAAAACAGCACATTTAACATGCTCACAAACATGATACGTAATTATAAATTGGCATTGTATAATTTGATAGCGCTAAACGAAATCTTTCAATTTGTTACTGATTCATATTCGAATCAAATTAATGGCTAGTTAATTGATTTAAATATTTTACTTAGTCATTAACTTAATTTGTTCCTAGAATGCTCTGGTCAGACAGGCGGTAGCGAGAGCTTTCCGTGGCCAGGAATTTTTGTAATGTTCGAGTTCTTATGCACGCTACCACATTGAAACCGAGTGGCGAGACGGGGCGGGCCGAGCCCAGGGCAGATACGGGCGCAAAGCTGTATTCCTTTGAGTCCTATGCAACCATCTACACAGAGCGGCAACAGCGGGGCGCGGTCCGGGAGCAGGGCTTTAGCGGGATTGCACGTTGTATTTTTTTACAGCTCTTGAGTGTGTTTTTATTAAGTTTTGGTATGAATTCAGCCAAAATTTCATTTGCGTTGCTTCCGTGACGCGAATAAAAGCAGAATATTTTCTTGAACACTAGAAAATGAAATGTGGTTGCAGGTCCACGCCCGGACCGCTTTTCCCGCTATACCGCGTCTGTGGCCTGAGCTAAATTAATAGATTGGTACATACTTTACTCAGGAACCCATGGACGATATGGATAACACAGAAGCTAATCCTGTCGCCTACGAATCCTCAATACCATCAGAAGATTCCACTATGGTAGACAAGCAGATGTCACGACGCATGATTACAGAGACTGGAGATATTATTGAGGCTCCTATACTTCTGAAGACTGCTACGATTGGAATAGGTCTCTTATTGGTTAAATATATTTTTTTACTTTACATATTTTTCACTTAAGACTTTTTTCAATCTTCTTACCGTATCGATGACATACATTATACTATAGCGGCCCAGAACTCAGCCACAACGACCACATCACTAGCAGCTACTTTTTTCAATAATGTTGGTAAATAAACTTTATTTTCTGACTTCTTAGCTCTGGAACAAAAATGTATCTGTATCGACCAGATGCTGTTTTGGCAGTGTTGTATGTATGATAATTAAATTTTATTTAAATTTTTGTTTAAATGTTGGATTGGAAACTTATTCAATTATAATTCATGTTTTATTAGTAAATTCAGCAAATTTTTGAAGTAACAATGTCTCTTGTGGTCATGGACTACCTATGCACAGTCCAGAGAACAGCAAAGTTGATAAAATGCCAAATTTAAAGTATTCTTTTACTCCAAATCTAGCTCCAGATCAAATGAACAAAATTCAGCCACAACTAAAAGAAGAGGTAATGGATAAAGCGGGGCGGATATACACAAGGCGATATGTTCAAATCGACAAATTTTGTGATAGTGTTGTTAAAAATATAAAACAGCCCGATGGTGAGTTTGGACTTCAAACAGAGATTTATGAAAACGTTCCTTTTTGTATCTGCGATCATATTCATGAGGCTATTTAGGATATAATAATAACTAAAATAAATATATTAAACTGGTTTTTAATTTCATTAATGTCTAATACATTCGACGACTACGACAATAAATTTATAAAAAGCAGTTTAACGCGAACTCTGGCGAAAACTGATTTCAATTAACACAAACTTATAAAAGCAAACATAAGTCATACATGTATTTAATGGAAGTAAATATAAGAAATAAAACTGTTTAGTAAATAACTATGTATTCGAATTATCGTTTTCAGAGAAAAATGGGCCATACCATAAGGTTGTGATAAAAGAAATTGAATCGACTACAGCGCCTGGTGAAAAAGTGAAAGTGTTTCATTGTATGTCATGCAATATTTATGTGTCTGCATTGGAGCAGTTCAAATTGCATCCATGTAAAACTCGTAAGTTGTTTTAATTGTCTATAATTTAATTTTAATTCCTGTGAAGTATTGAGAAAAGTCACTGATCTTTTTCAACATGTATTTGTTACCATTCCATTGCCGCCAATTGGGTAACAACACCCAGTAAAATTTTTGGTTACTAGTACAGTGATATTAGCGAGAACTCGGAATCGCATAAGTAGTGGTATTTGTATGTTTACTGAAGAATTTGTGGTTTCTATGCGAACGGCATGCCGCTACATGTGAAATTCTGAGCTCTCGCTATTCTCATTATAATAAGTATATTTTGTAATGTTATTAGTTATGACGGTGCTCTATAACATAGGTTAATCCTAGTATAGACACCAGACTTTCACAAACGAAAATAAATTCAAGAACATGTGAGGGCCATAGGCATATATAAGTATAAGTTTCTTTTGTGAAAGTCAATAAAGACATTTCCATTCATGACCAATGATGATACCACTAGTCGCGGCCTCTCTCGGTGTGCTCTGATGCCAAGTTATTAGGTACGGTTGAGAGAGTTAATAAGTCCTCGGCAATAATTAGGGTTTTTTTTGCAGCAAAATATTCATGTCCACACTGCCCAGTTAGCTACGAGAATTCTAAGTCGCTGTGCGCCCACATGAAAGTTCATAAAACAAAGACTGGTGCAGGTAAACAGTAACTATTATTAAATTGATTGACACCTTTTTTCCTTGCGCTTTCATAGTACTTAATCACAGTTCCCAAACTTTTTGGCTCTCTACCACCACAAATAAAAATAATTGAAAACACGTGTTTTTTAATATATCACTAGAAAAAGAATGCATGTATAATGTAGTGTAGTTTAGATAGATAGTTTAGGTTTTTTTTTTTTCAAATGTCAAAAGGGGTCCTGACAGCATAAACGCCCCCAATTGCTTCCGAAGCCCCTACCGCCTCCCTAGGACTCTTCGGAAACTGTAATAAATGAACACATAAACTCGAATTTTAAATTTACATTTAAAACCCTGCCGTTTAAATTCTTCCTACTGTAGACACTGCTTTTAGTATTTTTTGTAAACATCACAGTAAAATCGCGTGCATGCACAAATTCTACATTTCGAACACAGAATCATTATCCAGAGCACTAAATATTTAGCTCAATTCAGCTAAAGGTGCACTTGTGCTGCTTCTATGCACATTTTTTACAAAGTATTCTGACTTCCATACTCTTGACAAATGTCTATTCAGACACGATGATTGCTGACAATGGATAGCCTTTATCTCTTGCTTTTCTATTAACGTTTCTCACTATACCGTGTGGAAGTCCCCTTCTCTTTAGTGGTCTTTACACGTAAGGACTAGAGTCCACAAGTGGATATATACTTAATGATACCTTACCATGTGTATGTTTTTACCATAGCGACGACTGGGACGCCGCCGATATTCGAATGTGAAGTTTGCAACACAATATTTCCGACCAATAAGTCTTTGAAACTGCATAAACGGATGCACGACCCTACTAAGTAAGTATAAAAATTAAAGAAATTTTGCCTTGCATGAATTTAATACAAAGATGACCGCGACTGGTTAAGTATTTTTGTTAATATGTTGTAAATAAACGATCCTCGTAATGAATATTATATTTATATAATGCTGGAGCTATCACAAACACCGAGATACGACGTAGTTGATCTAAGTTGTAGTAGACATGAACAAAATTAAAAATAAAACGTAAAAATTTAAACAATAGTAACTATGCCGCGTAAGTTGATAAAGCTTTCCATTAAATGTCGACATTGCACCATGTTGCGGAATTTTAAAGAACTAATTTGTTTTACACACGATTCGTGTCATCTTGATGTACAAAAAATTAACTAACACCACCATTTCAGGCCTACAGTAACTTGTCATTAAAAACCATCTACTGACGCTGACTAAAACTGGACTATGTTTTTTAGTATTTAATTTGGACTAAACGGCGCGCTGCGTGGAGATGTCATAAAAAAAATACTGTTATTTGATTTTAAATTCGGGACTTAATCGTGTATTAAAACATATTTTATTTACCTCGACGTTTCGGACGTATTTCAACGTCCATGGTACCGAAGGGACGTCCCTTATAATAACGTGTGGAAGTCGTGAAAGTTTAAATCAATGTAAAGAAATACTGGTTGGTTGTAACACAGCTCTGCTAACTTATGGTGTTTAATAGTTTATTTCCTTTACAGAGTTCGTCCTATAGAACCACCAGTAGAAACAGCAGACGGCAGCGAAGTGAGCAAAGACAAGTTCATATGTTCGGTATGCAGTAAAGTGATACCCATAGACTACAGAGACATTCACCAGAAGTCGCATAAGATGACGAATAATTTTAACTGCGATATTTGTAATAAGAAATTTCACTCTAGCGAGTATTTGGAAATGCATATGAGTGTACATAACTTAGACAAGGTAAGTACAGCTGTTCCGTACGCAAATCTTTTATTATAGTGTTAACAGTACTGATATTTCTTCGACCGACTGTTTCCTCACCGTGGCTACCTCTCTGCCAACTAAATTATGGATCGAGGCAGTAGACCTTACAAATTTCTCTATGTACTTGTTGCGGATATTTATTTTTATTAGGTTTAAACGGCTTATTTGCCGCAGCGCCACCTGTGAGAACTTAAAAAAGCAATGATTTAGGAAATGAAACTATTTTTCCGGTCTATTGGTCACGGTCGACCATGGGACCTGTAAAGGGCCCGAAACGTCAGTTTGTTTGAAAAAACGAATATACGCGATTTAAATCCGGAAAAATAGTTTTTTTTTCCTATGTGTAACAATCGCGAAAACCTAAGAACTCGATAAGCAATGATTTGTTTGGAAAATATAGCATAGCAAAAATATAGCAGCATCATAGTTTTAATGAAGATTTCTACTGCTAAAGCTGCTTTGTTCGCGAGGAATTGTTTCTTATTATTGTCATTAATATGTTTTTACGTAATACTTTCATATCCAATATGAGCCACAATTTATCATTAAACTCTTTAAAGAGTTGGTACTTACTGTGCTCTCTAGCGATTCGGTTTTGACGGTGCTGCATGTGACATACTTTAAGAAAGCGTCGAATTTCTTTTCGAAAATTGCATGTCATTTACATAGCATTCAAATTTATAGTTACAAAATTGGACAGTTTGTATATCTGTGTAATTTATGTTAAGAAGAATAGAAATTTCTTTATGAAAAATAGTGACAGACATAACATTAAAACGAGGAATTAAAAATAAACTAGCCGTTCTTGATAGTCGTCTTCACAAAGTCACAAATTCATTTAAGGGGTAATATATTCGGTTACATAACAAGATTCGGGTTGATATACAATTTTCTATATGCCGTAGTGCTTACATTGCTTCACTACAATTATTACGGTTTATCACTGACGACGGTTGATTTCGTCAACAGGCATAGTCGTACTGCTCATAGTTCTTGCAAATGTTTCTTGTGCATGAAAAAGTACGGCTATGACGGTAGTAGGGTATTTGCCGTTGTGAGATAATTACAAAATTAAAATGTGCGATATTGATTGCGCAAGAGAAACGCTTTCCAAAATAAACACTTAGGTACTAATTAATAATAATAATTATAATAACGCACACACTCCACATTGCCCCGCATTAGGGAAACCCTGTGTCGCGGGTACCATGGACACACATATAGACAACCACAAATTACACCCAAACTCACGATACACATATTTCTCCCGAAAAACCTAAAAAAATACTTTCGGGATTATGGAAATTCATGCAAAAGTTATTTCGGGCAAATGTATTTTCGGTCTTCTGATTGGTAACCCCGAGCCGTAGAAAGAGTACAACAATATTTGAAAGTATTACTAACATGTATTAAAAAATATTTTAGCATCATAACAGCATAACATTAGCATCAAAGCGACTTTTATTTTTTTTGTTCTAAATATTTCAAACGCTTGTGTTTCAAACAATTGAAATTGACGTGATGGGTCTTGTTCAGTCTTTTACGCAAGCTATGAGTCGGAAAGAGACGGTTAGCTATTTGATTATTTTGATTGCTTTTGTATTTTATATTTACGATTAATTTAAATATAAATGAAATACTATACAACTAGTGCATAAAATAACACTTTTAAATGATTAAGAAATGTTATAAAATTTGAAAAAAATAAAAAAATGTATATTTCTCTACAATGCAATGAAATTAATATTATCAGCCGTTCTAAATTTGAATGATTCTTGCGTCTTTTCGATATGTCCATAGTCAATACCGCAGTAATCACTGAACTCGAATGGCGATTCTCGCACTCAAAACGATTCGAACCGATTTGTACGATAATCGTATGAACTTGAAGAAATGTCATACGAGATCGTGTTTAGACAAGTCG
>NW_020653853.1:12051046-12242284 GCF_003589595.1 Hyposmocoma kahamanoa | reverse complement strand
GGTGCTCATTACGAACATAGCATTTATTTCTAAATCCAAGATGGCCGACACGACTTTTCAAGTAAATGTACTTTTCAATAAACACTCCTCACTAACTCCCCACTCACTCCCTACTCACTCCCTACTCACTCCCTACTCACTCACTCACTCGCTCACTCACCCACTCACTCACTCACTCACCACTCACTCACCCACTCACTCACCACTCTCTCACTCACCACTCACCACTCACTCACTCCCTCACTCACCCACTCACTCACTCACTCCCTCACTCACTCACCCACTCACTCACAACTCACTCACTCACCACTCACTCACTCACTCACTCACCTCTCACTGACTCACTCACTCACTCACTCACTCACCACTCACTCACTCACTCACTCACCACTCACACACGCACGCCCGCGCGCGCCCACGCACGCACGCACTCACTCATTCACTCACGCACGCACGCCCGCGCGCACGCACGCACGCACGCACTCACTCACTCACTCACTCACTCACTCAGTCACTCACGCACTCACTCGCCCTATAAATTTATCATAATTGTCAGTTTTTGTTTGTGTCAGTAGTTATAAAATTTAAAAAAAAATGATAAATCAAAATTATATTTCTATACAGTGCAATGAACTTAATAATAGGGGTTAAAGTATGAAATTGCCGATTTGTACTGAAAATCTAAATTGTTTATTTTTTAAATTTTTAACAAATTTATTTAATCAAAATAGTTGCCATTATTATCTATACATTGCTGCCATCTAATGGGAAGGTTATTAATGCCTTTGCGATAGAACTCCGACGATCTAGACTGCACAAACTGTGTGAAAGCATTTTGTACTGCCTCCTGGGAAGAAAACTTCTTGTCACGTAGATAATTGTCCAAATCACGAAAAAAATGGTAGTCCGTTGGAGCAAGGTCTGGTGAATACGGAGGATGACGAATGGTTTCTAACTGCAGTTCCTGAAGGGTCAAAATGGTTTCTCGTGCTGTGTGAGGTCTCGCGTTGTCGTGGAGCAATAATGGTGAAGATCGATTCATGAGTCGGGGTTGTTTTACTGCTAGTTTTGTCAACATGGTTCGGAGTTCGGCACAATAGACATCTGCCGTTATTGCTTGACCAGATCGGAGAAAACTATAGTGAATAACACCATGCTGAGACCACCAAACAGTTACCATTACCTTTTTATTGGTAAGTTTTGCTTTAGGACACTGTTGTGGCATTTGACCTGGGGTCAGCCATTGCATTTTTCTTTTCTGGTTATCATAAAGAATCCACTTTTCATCACATGTTACAATTCGATCCAATATTCCTTCATTTCTGTACCGGTTCAACAAAGCAACACAAGTTTCAACACGCGTTTCTTTCTGCAGATCAGTCAAATCATGAGGCACCCATTTTTCGTATTTTTTTATTTTATTGATTTGACGCAAGTGAGTCAATATTGTGGGTAAGGTAACGATAAACCATGCCGCTAATTCCTGGGTAGTTTGACTAGGATCGGCTTCCACTATCTCTCTTAATTCATCGTTATTCACCTGTGTGGGCGGTCTTCCTCGTGACTCGTTCTTTAAGTCGAAATTTCCATCACGAAAGCGTTTAAACCAAAATCGCACGGTGCGTTCATTAGTAGACCCCTCTCCAAACGCAGCATTGATATTGCGGGCTGTTTCTGCCGCGTTAGTTCCGCGTCGGAACTCGTATTCAAAAATCAGTCGAATTTTCGCAGTATCCATCTTTCTTGTCTAAATTGAATAACAAAAACAATTGAAAGTCGATATTCAAATGTTTCAAATTTAAAAAAAAAAAAATCACAGAATGGTTTGAAAAAAGTTTCATTCGAAAACCTCAAACCATGAAGATTCTATGAAAATTCAAAGAACCTATTGCAATAAAACGGCAATTTCATACTTTAACCCCTAATATTATCAGCAGTTTCAAATTTGAATGGTTTTTGCATCATTTTGATATATCCATAGTCATACCGCAGTAATCACTGAACTCGAATGGCAATTCTCGCACTCAAAACGGTTCGAACCGATTTGTACGATAATCGTATGAACTTGAAAAAATGTCATACGAGATCGTGTTTAGACAAGTCGAAAACTCGTAAGCAAGAATCTCCTTACTACATATTTCTCCGTGTAAACAGTCGAGGAGGCGATTAAGTTGCTTACGAATCTCGTATGACATAATCGTAGGCGAGATTTTAGTTCTTGCCTGAATGTAAACATTATGATACGATAATCTTATGGCGATTATTGCTTACGATAATCGCCTACGAGTTTTCGTCTCGAAGCGTGCGAGAAACTCTCCCCATCTAAATGGGTCTTTAAAGGCCCATTTAGATGGAGAGAATTTCTCGTCTCGAAGATACGATTATCGAAAGAATATAAAAAACTTTCCTCGTCTAAATTATAATATTTGTGTAATTTCCTCGCAATCGAAGTGAAAAGCAGAGTTTATAACTCGTTCATAAAACTCATTCTACCCTCGACTTGAGTATCCCACTCGCCTGCGGCTCGGGTGGATATACTCGTCTCGGGTAAAATGACGCGTTTTATGCACGTGTTGTGCAATCTACTCTCTATGAAATATCACAGATAAGAAATTTGTTCTAACAAAACAGTTTACTTTTATGTTGGTCGTAATTTGCGGTTTTTGAACACATTATAGAGACTTTATGATATGTGTGTATACATATAAAGATCATTTTGATTTTGATTGGTCGCAATCTATGGGTAGCGCAGCGGTAGAAAAAACGGGCGCCCTGCGTTTCGCATCCACAGCTTTATAGTTCGTCTTAGCAGCTGTTAATGCATGAAGATCTACAATCTCGGGCACAGAGAATATAAGGCCTTATTCATGTGCAATGTTATAAAGATACGTTTTTTTGTAATAATAATGTAAGGTGACGTTAATCGCTTACTGTTACCGAAAAGCAGACCAACAACTATATATATATATTTAGTAGCAGTAGAGCTCCTTGTGAAAGGGTTCGCTCAGGGAAGTACTGCCACCTAACCTAGATCTTTGCGATTAAAACTTTGTGTGGCACTGCAACTGTTATGATAGGCGTGTCGCTTGCCACCAGGCGCACGACTTGTTCGTCCCATCACTTTGTATTATAAATATAATATGTATATTTACAATTCTACTCGTCGCAAACATAATAATATGTTACTTATCTGTTATTTTTAGGTATCAGTGAGTAAACAAGACAAGTCCCTACCATACACATGTTTGTACTGCGAGAGAAGATTTGCGAGGCCGCACGAAAAGGTTAAACATGAAAGAATACATACAGGTGTGTTTTGTCCCACACATTCCCGAAATGTTTTCCGAGTTTATTTTAGTTTCATAAGTTTGAACGTGAATTGGTTACATAAATTGACAGGATTTAAAATTTCTCTTTGAACTTCAAACTTTTAGCTACTCGGTTACAGTCCAGTCACGATGACTACCCTGTATTTTTACGGTTAAGCGAAATTGCAGCAGCATTTTAACTGCTACCTTGGTGCCAAACTTTAATTATGATATGCAAAGATCAGTCTGTCACGTAATGTTTTGGTTGCAGGTGAAAAGCCCCATTCGTGTGAGATCTGCGGCAAGTCATTCCGCGTGTCGTACTGTCTCACGTTGCACATGCGCACACACACCGGCGCCAGACCTTACGCCTGCCCACACTGCGGGAAAAGGTATATCGTGATTTATAAAGAGTACTAAATTTATACGATACATAATGCGGTGCATAATACTGCCGCAGTTAGTTGAAAGGCGCTTGTGTCAAAAACTCAAAACCGAGAAAATAATGTTGAAAGAAATGAAATTAAAAAATGTCTGTCTCTCTCTTGCTGTTACTGCGTACATTATCCACCTAGGAACAATCGTCTTTCTTTTATTGGTCACGGCAGTATACATAACAAATATTTTGAAAAAATGCATCAACTAACTTAATTTTCCAAAGTGGTCCCTAGCGCCCCCCCAGTGGACGCAGAAGAGTACTAGGAGAGTACCTCTGAAGCAATTGGGGGCGTTGATGCTGTCCAGGGGTGCTACCGCATTTGAAAAATAACCTGAATTATCTATATGAACAAATATATAATCTTTTTTCTTTGTAATTTTTGTATTAAGTTATTACAAAAAATACGTGTTTTCAACAATTTTTTGTGGTGGTGGGCATTGAATTTTTTTATTTTGCCTATGAATTGGCGATGAGCAAAAAAGTTTGGGAACGTATGTGCTAAACCTTCTGGATAGAGAAGGGGTTCCTTCGATGGTTTGGTCATGTAGAAAAAAAAACGAATGTTGGTAGATTGACGACACTTTATAGAGCGAAGGCGAGAGATAGACCTTAGCGTACATATCTCGGTCAGATTGGGGATGTCCTTAAAAAAGGCCGGGTTTAAAATTATCAAGAATAAAGGGGCATGTATGAAGAGACTGATGGAGTGGAGGAGGCGAAGGAGGACAAACTCTTACACAAGCAGATTTACTGCCACTAAAATATCATTTTCATCACACTTGCTCGTAAATGGTATGATGGCATGATGGCTAACTTGACTATAATGCCCCAAATAAAAGTCACGGACCTTTTTTCTTTGCTAGCCATGGTCAGTAAGGAGTTTTTTAAATTTGTGGCACGACATGCTTCCTTTCATAGGTCAGGTTCAAGTAAGGAAGTTACTTAAGTTCAAAATTAAAACATTCGCCTAGTGTTATCTAAACAGAAATTTTATTGCAATTCAGCCACATACTACTTAAATATTAAGAATTTCTAATAATTGATTTAAATTGTATTATTTTCTGTATAATATTTAGCAATTTTTTTACGAACCATCGTTGCATCGCAGCGTTGTAGGCGTGTTTGCTTTTTACAACTTTTTAGGTCGAGTTGTATTATCTATGGAAGAATTTAAAAAAAAACAAAAAGCCCGCCATTTGTCAAATCCGAAATTGTTGTGTTGTGAACCATATTTATATTGTATTTATTTCCTCGCAAATGTGATGAAAAACATTGTACGTATCATGGATGGTAAAAAAATACAAAACTCAAGTTATTAAAGCACTCAGTTCTAATAAACCCTCGTTAGTAATTTCTTATTTACCGTCCTTCTATCAACATCTTGTCGTCAAATAATATAAAACTAAAAAAAGTGTAACTACCAACACTGTAGCTTGTCCAGTTATCCCAACTGGGATGTACAAAAAATAATTCGCATCAACCCGATTAGATGACGTAGTCTATTATAAATTAATCAGTAATGTAGTATAACATTGAATTTGATATGAAAGAGACTCATTCTTTTAAGGCGTTTTATAACGACTGGAGTCCATTTTCTCAAGTCTATTCGACTCTAAAATTGAGACTGGGGGTTCGAGTTTTTATTAATAAGATCAGTCGTTATACTAAAAGACTCAAAAGACTTAACGACGACTTGAACCACTTGAAAGACTTACACGAGTTGTTTGCAAAGGACTTATACCTATTTTATGTCTTATTAAACCCGAAGTTTATAAATAAAAATGACGTAAGTAGTATGTAGTAAATAATCACGTTTATGTACTTATAATAAAAATCGTAAAATAAATACCTTTGGGTAGAAATAAAATCACGCCATACGGCTCATGACTCGCGACTCCCGAAGCTATGAGACGCCAGTCGTTTTAGTCTTTTTAGTCGTTATAGTCCTATAAGTCTTTTAAGCTTCCTAGGGTTAAAAGACTTCTACTCGATTAATCTTCAATTTTAGTCTTATGACTCAAGACTTGAGGATTAAAAGACTAGACTAGTCGTGAGGCGTTGAAAATTAGTCGAGGTTTTTAAAAGACCTTAAAAGACTGAGTCTCTTTCATCACTATATAACATACATTGTTACTAACATAACTATTTTTAAGAATGACGCCGCCGACTTTCCATATTGTTGATAAATAACGTACTCACAGCATACCTTACGTCAACCCTTTTAAAAGAATGAGAACTTTTGGTACTTTACTAGAAATAACTATCGTAATATCACTGCATACTCCATTCACCTTCCATCCACTTATCGTACAAGCGTTGTCATTAACGGTGCCGCGACGAAATTTATGATGCCACGTATTTATAGAGGTGATCTTCTATATGCCTGAACGTAGACCGCTCCAAGTGCTCGGTCCTTTGTTAAAAAAAAAAAGGAATTATATCGGTTTCCTTTGAAGATTTTGTATGAAACAAAAGTACGTTTAATTGAAAGTGTAAAAATAATGCATTTAAGCGTTGTATACACGAGAATACGATACAGTCTTGCATATGTTGGACTACATTGCGTTCACAACTATATTTGAAAACAAAAAGTTGGGGGTCGTTGAGGCACCAACAAAATTCACTAATGTGGCTGAAAATAATTTTTCATATAACCGTGTTTTCTGGTGAATACTAAGCTACACCATAATAGTAAGCTAATATACAACTTAAAAAATAGCGGCCCTTTATTACAATTTCTTGATATATGGAAGCTATGTAAATTTTCTTTGACGTGTTATTTTCAAGCATAACGGTGCACCAGGTAATTTGAAATGTGTTCTCTCAAATTGAAAAATATAGACATTTTTATTAATAGTTTAATTTAAAATTTTATTTCGACTAATGTACCTGATTCAAAAGTTGAATTTCTTCAATATTTATGCTCAATACTTTCGCCTTTCGAGGTCGAAAAATAACTACGTTGCTGAAATGAATTATAAATAAAAGTTTATTTCTTTAACACAGAGTTCTTAGTAAAATTGCAACTGATACGATTTATCAATTTAAAATCATTTTGTAGTGACTGTTGTTAGTTGTAGAATGCCATGTTTTACGGATTCTATTTGGGCCAAAGCCTAGCAGAACCGAGGTCAAAACAAAGAATGCTATTATTTCTCTCTCGAGACCGTATGATAAGAAGGAACGATGAAGAAGGAACGGTTCCTTTAATGGTTTACTTTGTATAGGTTCAAAGCACACAGCGTGTACAATCACCACTTGTTAACGCACTCTGAAGTGCGTGCGTACAAGTGTCCGTACTGCCCGAAAGCGTTCAAAACGTCCGTACAGCTCGCTGGACATAAGAACTCCCATACTAAACCCTTTGCCTGCCAGCACTGTAATAGGTAAGTTTTAACTAGTGTTAGTAAATATTTGAAGTAGGCATTTTCAACTTGTTCGTTGACTGCACAAGTATGTATTTAAGTAAATAATAAAACTACTTAACACTCATCTCGTTTATACATTTAGAACTACGGTTTATTTACAATGTTTTGTTTTATGAAAAAATTTTACATACTAAAAATAACGTAATATTAAAAAAAAGAATACTTCGAATTTCACATGGTAAATGATCCTTTGTACATTTTCTCAATATACTTGTTTTTTCTCAGGCCCTTCGCGTCGCTGTATCAACTGCGCGTGCACACGGAAACGCACGCGCGGCAGAACAATCTCAAGTTCTCTTGCTCCATGTGCGGCGCAAGTTACGCGCGCGCATTTGCACTGAAGGATCACATCAAGCAAGTGCACAATCGAGACGCAGATAAGGTTGATAGCTTGGTCAGTACACTTTTTAACCGACTTCAAAATAGGGGGTTCTAGATTCCATTACAAACTTTTTACTAATTAAAACCACTAACATATCACTGATTTTCTATTCTGTAGATTGTCATATTAAGTTTTCATTGCTGAAAATAACTTTTTTAGGGATATACAGTGAGATTTTTTAAACTTGGACGATATGGGTAAATCCAGTATTACAGGGAGAGAGATTGTTAAGTACTTGGACTATGATTCATTTTGTACGCTGCATTTTCCTAGTGTATGAAAGAAGGTTTTATTAAATTTAATCAATTTCTTCTGTCCCGATTTTTTGTTTTGATGCAATGAAATGGATCTAAGAAAAATCTGAGTCAACACATGCTTGACCAAAAATTTGACAATACCAAATTTTTTCTCACAAAAAATAACTTATGGTTCTTAAGACAGCTTCCCTGTATCTCCTATGGTGTCGGATTTCCCTATACTGTCCCAGTTTAAAAAAATAATTGTATACTATAATCCAAATCTTGTGAAGTGTTATACGAAAGAAAATCTAAATATATATGTAATTATTAAATAAATATTAAGCGGTTACTTACAATACAATGGGATCAGAAGAAGCTACTTCAGTCTCCGACAACAATCAGTCAGTATCTCTCTTGTTTCCTACAATTACAGCCAAGATTTAATAATTAGCAACTAACCTACGCAGTCGAAAAACACAATAATAAACTTAATTTGTTCCAGACGGTTCTCAAAGAAGACGAATGGATAATCAGAGAAAACGTGGAAGCAGACACAGAAGAGTTGCAGGTGAACAAAAGTCTGCCCAGAGAGGTACGGCTTATTTAAATAATACACTTTATGGAGTACCTGATGTTGTTTATTGCTATATAATGAAATAGCGTTATGATCATGATACATGATACATCATGATCACATCGTAGACTTCGACTTCTTCGTCTAACATTGACCCGCCTGCGGACGAGGGCCCGCTCAGTAACCTCGCCGCGGCAATTACATTAACTAAACGATATTCGAGACATGTTTTGTTGTTATTTTTGTTTTTGAAATATTAATCTGGTAGATTTTAATATGTTGATCATACCAACGCTTTCATAGTGTAATTTTGAATCAGCTATAATTTCGGTCAGTAATTATTTTAATTTCAATCGCAATTTTTACAATTATTTTGATCCGAAGCTGTCGCCAAATTTTTTCTTGATTTTCCTTTTTTATTTTTTTTATGTTGTAATTAATCTGATTTGTTTCACCTTTTCTTTATTTTATTTTTTCCCTTTGGTTTTTCAGATGAAAATGGAAATAATTAATACAAACCAGCTTATAGTCCCAAACTAGATTTTAAATAACGTGATATTATACATACAGGGTGACTTTTTGTGTCGAAAGTGAAAAATGGATGCTTGACAGTTGAACTTCGTCGAGGCAATCATATTTTTTAAATTAAAAAAGGGATTTCCATAGTATTTGGAACATGTGATTAAATAATATTTTGCTTGTATAATAAAATTATCAAATTAAAAAAGTATCGATAGGGCGATAATATCCGCGATTACCTAGCGTGGTGAAACTACACAGTTTTTTCTTTTCACGCGTAAAAAGTCGCTCTGATAAGTGTCGATTCTGTTGTTCACATAGTTTTAAAATCTAAACTAATTTAGTAGAACTTAAAAATTGTAAGCATTAATTCAACCCTGTCCACGGGCTGATCTGAGATCAGGATTTGAACTTATAAGGTCGCTGTGCAGGCTTGCTTGCACAAGTTATAGTGCCCTTCCCGTATTACCAAGATGTTGATGTAACCCTCCGCGGGTTACTATAACAGAAATAAGTAAAAACATATGGGACTGTCCCTTTTACAACAGACAGGGGCACATAAGAATAGTATAAATTTAAAATCCAATTCATTAAATAAACTTTATACATGTGACCAACAGACTGGACACAACTAAAGTAGTTAGGAAAAATGTATTTGCCAGTGCTATTGTAACATATTATGTAAATGTGTAGGTATATAATATTGTTTTATATACTATTGTTATTATAATGTTTGATATGAGTTCCTATGAATTAAGTAACTTGTTAAACCTTTCTAGCAGCAAATAACAATGTATGCATTTTTTAACTCTTTATTTATTTATGGCTTTGTACCAAAACAAACTTGTGCAAATCACCGCACCCTGATATAATCCATCCAAACAATCCATGAGTAAATGACATACTTACATTCATTGTGCGTCCTCAGAAATTCCACATACTTCGCAATTTGGAGAAGCTACCCTTATCATCAACTACAAAAATATGCTTAATGGAATGTGTCCGAATCGAGTATGCAAATAATGGTGTAGTAAACTTGATTATCTGTTATACACATTTTTCGAAATTTATAAGATTTAAATCAAATATCATTTATCTAATCTAATATCATTTAAATCAAAACATCGACCAACTGAGGTAAATGCGTATGTTTCAACTTAAATTCTATAATGGCGTATTTTTTCAGCCTTATCATTATTTTCAAATATTGCGACATTATAAACAACACGGAATAACAAACTACGTTTGTTGGTTAGTAACGACAATAAGCATTGTTTTGACTTATGTGCTTTTGTCCATGACTGCAGAATTGTTAAAATTTTTACTAAGATTGTTTTTGTTCAGATGTACCTCTATAAATGAGCTATCTCATGAAATCAATTATTTCCATCTTTGAACTAAGCTCGACTGGGCTAATTGAAACTTTAAAATTCTGAAGAACTATTCTTTTTACCGTTTTAGAATTATATTACCTTGTGATATTCAACAGTCCCAATTCCTTTTAAGTTACAATTGCCCTGGTCGACTAATATGTATATATTTTTAAGTACAAAATTTAAATCAAGGATCTTCAGGAAGGATAATGTAAGCGCATAAAATACGAAATTTACAGTTGCATAGAATCGTCAGATGCTGTACGCGTGTCACTAATGTCGTTATCTGAGATCTGCAATACTATAACGTAGATTAGCTGTAAAACCAAGCAATTAAAACCTGCATAAAAAAATATTACGCGTATAGATATTTTTCTTCACCATTTATTTATTAACAAACTAAGTCTGAGATTTATAAAACGAACTTTGACTCCGACTAAGCAAGTTTTTCGTAATTACCAAACGAACTTTGCCTAAGTAAGAAAATAAATGAAACCTTGTAATTTAATTTCAAATCATCAAATCATTTCTATTTTTGATGCACAGGTTATAAAGTTGTTACAAATAATAGATTTTGAATCACTAATCCGCCTCATGGCATGCAAAAATTAATTTCTTGCTTAAACTTAGGCGAAGTTCGTTTTGTAAATACGAAAAAATTGCTTAGCTCGCCATTTTTGCTTAGTCGAAATCTAAGTTCGTTTTATAAATCTCAGACTAAAATACTTTATCGTTGCTCTCGTAAGACTCTCACTATATTGTAAAAACGCCTTCCTGAAACGCCTCCAAAAGTTCTTCCATTCAAAATATTCTTGTAATCTCTATTTAAGTTCAACGATCAATATTGTTTATCAAACAATGATAACTGCAATGTTTTAGATTGTAATTTGTTACATTCGCTTTTGTTTTAAATACCTAGCATAAATAAGATCTTTAAAAATCAAGCGAACATAAATAAATACCACAAATATACAACTTAAAATAATTGTCTTGTATTTGAAATCTTATAAATAGTTTAAGACTGACAAGTTAATTTACGGCTCCGAAATGCTGGCGCTAGTAGTATCTTTTGACTACAATGTTCGTATTCTCAGTAGAAGAAAATAGTGCTGTAACATTCCACAATATGACGAGGCCCTGACTGACGAAACTGGTAAAAAAATAACAAGCATACGCACACAAAAAAAGAATGAATTCAGAAATCAACATTTTATTGAAATTTTTTTTGTATATCCTAGAATTCACATTTTACAATGCCTTGACGACTTTTGTTTTTTTTTTTGGTATACAGCTGTATGTCTTCTGTCTTAAAATTAACCTTCACGCTTTATAAAAGACTCAAAACCCTTCAAGAACGAAATATTTTGAACATTTAAAATATTTTTTTATTTTTTTACACTATCCAGTTTACGATAACAAACAACTTCCTTAATAGATTTTGAGCCATTTAGTTGCCAAACACCCTATAAATACGTCACTAAAGTTATTACTCGGATCGTTTCCAAAAATATACATCACTTTATTACTTATTCAAAACTATCACATTAGATTTTAAAGTTTTTTACCTAATTAATTTCCACTTTACAATATGAACAAACTATAAAATTATGGAATTATAATAAGCGTCTTTTAAAACAACTAAACTGGCACTTTTATCACAATCACGTTTGTCCGTTCCACTCGCCTTCCATTCTCCATACAGAGAAAGCGTAACTGAGTTTATCCTGCGCCAGATATTTCCCATGTTCACTCCCAGTCTCACTTCCCCCGTCGCTATTCGGCGCTGACTCGCTACTTGATAGGATTTGATATAAAAACTCTATATATTGCGTAGCCAACTGCAGCGTTTGTATTTTAGACAACTTGTCACTTGGCAATGAAGGAATAATCTGTCGCAAACTCGCAAACGCTTCATTCAAGCTTTGCGTCCTTTGCCGCTCCCTTACATTCGCCATCACTCTTTGTATTTGTATTTCTTCATACGACTGAGCTCTTTTCCGTGATGATTTTGACGTCCGCTTCCTCGCTTTCTTTTGTTCTTCATTCTCGTCTGTAGGAGTTCGATATCCCTCACTCGATCTTGCGTCACTGTTTGTGTAAAATCTAACTCGGTCTTGTGAATTGGAATCTTCGTAATACATATTTCTTGGGTATTGTCTTCGGTGCTGGTCGATGTATTGTTGTTCCAATGGCGGAAACATGGATTGCTGGTACTCTCCTTCTTCGACGTAGGGGCAGATGACGTTAGGAGGCCATCCGTGCTGCGGCCGCTCCGAGCCGTTGCTAAGGTCCATGAGATGCGAAGGCGAAGAGGGCGCAAAGCCCTGCGTGTCCACATTGGATTTTACCTCTAAAGGTGCATAAACATAATACTGCTCCTCGTCCTCGTTGCAATCGGTTCGCTCACTTTTTATAGGCACTATGTTTTCACAACCTTCGTAGTTCATAGTTTTAACGCAAGTCGGGAGCAATACATATGATATGGATTAGCGCAGTCAAGCTGCAGCTGCGGCTCTAAACTGACTGGAGTCCTGAGGCTCGGCCCGCCCCGACCCGTCCCTTCATTGACAAGATACAAAAAATAACCATTTCCACGGTGGCGCGGCGCGAGCGCCTCCCGCCGCGACCGGAGCGCCGCCTCCTGCCCGCAACCTACGAGATGAAGCGAGATAGCAATATTCGAGATGTATTTGTCGTTTTTTGTTTATCTTGTCCATCATCTCCGCGGCGTATTTACCCAGTACATAGGCAGATAGATGTGGGTGTTTGGTGTCGCCATTGTCGATCGCGTCGCTGAACTCGCATCCTGTAGGGTCTCTGACTTCAGCGTATTTATTTGTCCAATGTCCTTCTAAATTATTATGAATGTGAAAGGAATAATGTTTAAGGAATTGTACACAATTGGTTCTTCCTAGAAGATTCAGAATTTTAAAACAGATCCTAAATGTTAATGCTAGAATTCTTTCTCAACCTGATTGCTAGAACTTAAGAACCAGTACATTTCAGGACGCGCCTTATCGGGTATAAGTACCTACAAAAGCACACACTTCACCTTATGGCTTGAATTTGCATAAACTCATAATATAGACCAAAGGCCACCTACAATACCTTTCATTTCACCTACATCGGCGCCACCCTTGTAAGTTTTTTCTACGGCGTCCTGTCGCCAGTCTAAAAATACCCGTGACGTAATCTCAAGTCCCACGGTCAGGCTGCCGTTGCTTATTATAAATATTTGAACTTTATCTTGCGCAGGATAGGTGCTGAGAGTCTGGACAATGTTTCGGATCACGTATAATTTATACTGGTATGGCAACTGACTTACTTATCTCCGATTAACTTAAGAACTGAGATACGGTTTAGGTATAAACAGAAAACATTTATGTGTTTTAATAAGTATGTTATATAATAAACTCGTAATTCAAATTGATTCCATTGATTCCAACTATTATTTTAGGGCTTCGCTTAAGAAACATCAATTTTTTTTTGCGCATACACATAGCCACGCCTAGGGAAACCTTGTATCGCGGGTGCCATAGACACAACTCTAATATCGCACATTAAAATTTCAAATAATTGTGTATTAAATTTCGTTAGTTTTAGAATTATTTTCTATCTAATATATATATAAATTTAAATCAATCTTATACTGTCTTACATATAAATTTATATCGGAACGGAAGAATACGACAAATGGAATTTGAAGGGGGAATTCGGTATCGTTTTTGCGAACGCCAGAAAAGGATCTCGGTCGTTATTTTTAAAAGCACCCATAACGTGTTCGCAAGAGACATTAAAATCACATCCTGTGGTATTACTGTGAATTCATTTGAAACTTTCTATTTGGTTTTTTTTTTGCTTGTTGTCTAACCAATTAGGTCCAAAGATGAAGTGCCTTTTTCTCTACATTCGTTTTCAATTAAAAATGCCGCTGATATTTTGTGGTGCTTGTTTCATGTCTTTACCGCAAGTATATCTGTGTAATTTTACATCAGACAATCACCTAACAATAGAATTATGTAGAACTATTATCGTAACATTAATTATTTTATTAGGTTTTTTTTATTGTTAATGTGGCAGCTATTTTTTTACAAACTAGACTAAAAATATTTATAAAGTTCATAAACCATATTGACTCTTCTTCAAACTTATCGTAGAACCAATAATTTCACGATAATCACAACGCAAAGCTGTAAATAGACGCGCTTTTTTATTTCAAACTAATAATCGTTAGTCATTACCGGGTGTGGTTATAATTTTTCCAGATATTCCTGGCGCGTTACCACAGCAGTGACGGCCCGACAGTTTTATTAATAACTTCATTATCCTAATGCTTCATTTAATATTTTCTTATAAACTCATAGGGTGCCATAGTTTTTTTTTATCGTAATGTAATAATGGAAGCGTACCGATCGGTGCAGGAAGATACTATTAAGAAATCTAAATTAAACCATTTCTTGGTATTCGTTTGCTTTGCGCTTCAATAATAAAATGTTAGGGAGGACATTAAAGAAACCAAATTAAGAGCAATGGCAGCGTTACCAAATGTACCTACATTAGTGATATTGTAATAGCTGTAGAAATCGGAGCTTTGCGCAATATGTGCGATATTAGTCTTAAAGACAGAATGCCGAACAGTGTAGTATCATAGCGTTGTGGCGTGAAAGATGATGTAGTGAACAAAATACAGAGGAGGATGTTTCGATGGTTTGGTCATGTAGAAATAATGAATGTTGGTAGATTGACGTCACAAATTTATAGAGCGAATGTGGATGGAGGCGTGGGGAGGAGTAGACCTCGGCGTACTTACAATGTCTCGATCAGATTGGGAATCTCCTTAAAACGGCCACGTTAAAAGTACCAAGAATAAACGGGCATGTATAAAGAGACTGATGAGAGGAAAGCGAAGAAGGAGCGTAGCAGGTGGAGATCCATGGTCTCTGCCTATATTATACCTCGGTAGGAGACAGGCGTGAAGATATGTACCTACATGTTATGTATATCGCAAATAAGTTATTTAAACGCCTATGATGATTGATTACTATGTTATGGTACACGATGCAAGTGCTTAGGATTGCAAATGAACAAAAACCAAATAGTTCACCATAAAATAATTGATATAAGTTGATTTTTATGAAATATGTTGATAGTTTTAGCATTATAAATGAAAAGTAAATAAATTGATCTCAACGTGCGTGTACAAATTATGATTTTTCTAAATTATCTTATTGGAGATCCGTCGACAGTAGTGCGACTTACAAGGTTTTATACAGACTCCTAATTGTGATTTTATTAGCGTTATTAGGTAAGTAATCAATATGAAAACTCCGCTCTATCATTTATAATGCACAACATATGTTTAGGATATATCTAAGGGATATTCGTTATGTTTCTCTTCAACCCTCCTTTATCTACCGCGGATTTGTGAAAAAATAACATGCCATGCCATACCATCTGTTCACTTTTCACCTAGCTTAGGGAATCCCTAAATGGCAATTCATTCATAAAAATCTACTCCGTTATCTGCAAAGTTCTCACGGTATTTTTTCAAAGTTTGTGTGGCAATGATAGTTAAAAGTTGAGGTCATTCCGCTGCTATGAATGATTTTACTGACCATTGTTGTGTGAAACAGTCGGTACCTGGTGTAATTTGCTTTCTTTTCCTTAATACGTTATTACTTATTACGCTTGTTCGTTGTTTATGGGATATACATTCTTCTATTTGTAATTACCTAGTAACTATAAATTCATAATGTAGTTGCAGTCAGTACTCAAATGGATACAAACTTAATTGAGTACGACAAAACTATATCTAAGAATAGTTGATTGGTTTGCTGTTAATAACCTGCTCCTTAATGAGAAAAAAAAATGTGTGAAATTTACATTACCCAATATTAGAGAGACGGTTACAAACATTGTAGTTAGAAACGAAAAATTGAATCTTGTGGATACAGTTGTATTTCGAGGTATAACGTTAGATGCTAAATTGCAATGGGGCCACATATAGGTAAGTAAGTTATCAAAACGGCTCAGCTCTGCAGTGTACGCGATTAAAAAAATACGGAAACTTTCAGACATCGAAACCTCTAGATTGGTTCACTTCAGCTACTTTCACAATTTATTGACATGCGGCATTTTGCTTTGGGGTAATGCCGCCGATATCAATAGTATCTTTGTCCTGCAGAAACGTGCGGTTAAGGCAATTTACAATCTGGGCCCCAGAGTATCTTTGAGAGATAAGTTTAAGGAAATTAATATTCTTACACTACCGTCACAGTACATCTATGAAAATGTAATTTATGTTAAGAGGAATAGTAATCTCTTTATGAAAAATAGTGACAGACATAATATTAATACCTACGAGGAATAAAAATAAACTAGCTGTTGTTGATAGTCGTCTTCACAAAGTTCTTCTATAACAAGATTCCGGTTGATATACAAAATTTGCCATTCACAAGGTTTAAAACTATAGTGAAACAAAAACTTTATACTAAAGTTTATTATACAACTTCTGCGTACTTGGATGGCAAAACTCCGTGGTAATAACCCGTTTAGCACATGGAAGTAGTCTCGGTCTCTGATGTTTGAAATAAAAAAAAATATTGTAAATGTTGGATGCGTACAAATGTTATTTACAAAGAGCAACCCCTAGAGTTTCTTGCTCATTCTTCTCAGGGGAATCTGCCTTACGAATGAGCGGTAGAGTTTAACCAACGTGACGATTTCAAGTGTGGTAATTCTTACCTATGAAATAAAGATTATTTTGATTTTGATTTTGAGTATGCGTAGAACCTACTACTACTACATGATGTTAACAAATGTATTGTTTTTACCCATATGTTCACTGCTAGACACTGCTTTCGACATATATCTTCCTTAGCCAGCAGATTATGTTCTGCTGCATGAGAATTTGCTCTGTAGACTAGTGTACTTACTTCCATAGTATAATGTCCTACGGGATTCTCATGTGGGGTGAAGCGGCAGATATTCAAACCATATCTGTGTTGCAATAACGACCGATTCATTCTGTGTACCGTTTAGGTTTGCGGGTTTCTCTCCAAGAAAAGTTTAAGTAGATGGGTATATGACTGTGGCATCACAGCACATTTACTCAAATATTTTGTATGTCCGTAAAAATATAAGTACATAATTTCATTATCAAAGAAGATATCTATAATTAGATAACCTTAGAACTAAGTCCAAACTCATGGTACCACGATTTCGTTTAACTAAGGTAAACATTTTTTTATTTCGGAACTGTATACGTTTTTACAATAAGATTCCGGAGAATATATTAAGATTATGCTTGCTTGTTTGCTAAGTCAAGTCAGATTTTGTGTATTGGTTTGCTATTTAGAATTAGATGGCAGAAAGCTAAACTATACCTACTTACTTTTTATATCAATTGGTCTATTATTCATCAATAATTCACGTGGGTACCTCATCAATCTATTTTGCGTCTATTAAATAATGTAATGATCAATGAAGTTTTTTTTATGATACCAAGACGAATAAGTCGCGTGCAAAGCGACACGCCTGTCTATAACAGTTCCAAAGTCACTCAGAGCTTTAAATCACAAAGAGATGAGACATAAGTTGATAAGTCCCATGTGCCTGTAGTTTCACTACAATTATTTGTTACCAGCACATAATAAAAGCAAAAAATGTTTATTCAGACTGATTGGTTATTTGGTATGGTGGGTAAACATGGATTTATAATGGACTAAATATATTTTGCTTGATTTGATTGAATTAGATGCGCTAGGTAGTAATGTCAATCTCGGTACAAACAAAAGCCTTAATGTCAACACACGAGATCATATTATATAGGAAACCCTATTTACAGAATACTTCTATTATAGTCCGGTGAATATTTTACCGTTAATTAAGGTGTCGATATATGTATACAAGGTTATTCTTTTGTGATAGTGACGGGACGACCAAGTCGTAGGCCTGGTGGTAAGCGACACGCCTGACCATTACATTTGCAGTGCCACATAGAGTTTTAGCGGCACGTGTTTTCGCTCTCGGAGCGGGAGCTTGCAACATGTTCGGCGTCACGTAAATGCGTTGCAAAGTGTTGCGCGGCATGTTCCAACGTTATAGAAGTAGATTCACTGTTGCGCGTCGTGTTAGGGGACATTTTGTCCCCTAGTGTATCCAAGCCTTAAAACGCAAAGATCTGAGTGCCACCGCCACTGCGCCCGTCACCTTGAGACATAATTAAAATATATATTTAATAATGAATACTAGTAATTAAAAAAATATTATAAATATTAGTACTTTCACCAGCGCCCTTAACCTTCAAAACGGAACGCAGCCGCAGTAATGATCACATTACTGCTTGGAGGCAGAAATAAGTAAGGTGCCAGTACTTCTGTGGACGAACTCTTTCAGAAAGAGCTCTATACTGCTACTAAATATCTAAAAATTACTAGATGACGTTTAGTAACACTAGTTTTGAAATTAACACTGAAGAAAGCCCTTCATAAGTACTAACGGTTTTACTGTAATACTTACTGAAGATAAACCTCGTTAGTGGTACAGATGGTTAACTGGGAAGATTAACGCTTGCGAGTTTATTTTGTTAAGCGTTTTATGGCACTAGCGTTTATTTTGAAACTTTTTACGTTGCCAAGTGACACTGGCACCTGCTTAAGATAGTAAGATATTGTTTTTCGCAAAAAATACTAGTAAAATACGACACTCTTAACAGTAATAAACTAATATGCATGTTTTAAGTTGTTGTGCCTATCTACAACGACGTTTAACCTTAGTAAGTAGATACCTATTTGTTTACGTGTGTGTGGATTGAGTGAGTACCCTCTGTAAAAACTTTAAAATATATTAGTCATTTAGTAAAAGTTCTAAAACAATTGTAGCAGCCAATCTTTCTATGTAAAAAGAAAAAACAAAAGAAAAATAACTCCGATGTGTGCTCACTTAGTTCTCACAGAGGACCAGTCAGATCTGCAAAAGTATTAAGTTTGCACATAATATTATTGTACTAGTTTTTAGTAGTAGTTCTGTTAACTCTCGTCTGTAATTAATTACAGATCGATTAGAGCCTTTTTCAAATTTTTACAAATACTTTGCTCACTCAATCCTCCCACTTTTTAAAGGAACGATTTCTTAAGAACCAAAAATAAGAGAATTAAATTTCGTTTATGTCTAGTTTTAGTAAAAGTTATAAAGCATTTTGTAAAATATAAAACAATCCACTAATGTGAAACTTTTTGAATATTTTTTTTTAAGTGCTCACTCAATCCTCACATTTCTGAAAAATAACAAATGTCAATATCTTTCGATTTGTAAGTAAGTATTACTTTACATTTACGTTAAGATAATATTATACTTAGGTCTTCCTACCGCCTACATTTTATTTTACTTTCATACATTTTTATAAAGAGCAGAATTTCAAAAACAGTGTTCTTATAAATAGTAAATCGAACTTCGCCTTTCTGTAGGTATTCCAGTGAAAGCGAGCGTAAAATTACTACATAGATTTTCCCATTGTTTACATTTAAATAAAAACACGTTTACAACTGACATTACTATTTATTTAATGTTAATTAGTTGGCATGGCTCCGAGTAGGTAGAGGCGGTTGCGTTACCGCCAGGCATCTGCTGGTGCTGAAACAAAACAATTCGTGTGAATGCCGCGGCCGGACAATACGGGGTGACGGTGTAGTCGCCATCATTCTAAAACTCATTAGGACAAACAAAAGACGCTGATAGTCCTAACTCTAATAAACAGTAACGCGTGCGTAGGAAGTTGGTGCGAACAGAGAAACAAAAAAAAACAAAAATAATATTTTATCCAAAAATAATACTATTCTATAAATCGCAACCTTCATGGAAGAGAATGGCATAAGTGGAGTTATGTCAAACATGTTTATTGCTCCATTAGATACAGAAAAATATAACCTACATCGTCTTCAATTCTTGTAAATATATCGACTAATATTGATGGAGTTACAAGAATTGGAGAGGATCGTGGGTTATATTTTTCTGTATCTAATGGAGCAATAAACGTTTTTGACGTAAGTCCACTTATCGATGCCTTATTTTCTCAAACTCGTATACTTTAAAGAGTGATTATTCAGAAAATGGTAAAGTTTCTATTTATTTTAAATTTATTGTCAACGGTGTTAATTTGGATGCATTACTTTAAAAATAGGTAAAAGCTAGATGAAGGATATGTGATGTGAAATCAGCCTGGAAAATTTGTGTATACTTTGTGCTTTAAGATAAGAGTTTGAGAAAGTGAGGCGACTTTATGCCATTCGTCCATGAAGGGAGCAAAATTAATTTCTTAATGAAAAACAAACTAACGGAAAGCTCATACCGATCTAATTTTAAAAACGAGAGCGACATGAACGAGTTATAAATTATTTATTTTAGTTTTTAAGCCTTTTTGCAACATCCTGACTGGGCCATGTACATATACCATACCTACCTACTACATTTTATTATAAGACCTTTTAAATGTTATACATGTGCAATATGGGAGTAAATAAAATTCCCCGATAGTAGTAACTGGAGATAATTATTATATGCAATTATAATATTGCGGAATTATATTTTAATAGATTTTGTACGTGATTTTTAGGGTTAGAACTGTGTCAATTGGAAGTTGTGTCCATATGAAACTTTCCGTGGGTATCCAGTAGGTAATTAAGTTTTAGTTAGGTTATCCTTTTTTCGTGCAGAGCCGAGACGTATCCCCGACAGAGGCAGCATAATGCAGGCCCTATTCAGGCGTCGTGGAGCGTCGGCGGAGCAGAGAGAGCGCCACACATGGAACGCATCTGTGCTTGCTGGAGGTGGACCCAAATGCTCAAACTTATAGTTTGGTCCTGGTATTTTTATTCTGTCATTTTATATGGCGGGCCGGAGTCAACACGAGGTCGAAAACATAAATCACTTCTATGATACTCATATAATAATGGGACATTTAACTGAAACCGTCATGCGATTGTTTTCTAATGTATACCGACTCGTTTGCGGTAAAACTTTTCACTCTACATTTGGTTTTATCACCTACTGCGCTCAATTTAAATCGTAATTACCTAAGTAAAAAAATAAGCTTCCTTAATACGAGATAATTTCTATTGAGTAGCAATACTCTACTGAAGGAACTAACTAAAGATTAAAGCGTGTGACTTAAACGACTTCCAACTAGTTTTGATACATATCCGCATTATCTCAAGCACAGGTGTTCAAATTACTAAAGTTCGCATTAGCGAAACAATAGTTTATAAGTAACTTTGTCAGTACAACTTTGCGAGCAGGTAGACGCGGTGGTTTGAGCTATGAATCCGGCACACGTGTGACGTATTTTCTCCTAAACGCAGCTGCGTAGGCCTCCGCAGATGTTTTATGGCACTGAATATTTCCAAGACGTTTTATTATTTATTACAATATTGCCGTTTAGAACCTAATCGCCGCTTTTATTATGTAGAAGAGAAACAATGGTCATCGATGGCCACTATTTTTGGCATACGGTGCGCAGCTGTGGGGCGAACGGCGGCGTCGTGGGAAAGTCGCACCTTTTATTACCAAGAGCGACATTAGGTAATTTTTGTAAATAACAACTCATTTCCGGAGTATTGTTGCAGCATCATAGGTACATTATATAAATCGTGATTAAGTCCTACAATATCTACCTAGGTATATATTATGTCCGACGTAGTTTTGGTTCGATAAAGAAAATACATCTAATAATATGCATTATACGTTATCGAAATCATTTTCAAACACGAATAACTAATAAAATAAAAATAGAGATAGAAACTTTTATTGACATCACATCATATTTAAAATGTGTCTGTGTACTTGTTGAATTTTACTTAGCGATTTTTTTTACGCAAAATGTACTTATTACACACAAAGTACCTACTAAATTATATACTCAGTTAGTTATAAATCACGAGTGCAGTACCCGGTAGTGAACATGCAACGTGGGTGTATAATGGTGACCACGGACAATAGCGATATTTATTTTGTTGGGTGGAGTTACCTGTGATTCGCAGCACCGTATCAAATGGGGAGGAGTTTATAATGTCTATGACGAGATAGTGTTACCTCAAATTACAAAACAAAAGTGTTTTGTATTCTGACAGTGTTCAATGAATTTTCAATAAATTTTATTGATGAAATTGTTTCTAATTATTTAAAGCAAAGAAGTGGAAGCGGTTATTTTACATTTCTAGTACATTTTACATTACAAGCAACTAGAAAGAATTTGTATTAAGTTAGTATACTTTTTAAATTAAACTTTGTTAGTCATTAAAAATTAAGGCGTCTTCTTCGTCTAAATCAAGGTTATTAGGTCAGAGTATTTATTAAATTACAGAATACGTGAATGCAAGATATTAATTCGCTGAAAAATGCAGTTCACTACGAAGGTGTCATATAGACCGTACATTTCACCAAAACCTGGCATGCAAATATTTTACACTTTTTTTATTGTACTTTTGATGTAGAATGCATTTAAAGTTAAATTAATATAATAGAACAAAAGAACTAACAATAATTTTTTTTTTAAATCAGTTGAAATATAGCATACCTACATCACTTAAATTTAGCATTTTATAGTGTCGAGTAAAAAATCATCAATATTGTAGTGTTTCACTTTAAATTGCCTACAAATTAATTTATTTTGCAGCATCCTTTTAGGTGTCCACATTCCTTGATGTCTATAAAATTGTATATAAATTTCTTCAAATGATTTCCTTAACTACTAACTTAGCGTGGTATTTTTAACGGTTATATGCTATGAATATCAACTATTAAATCTTTGACTGTGGTACTGGTTAGCACCGTTTTGCACATATAGCTGCGTTTACGACTTTGTCGTTTGTCGTCGGCAGACATCTAGACAGTGACCACGCTAATTCTGGGCTATGTGCAACATGCGCTGTAGCATATTTCCTGTATCGACTTTTAGAGCGTGATATTCAAACCGCTCGATTTGTAACGAATGATCCATAAAGTAATAACTAATAACCTTTCAATAGATCTTCGAAAATTAGTCTCGTACATATCATGTTATTTTGTTATAGCCTGAATACCTGATTCGATTATGACAATTGAAATGACTTGGGTATTTCGAATATTCTTAGGATGAACAAAAATTTTTCAAAATGAGCGAATATGTTTGCATTAATATATAAAAGACATCAACGAATTGGAATTAGGTATTGGTATACGAGTTGACAACATTGAAGCTGCAATCATCTATTATTTAATTTAGGTACCTACCTACATAAGGTGTTGCTTCTGATCACAGACCACATAATTTCTTCCGTGCTTCTGATCGTCTTATGGATTTATTCCTTGGCCGTTTTTTTCACAAATACGCCAACGGCAATTACAGAGAATTACCTAGGAAACATCGAGAAGATCACAAGAAATCGTACCTACTGCGACTACCCAGGCGTCATTACCGACGTGACAAAAAAAATATTTCATCAAATTGCGAAAGTTTTAATGGCGATATTACACTAAAAATTACAAAACCCTATGGAATACCTAATAGGTACACTTACCGAAGCCAGGGTAGGCTTTCATTAAGTTCACATGTAAGAAATGAAACTATTTTTTCGGATTTAAATCGCGTATATACAGTACCTAAGTAAATAGTTTATCATAGTCTTCCTTACAACTAGGTATTAAGTGACCACCGGTATTAGAAGACAAAATTAAAAATTGTAGGAAAATAAGAATCGTAGAAAAGTATCTACGTGTTGGAAAGTGACTCAACTGAGCCCGCACAACAAAAATGAGTGTTGATCCCTTGAGAAGGTGGAGGGGTTGCTTTATAGCATACCCATGGAAAAATTTGCGATTTAACTTACTAACCTACTTTTAATTTAGCAAATGGAGTCACATCACCGAAACAATTTCTTTGAAAATATTAACTATTGAAGGATTCAAAATTTGCACCCGCCTGCGCTGCGTCGTCGGTGACATGGGCAAACTATTTTGCGATATACATTTTCCGCTCATATTGTTTGAAGTTGAAGCTAATGTGTGTCGTTTCCTGTAGGAATGTAGATTATGTCTACTGTATTTAGATGATAGCTTAGAATGTCTTAGAGTCGATGGATAGATACATCTATTAGTTTATTGAAATTACTTTGTGAACCAGCAACGGCGTAATAGGGCTTGTACCGCAACTTCTCACTTTATAGCATCACTTTATTCCACTACTGAGCCCGTGTCTCCTGCAAGAAGATGCTATTAGTATTCAAGGTAACACATTAATACCTGTAAATATTGCACATGTTCGTTATTTTTCCTACGGCCTGATTCCAAAATTTATAGAAAACGTTCCATGCATTGTCTTGAAAAATGAGAACAAGTACCTATAGGTATGTGGAAGGGAATAGCTTTATTTTTGTGAATTTTTGAAGCATTGTAATGTATAAAACTATATAATTCAATAATCTGACAAATCTCGATTTTCGACATATCGTTTTTGAATCGTGTGCACCCAATGTGTTTTTTTAAGTAAGTAAGTATATAAGACCATTCATTGTATGCACCAAAATTTGTTCTGATTTTGATATATTTTCTCAGTTTAAACAAATTTAAGAGTTTCCTCGCTGCTTATAATTTCTTTTTATTTTTAATCATTATATTTTAATTAATGTAACATTTTAGTATTTTTTACGCAATTTATTATTTAGGGCTATTGAGTCAACTGCGTTGGTATTTCTTTCTTTCTTTATTTTTTACTTTGATTAGATATGTTGTGTACAATTTGTAAGTGGATTGTAGTCGCAAAGGGCTATACTTGATGACTTGTGTAGCTATGATTGTACATACATAATAAAATAAAAAGAAATAAAATAGGGTCTAATTTCTTTGGTGTGACTCTTACTTATTCCTAAAAAAACGAGGTTCGCCGTAAATAAAAATGATTATCGACTTTAATTCACTCCTCGTGATATATCCCCGAATGAACTGCGAGTAAGGTTATTTGCTCTGAAAGCAAACGAGTGTTGATGCGTTTACTGGCCACTTCCGTTCATATAAAGTCTTCTTCGATATGAATAAAGTGTTATTATATTCCGTTGGCGAAATGTATATAGGTTACAGTCTGAATATACACGGTATATTTCGCACATAATCATCAACATTAGGTACCAAAATCGTGAATCGGATACAAATGGAATTATTTGGTGATTAAAGGGATGATTGTAAATAACTTTCTGGGTAGGTATTGGCATATTGTTTGCTGCATCAACGTCCAGAAATAATAAATGAGTCAGTTTGCCATTTTTCATGAATACTTGTCCTTATTTTTGTTAATTTCTTACTGTGCAAGAACGTATTCTAAGAAGTAAAATATATAGGTACAGTCAAGAGCACGTCAAGCTTGACACGGTTTACTTTGGACCGTTCTTATCTTAAGTGGCATAGAGTTGGATTTAAATCTTAAGTGTCAAGCTTGACGTGCTTTTTCACTGTACCTTTATAATAAATATAGGTAAGAAATTTTAAAACAAAATAAAGTACCTCAGTACATAATGTCAGCTACAAAAGTAATTTAAGTCAGAGTAAAGGCATTATTAAACAGAATGAACGCTCACGAAATTAGGAAGCTAATCAATTTTCGGCGAGCATACAAAGAGATTGAATGATGATCTCATATATCGAGCAGCATCGGGGCATGGTTTCTGTCACATTAGACTTTTGAAATATCGCATGTGTATTTTGCGTAATGAAACTCTCGTATAGAATGTTGCGTCATGCATCTGCGACTGTTTCTGCACATGAGAGATGCCATCCAGGATGTGATGAAATCGTGTTTTTTTAATAAAGAACATTATTAGGATATTTGTGTAAATAGTGATACATAAAATAGTTTGTAGAAACGTAATTAAAATCAGTTGCTTTACGTGCCACTAGGAACATGATACCAATTATGTCGTAACTCAAAAATGGTGGAATTGATAAAACAAGATTTGAATGTTCAAAAAATTATGAAATGTATCTTATTGGGAATAATATTGGAACAATAGGATTTTTTGTCTTGGTAAGGATAATATTTAGTAATCCACTTTTAAACGAGAATATAAATTTATGGTTCCATTCAGTATTTTTTTGAACTTTCAAATAGAGCCTTCTCAATTTCACCATTTTGAATTAAGACAGTACGTAGGTACCTACTACTTGGTTTCATGTGCGATTTATATTTTAGTTGAAATTCAAAGGTTGTGTGGTAGTCCCAAAAAGGTAGCCCAGATTCCTTCTTATCTGCTAAAGGTTATCAAGTTTTTGTCCTCAGCGTGTTGTAGTATCTGTTATATAGTAATTTCAAGTATACCTAGTAGGTATAACTACCTACGTATACTTATTATACAACATCAACACGACAAACGTTAAACGATTTATTAATAAACTTTGACCATTTATGAACATTTCTTAACGTTCAGTTAAATATCAATAAAATGGTCGAAAACAAATTATTGTACACATAGATATGTACTTTCGTATTTCAGTAGAACTGACAGTCGGTGTTATGTTTAGCCGCCTTTTACGATCGCCGATGAGTTATTAGCCGTCGGCCAGTGACAGCCTGTCTCCGGCAGAGAAATGGAAATAAAAGATAAATGAGAATTCGCACTGCTAATCATTGAATGGCGGCAGTTTAATAGATTTGGAGGTAAGTATTAAAGAAATGGGTCGGCATAGTGTGGTACGGTAGTATTCTGACTAAAAATGTTATCTATATAGTAAAATCTAAAATATAAAAGGTGCAGATAATAATATTAAAATAGTTCACGATCAGTAAATACGTATTTTTTGCATTGGAATTCTGTTTAGAGCAGCCTTTCCCAAAATGGGCGATAACGCCCCCTGTGGACGCTGCAGGCCTAAAGGGACCCAGAAAAAAAATGGGTAGGCTTAGGGCTTAGGGGAGATTTGTCATTTCATCTAGGAAGACTCTTAGGTTCATATTCTAGAACTCTAGTCAATGCTCAAGTCAGGATTTGAGTATGGTTTAAAGCACTCGAAATCATAGTCAAGTCCCTGCCATTAGGGTCGTATTTCCTGTGCTTGAAATCATACTCAGATCCTGACTTGAGCATTGAGTAAATACTCAAGTCAGGACTTGAGTATTGACGAATACGATCCCTAGGGTCGTATTCTAGATTTGAATAGACTTAAGTATGATTTCAAGCACTGGAAATACGACCCTAATGGCAAGGACTTGAGTATGATTTTCAATGCTCACTGCAATACTCGAGTCGACGAGTCCTGACTTGAGTATTGAGTAGAGTTCTGGACTACGACCTTGTGACTACGACTGAGCTCTCGACTCTCGACCACAACTTGTGAACATCAAATAATATTAATTAAGAGATTGCTCAAACTAACTCGGTTCGATATTTCTCTCCGTGTAGTTCATATATCTGTCCTGTTTTATTGAATAAATAAAATAAAAATCATGTCAATCGGTCGCTCCGTTTCGAAATGAAAGTAGACACTGTTTCGCATGTTAATAGTTATTAGTATCCCAAGATAGGTAATTTTCGTAGATTATAGACCGCGGCAATAATGTTTTAACAAGTTTTTTTTGTGGATTTGTGGATTCCTGTATCAATCGGCTGGTTCATAGAATACTTGTTGTTACTTGTTGAGTACGATTGCGCGTCGAATGAGATAAACGAGTTTATGCATGTTTTTTTATTATTCTGGTCGGTGCGTGCTGCTTATGCAATCCTATATACACAATAATATAATATTTATTTTATTTTTATTTGCAGTTTCGCGTAATAGATAAGCAGTAGGTACTTGAGTTCAACACTTACGTATTTCTCAAAACAAAACGATGTCGGAAAAAAGAAGAGACGTCAATACTGTGCGGAATATATTAAATTCGGATTCATTGAAAATCCCACAAACTCATCGTCGCCTTTGTGCCTTCTATGTCTAAAAACATTTTCGAATGAAGCAGTTAAGCCTTCAAGACTGCAAGATCATTTGAATAAAATGCCTCCAGATAAGAAAGACAAGAATGTAACATATTTTCAAGACCTAGAGAAGAATCATAATACTAAGAAAAGTGTAGCAAAACTTTTTTCGGCGGCTGCTAAGCAAGATGACGACGGACTTCGAGCTTCGTACAATATCTCTTTGTTAATTGCCCAAAAAGGCAAACCACACACTATCGGAGAAGAGTTAATTTTGCCAGCAGTAAAGGAAGTAATAACTACTGTGCTTCATAAACCGGCCGCAGATATTATACGAAAAATTCCTTTGAGTAATAATTCTGTGCAAAGACGAATTGATGAAATGGCTGAAAACATTGAAGTATCATTGTGCAATCATCTGAGGATTAGTCAATTCTCAATCCAGTCGATGAGTCCAATTTACCAACTAATGAAGCATTGTTGCTGACTTACGTGAGGTTTATTAAAGATGAGAAAATATGTAAAGAAGTATTGTTTGCTAGAAATTTAGAGACCGATAAAAAAGGAGAAACCATATTCAATGCATTGGAAAAGTTTTGTGATGAGAAAGAGATTACCTTGAAAAATATTATATCAGTTGCTATATACGGATGGCACTCCGGCTATGACAGGGTGCCATAAAGGCTTCATAGTGTACTTAAAAAATAAAATTCCAGATGTCCTTGCTGTACATTGCGTTATTCATAGACAACATTTGGTTGTTAGAAATTTAAGTGAACGACTATTTCAATCACTGCAATATGTCATCAAAGCAGTCAATAAAATTCGTAACAGCTCTTTGAATGATAGATTATTTCGTCAGCTTTGTGTTACTAATGACGAAGATTTCAACCGTTTGTTGTTAACCGACTTCAAAAAAGGAGGAGGTTCTCAATTCGACTGTATTTTTTTTGTATGTATGTTACGCGATAACTCCGGTATTTGTGAACCGATTTTAATGATTCTTTTTTGTTGAAAACGGGGTACTTCCATAGTGGTTCCATTTCTTTTTGAAGAAAATTATCCACCTTTAAGGGTGGCTGTTCACGCATGAAGATTTATTATTATAAATAGCGCCTAACTTTAATTTAGGAGCAATTACTTTAATGGTTGATTTTGCTATTTCCCCAATTCTAGGCGTTTTTCTCTCTATATACTTTGAGTAGTGAAAACCGATTATTATTATCTCCAGTGTCAAGTCCTGTATAGTGACGAACTAGGGGATATTTCAATAAAACTTAGCAAATAGACGTAATTCCACGTACTTCTGAGGTCGGTTTTTTTAGTACTCTGTACTGATTATTTCATACTGAAGTTCCTTAGCTATCAAGAGGCAATTGTCTGACTCGATTTTACAACCTGTTTGGCTCTGTGCTAGAGTTCTTGGAAACTAAAGATACAGAATTGCGCAACAAGCTCATTACATCAAAGAATGAGATAGGTTACATGAAAGACCTGTATAAATTGTTCAACGACATGAATCTCCAACTGCAAGGCGATGAACTAAATTTAATTAAAACAAAAGATGTCGTTGCTGCTTTCGCAGCCAAACTGCTTCTACACAAAAAGAATATGGGCAGACGTGAGTTTCACAAATTTCCGAATTTATCAGTATCCTGCAGTAACGACGACTTGTTTGCCTACTGCCAACATTTGGAAAACCTCCACATTGACTTCACCGAACGATACCAAGACATTTTGAACTTGGAAATACCAGACTGGGTGTTGGATCCATTTTCAAATGTCAACAGCACATCAATATCACCTCAACTGGAAGAACTTATTGAATTGACAACGAACGAGGAAATAAAAATTAAGTTCAAAAATGGCTAGGTACCAAGAATTTTGGCTACAAAAACCGATCCCGCAATTGTACCCTGGATTGTGGTCAATCGTTCAACGATTCTTGATAGCATTCCTATCGTCATATTTGTGTGCACGTGGTTTTAGTGCTGGGACAACCCTGCTTACTAAAACGAGAAATCGTTTGCATGTTACCGAATGGGTGGACTTGCGGCTGTTCTTGAGTAAATTGGAGCCTGATATCAACAAACTTATTAAACAGCATCAGATTCATCCTTCACAATAGTTTTTATATTAGAATCGATTATGTTTGTTTTATTTTGAATAAAATACTCTGTCTGAATACTATAAACTTGCGTTTCAATAATCATTCTCATTGGTAGGTGCAGCCCGTAAGAGTTGAGTTGAAACTTGAGACCTGAGTGCCGTTGTGTACTACCTACTCCGCTCAGGTCTCATGTTAACTTGCGGGTTATAGTAAAACTCTCGTTTAGAATGAATGTTTAATCTCCGCTAATATAGCTCACAATAATTAATTTAATTTGAAGTTATAGCGGTTTTTAAGTAGGTGAAAAAATGGGAGCGCCAAAAAATAATTTATTCTCAAAGTGGGCAGTAGACAAAATTGGTTGGGGAACTCCTGGTTCAGAGTAATCATATTATCACGAAGTACTTTGAATATAATATGGAAACGAGAGTTTACTGCTGCTGCCATCTGTTTTGAAAGTTATGAATTAACTCATGTGTAACCATGTTAAAGGCATAGCTTGTCTATTGACCCAATGGCATTTAACTGTCACTTTGAATTGAATTTTGACATTAGCAGCATATTCGCAAATAAACTACAAAGAATGCGCCTGCGCGCCTTCGAGTACTTTTTGTTTTTCTTCAGTTTCTTGAATTAAAATCCGTGTAGTGAATTAAAAAATGGAAGGTGGAGAATCATTTTTATCTTGTGCTGCAACAGTGGAGTGGATGACCCCACAAGGGTGCATCATCAGAAAGGTTAATTACAAAACAGCGTCTCTACGTTTAATCCGAAATGAATTTCGAGAAATGTTCATGGAAATATCGAGCGAGAAGTCTGCTGCACTTAGACTAGCGCTGAAAGGTATAAATGTATTTAAAAAGTTCATGGCTGAAGGCAAAGCCAGTGTCAAATTTCAAGAAGCAGGATGCACTATATTCATATCAAATGCACCGCCGACTAACCTCGTGGGATTTCTCCGTACGATATTTGTTAAAATGACTGGTGATAAAGAAGTTAGTGCCAATACAGCACCTTCCGCGCAAAGCATGAGAGCGAAATTGCTTAGTGGTAAATCTCAATCATTTGAGGAAATTAGTCCAGTTACTGTAGCAGATATACACAATGCCAAGAAAAAAATCAGTAAATCCACAATAACTACACCATCTCCACCATCAAAGAAGCGAAAATCTGAAGATTTGGGTAAAGGGCCTGCCCCTAAGAAACTGTATTCACCATCTCCTTTGACTACTACCAGTTCTTTAAGCGCTGAGCAGCAGCGAGTGTTAGAAGCATGTTTGAGTGGAAAAAATATATTCTTTACCGGGTCTGCTGGAACAGGGAAGAGTTTTCTGTTGAAGAGAATTGTAGCAGCATTGCCTCCTGATGTTACTGTGCCTACTGCATCAACTGGAGTTGCTGCTTGCCACATAGGTAAGTAAAAATCTCATTATCAGTTGTTTTCTTTAATGTGATAGAAAGATCAAACAAAATATTTTATAAAATTGCAGGAGGAACAACACTACATGCATTTGCAGGTATTGGAGATGGGAGTGGATCGGTGCAAAATCTTTGTGATAAGGCTTTGAAGTTTCCTTTAGTGGCTCAAAAGTGGAGGAAGTGTAAACACCTCATTATTGATGAGATATCTATGGTTGACGGCAGTTACTTTGAGGTATATTGTTCCTGTTTATTATAATATATTGTATATAGGTGTATTGGTTTACACATATCAAGTAACAAAGTAATCAACTATGCTGTTATGTAATCATCGACTTAGTGGATATGTAAACTAGAATCAAAACTACTTTTTGATAAAGTACAACCTTCCACACCCAACACATTCCCCAATAGGTGTGGTTTGAAGTTTGAAGCGGGGTTGTTGCTGATTCAGGTTTACACGTAAGTGGATGCTGATTTTAGGTTTTAAAAAACACACAATAAATGTACATCTTTTTGAATATGTTGAATATGTGTACATAAAAAATCTATCTATTTTCTTTGATATTGTAATAAAATATAATTTCAATGATTTTGTGACATTTATTAACAAAATAATGTTCATGAAAACAATCAATTTGCCTACCATAATCATTGTGGAATTTTGTCTAAGTTATATTTTAAAAACAACAGCTGAGCAGCTTTTTCGGGTTACAGTCTGTTTTTGGAAAATTTGTATTTTTCCAGCGTGCCTTTTTGTCATGTCACGACTTGAACATGGATGCTGCTTAGTGATGAAAGAAACCCAGTCTTTAAAGGCCTTTTATAAAACCTCGACTCTTTTTTAACGCTTCACGACTAGTCTAGTCTTTTAACCCTCAAGTCTTGAGTCATAAGACTAAAACTCAAGACTAATTCGAGTCAAAGTCTTTTAACCCTAGGAAGCTTAAGACTTTTAGGACTTATAGAATTAAAAGGACTGGCGCCTTATAGCCTCGGGAGTCGCGAGTCATGAGCCGTATGGCGTGATTTTATTTCTACCCACATGATATTTATTTACGATTGATGGATAAGGTTAACATAGCTTCGTTCAAAGAAGTCAGTTAGTTAACTAATTAAATAAATATGATTATTTACTACATACTTCGTCATTTTTATTTATAAACTTCGGGCTTAATAGGACATAAAATAGGTATAAGTCCATTGCAAACAACTCGAGTAGTTTAGGTTGTTCAAGTTGTTTAAGTCATATAAGTCTTTTAGTATAATGACAAAAATTCGAACCTCCAGTCTTAAATTTTAGAGTCGAGTAATGAAAGTCATATAAAACACCTTAAACAACTGAGTCTCTTTCATCACTAATGCTGCTATTCGCAACTACCTTGGTTTGAAGCATCCAGTTGGCTAATGTTTTGTTTGCAAAATGTCAAAGTACTTATAGCTTCACTAAAACATGGGTAAATGTTAGACTAGGTACTTAATTAGTTAAAATTCAATCAATTTCTTAATATTTGTAAACTAGCCAATAAAGGAACTTAAATGTGACTAAATTCTAATTCTTTGGTTTCAGAAATTGGAAACAGTTGCAAGGCATGTTAGAAAAAATGATAAACCATTTGGTGGGATTCAATTGATACTTTGTGGTGATTTCTTGCAATTACCACCAGTTGTTGAAAAAGGAAAAAATGGAAAAAGATTCTGTTTCCAATCACCATGTTGGGATAGATGTATTGAGCTTTGCTTTGAATTGAAGGAAGTCCACAGACAAAAAGACTCTGAATTCGTGTCAATACTTAATAGTATTAGAATTGGACGAGTTACAAAAGAAATAAGTGACAGATTAACACTAACAGCTAAACAAAAAATTGAAGGTGATGGGATCTTGGCTACAAGACTTTGCTCACACACAAATGACTCTAAATTGATTAATGAATCAAAATTAAGAAACCTAGATGGAGAAGAAAAGGTGTTTTCTTCGCAAGATAGCGATAATGCTGCAAAGACTTTAGACATGCAGACCATCGCTCCAGCTAAACTAGTACTCAAGATAGGTGCTCAAGTGATGTTACTAAAAAATGTAAATGTCAATGCAGGTTTGGTAAACGGAGCTAGAGGAGTTGTAGTTAGATTTGAGGAAGGTTTACCAGTTGTAAGATTTAAAAATAAGAAAGAATACACAGCAAAAACAGAGCGATGGTACGTCAAAAACTCAAATGGAACATTACTGTGTCGTAGACAAGTTCCTTTGAATTTGGCATGGGCATTTTCTATTCATAAATCTCAAGGTTTGACATTAGATTGTGTGGAAATGTCTTTGTCTAAAATTTTTGAGGCTGGGCAAGCTTATGTGGCTTTAAGTAGAGCCCACAGCTTAAATACATTGAGAGTACTTGATTTTGATTCAAGGCATGTCTGGGCTGATCCTAGTGTTCTGGAATTCTATCAAAAGTTCAGACGACGTTTACAACATATGGAAATTATTCCTTTAGGTAGACCTTTAGCCGACAAAACAAATAAGAAATTAAAATTAAGAGAGATATTAAAAAAACAATTACGTTGAAAATGAAGAAATTCACATTTTCATGACATAAATAATTTAGTTAATTAATAATTATAGCTTAATTGTATGTTTTTGTAATATCTTTGCATATTATAACAATCATGTTATTTAAGACTGTACTTAGGTTTAAGAGAACTTTAATTATTTAACAAAAATACTAATTATTTATGCAAGCTTATATATTTAATAAAAAAAAGTAATCCAAGTTCATAAACATACTCATTGTTTTCTTGGCTTATTAAAATTTAAATTCCAACCTAAACTTAGAATACACTTAATAGTCCATTGCACTTATCTGGACTCAACTGCTGTTAGGATTTCAATTTGCTCTTCAAGTGTGGCATGTTTCTCTTGCAAACATTTGACAATATATTTGTAACTTTCAATACTTTGCTCCATTTCCTTTTTAGAAGTTCGAATATCCTCCAAGTTTTTCTGTAACACTTCTACATGTTTTTTATTCTGCATAACAACTTGCTTCAGTCTTGTAATCAAGTGGTCTTGTTTTTTAATTAACAGCATTAGCTGAGCTTCAACTGGTGTGTCCGGAATACATTGTAGATTGTCACCAACACAATCAGAGAAGTTGTCAGGAATTTTGATCATCCTCATAGTGTTTCTGATGTCGTCAGTTATTTCTGCTTGTGTTAATGTGTTGAGCATTCTATCTATTTTGTCTCTAGGTGAATTTTCTGCTACCTGTACAAAATAAAATTTTGTGCTTATTCAGGGGAACACCCCTTAGGTTGAATCCCTTTATATTAAATCTGGAAGACGACTGTTCTGCATGGTGTTTACACTACCTGATTACTTTATGTTGATGTTGGCATAAAAAAAAATTTAAAAGCACTGCAATGCTTAAATTAATTTTATTTAGCATTGCAGTTATAATTAGCTCAGTCAGTCAATATATATATATATATAAAAGCAAGACATATACTCAATGTAGTGATAACAAAAGTAAGATATGGGTAATGAATACAGGGACTCAATATTCCATATTCAATCCTGGTTTTGTTAAATAGGTAAATATTAGAAAAACACTAGACAGATGATAGAATAACAGTACTTGGTAACAAATGTCAAAACTTACCTTGGTGACCTTTTTGGTGGTACTAGAACTAGAAGAGCCAGGAAACAATGTTGGTATGGCAGTCTCTTTTAACTTCCTCTGGTGGTCAAAGTGTTTATTTTCAAAGTGTTTTGAACAAATCTTGCTCCTCAACCAATCCACTGACGCGCACTTACTTCGTAGAATCACCAACCACTTGTTTCGCATGTCAACTGAGGTTGGAAATCTGCACAGAAGTTTGAGATTTTAAAGTTTTATGTGAGTTCAAATAATTGTGACCATATAAACTCATCATAGAATGTAATAATACAAATAATATAAATGTAAAAGTACAGTTTAAAAATCGTATGAAATTTACATGAATTGCACACATATATTTACAATGAATGGGTGTCAAAATCCATATACCAATTAACATTTAAAAACACATGATACAAAACAGTGTACACCAAAAAGTCAATAAAGCCACAAGATCTGTATGCCTAAGAACTTGTCAAAACAAATTAGTGAGCCTGTAAGTAATTGAGGAGATAGGGCAGTTTTTTATGATACCAAGTGGCGGGATGAACAAGTTGCGCCTATCATAACAGTTGCAGTGCCATTCAGATCTTTAAATCGCAAAGATCTTATGGGCATTGCCATTGTGCCCATTACTCTTGACATAAGTTGACAAGTCCCATGTGCCTGTAATTTTACTAGCACCCTTACCCTTCTAAACCGGAAGTCAGTAATGCTCACATTATTGCTTGGCGGCAGAAATAGGTAAGGTGTCAGTCCTTCCCTGGACGAACTCTTTCCCAAGGAGCGCTACTGCTACTAAAGCAGTCGGCAGATTGTCCTGCTTGCAGCATCAGATCAAGGTTACCACAGTACTGTGATGTCATGGTATTTTCATAGAATATCAAATTTCACATACAGACACACACGCATTTTTTTGCATCGGAGTTAAAAACACGTACGAGTAAAACTTACTGATGAAGTAAAGTCGAGAGGCCTTTGTTGAAAACTGTAGTTTTGCAGCCTTGTACGGCACAGTGAGTTTGGACGAATTTTATTTCCGACATTTTGTTTTGAACTTACAATGGAAGCTATGAGGTATATCAATCGTTTTATAAACAAATATTTAACTTCCGACCTAAGACGCGGCAAACAAAACAAATAGAAATATCCACAATCCGAAATGTCAATGTCACGATGACAGAAGAAAGATTGCTACCACCGTTGGGTAATTTTCCGAAATAGGTATTTCAAATGGTGAATTAATGTATGATATAATATGACCTTTTGAAGTTTTATTTAGCGTGAATTATAAAATAAAATTACATAGAATAAAAGCAAGTTACAGTAAAACGATTTAAAAAATTATTTGACAACAACGGAAAAATCATATAAAAACTTAGAGGTTGGAAAAAAAATAAAAGAAAGGAGGTGCCCTAACTACGGAATGAACATACCTAAGCAAAAATTGAACGAACAAATGGCGGATTCTTTAGTGTCGACCATATCCTAATTTTTATTAAAACTTCATTGTTCTCACTGTCAATATTTTTTACAATACATGTATTGACTTACAAATAAATGGACGACGGGTCTAAGACAAAAACCACGAAAAAAATGTCACAAGTCAACCTATTTAAACGTAGTGACATGTAAAGAAATATGAAAAAGCTAAAACGTTGAATTTAAATTGTAATGTCGCGCAGTACACGCGGACCCGACGACGTCCATTCAACGTCTCTTAATAGCAAATGAACTAGGTAGGTACCTAACTGATAGAAAATGAGTAATGACTCCTGCCGCTCATGACTATTTAAAAACCTAGGTAAATAATAATAATAAATCATTTATTTGGACATCTATGGCCCACTTGTTAATAATACAAAAAGATACAGAACATTTAAACTTAAAGCTATTATTAGTAGGTACAATTTACGGGACAATACATTGACCAACACAAGAAACACGTATATGCAACTTACCGCTCGAGGCGCCGATAACCTGATGATCTCACCAGAACCTGGATAAAATGTTGAAGCATCGGCGCATCAAGCTTAGCCGCAAACATTTTCAGTACGCTGTTAGGACTAGAACGCAGCCTCGAGAGTAGTGACGCCTTTTTGTTTCGCATCACAGCAAAAAAAGTCATCTACTCCCGCTAGAGCAAACATCGAGGATGCGCTACAATGCCGTAGTAGTCCCATCAGCATTCTGAAACCGTTATTATATTGAACACGCAGGGCGCTGAGTACCTTCTGCGTATAGTTCACCCACAGACCACCCGTGTAGAAGGATTGACAGTATGCCTTGAATAATGTAATTTTGGCTTCCTCACTACAACGGGCAAATCTGTGTGCCAACATGTTACATCTGGCAGCCAACGCCCTACGTTCTCGATCAATATCAATTAGATCTTTGAGATCATCCGTCAGGTAATGTCCTAGATATTTAAATTTATCTACCCTTTTCAGGGGCAAACCGTTCAGACTTATCTTTGGTTCGTAGGACATTCCCTTACCGGGGAGCCCAAAGATCAAAAACTCGCTCTTGGCACAGTTGTACACAAGGCCGTGAGAACTTATGTACTGTTCACAAGTTCGAAGCAACTCCGCAATTGAGCCCGCCGTTGGACCCAGGAGCACCATATCGTCGGCATAGTTTAAATTAAAATTCTTTTTGCCAATCTACAACTACAAGTAGGTGTGTACATTAATAACACAACAGAAAATATTTAAAGAGGCTGTCCTAGGCCCGAGGTGCCGCAGATTCGCCTTTGGTCTTCACATGTCACTGGTCGTAATACAATTATACGACAAGATTACGTAGTTTATTTTATTTACGCCCGTTGTACCTACCCAAACGTTTTATCTTGTTTATCGTGCATCTCAGATTTGTAAAAAAAACACAAAATTGCACCCATTAATATGCTATAATTTTAGCACCACATTAACACAAGGACATATGAATTATTCCTACCATTAGGGGCATGAGGAATAAGCCAAAATAACTAAGTGACAGGACTGTGCGCCTGGTGGTAAGCACACGCCTGTCCATTATTTAAACCGCGCCTAAGTGATAAATAGTGTAATATCCGTTTGAAATAGCTAAAGAAGAGCACAAAATTCTCTTAAAAACAGTTAAAATTAGTTAACGTGTTCTACTTATCCCTGGAACTTCCCCTAGCGATGCTTAGCTGAAATATCATTAAACAATTTCAATATTCTAAAACTGGTTTATGGTTTTTTATATATTAAAAAAATATTTTGTCACTTAACTGCGTTTTAGTTAGCGGACAGCAGAACAGTTGCAGTGTCACTCCAGAGCTTTAAATTGCATAGATCTTAGGCGCATTGCCGCTGTGCCCCTCGCCCTGAGACATAAGTTGACAAGTCCCATGTGCCTTTAATTTCATCAAAAATCTTTTGAATAGAAAAGATGCGAAATAATGAAATATTTTGTATTATAATTTTTTATTACAACAGTTATAACAAAGTCAGCCATATACATTTCTCACGTTAAAATAATTAATTACACAAATATTTATTTTAGTTGCCTGCCCAACGAATAAATAATTCAATACATAATATTAGCCTATTAAATTATTTAGGTATAAGCTTTGATAAATAGTTTGATATTCTGTGGTCAATATTTTGAAATAAAGTAGTCCTTCGATTACAGATTTTCAACAGTAATACAGTAACAGTATCAACTTATTGGCAGTAAATAGAAGTAGGTCGTGTTTAACAAATGGCACCAGAAACAGCAAAATTGCGAATTGAGCAATATAATTCGTACCCCTGCAAGCCAACATGGGACTAGAAGTCGAGTATGAGATAAACAAGAAACCTTAACAAAAACACCTTTATAAACTATGACAAGTTTGTTATAAGATTTACCCCAAGTAAGAGCGGTAACATACGGTGACTTAGTAGCGCGACTGCAACAATTCAGTTGCGATGCAGTCTCTAATCGTCTACCTTTCCACACACGCGATACAATCGTGATGCACGTTTTTGATGATTCAACATAAGCGATTGCATCGATGTAACCGCCTATAAATTGCCAGTGTCGTGATGCAATCGCACGTCTATATCGCTGCTAAAAGTCGCCGTGTGTAACCACTCTAAGTGCTATCATTTCTTTATTGATTTTATTATTACGGACTACTGCTCACTCCTTCTTAACCACTTACATGTCCGCACCAAATATCAAAATCAATCAGTAACGCTGATAGCAACAGGTGGTATAAATCTCCAAACATGACTGACTTCTCCTGAACAAGGCTCTATAATGGACGGATGCTCAGTATCTCTTAGCGACGTATCTTCTAACACTGGTTCTGTTGTTGAACATTGAATGTCGATTTTATACTCGCCGGGCGTTAGGAATACAACTGTACATTCGTGATACACTTTCGCTGACTCTGGTAGAGAAGTTAGCACCACTCTGTAAGCACATTTTATTACTTATGTATTAGTGCGTTATTTAGTATAAAGCCGCGTTTCTGTTACACTGATGCTACTGGGCAGTTCTCTGTATGATAGTTTTTCTTAGGTCTGCTCACATAGTTCTTTGTTAGTAGATTGATTTAGAACTTTAGAGTTGCGGATAGAATTGGATTTTCGTATTTTCCTGGCCTAGGCCGGTAAAGAGTTACGTGGTCCGTAAAAAAAACTTTGTTTCTTTCTTGATAAAATAATGCCAATTTGTGTTGAGCATGTTTGATTAATGAGTATTATTTGTAATTCGCATGACATATTACTGTAACATGCGATATTAATCAGGGTAACCGGGCTTCATGCCGTAGCTTACGCATTACAATCCAACAATGAATTGACCCTTAGAAGTATGCTTAGTGTTTTGTATATGACACGTGACCGTAATTATAATAAAAAACAAATTAGCATACTTATTGTTCCCCGCAGTAGCAACTCTATTATCCAGCTTGTAATTCAAAACTCCATTGTTATAATCTTGATAGAATTGCACAGAAAGGCAAAGCTTATGCAGTGGCTGTGTTAAGTGGTTGGCAACAATCACGCCTAAGGACAGGCACTCGCCAGCCGAACAGTTGTACTCCTCTTGCGGTTTGATGCATTGCTTGTTTACGCTTACTTCTGCAATGATAAAATAAATAAGGTTAATTTGTAATAACTTACTGCGTGGTGAATTTCTTCTTATCGTTAAGAAAAGAACACCTTTGTCTTATTTCTTTAATAAATCTGTAATTCGCTTTTTTTAACGATGTTTACTAATATTGCCCAACTTTATGTAGTTATCCTCAAAATAAGTTTTAATTTTAAATTACACGTTGGTTTTCCATGAAGCTTTAAAAACACCACTACAACAAGAGGATGCAACTTATAATCTATGAATGTTTATTTTTTAATAGTAGTAGGATCCTTTTAAATATGTTTTACAGATATACATTACACTGACTCACTTAGGACGCACAGCGTCACATAAGACGTCCAAACCCGTCGAGCTCCCTCTACCAACTGACGCACAGTTGACGGCTATGCCATCATTTGTGCGCGTGAGACAATGTATTATTATATCCACTAAGTCGATACACTACACTAGTGACAGGTTCATGTTAGTACAAAGCCAAGAACACGTGAAGCTTGATTCGTTAAGATTTAAATTCAATTGTATATCGCTTACTATAAGCTAGATACAGATATTTTCCAAATTGTCAATCGTCTACTTGCTGTAAAGTGCAGATGTTGACGTTGATATCCCATACGACATCCAGCTTGTATCGTTCAGGGATAACAGTTTACTTCACTACAACACAGCTTGCAATAATATTATAATACATACCGCTGCTTTTCAAAAACAGTAGCTTCAACCAAAATAGTTCATTTTTTTCGTCTTATTACAGACATGCACTCAGAATGAGCTAAATTTTATTGCAAAAAAAAACTTTTTATTGTTTAAAATAAACATGTGAGAATATGAGCATGTATATAATTCGTCTGCTTTGCATTTTAGATATTCTGCAATTGTTTCTAAACCATCTTACTGATAATTTAGGTGATTTTGTGATAGGCCACTATTCTAGAAAACCATCGATATCTTTTTTAAATAACGTTCAAACTTACCCCAATTCAAAGGCGACATCCTAACAATATCCATCATGGCCTGTGACAATGTGATGCCTTTAACAGATGCTCTACCACGGATGTCAGATTGCATGAGGTGCCATTTCAGATCCACGTTATTAGTAATGTGTTCGGAACACATCAGCTCTAGACTGTTACTTAACGCGCCCGTGCTTGTCGAACGGACGTCGATTGAGTCTGGAAGAACATTAATACGCAATCTAAAAAAAATCACACTAGATATCTCTAGCGGCGACGAATGCCGAAAGATCTATAACAAAACACACATAGGAGAATTTCGACGAATCGGTAACTAGACCCGTGACTCAGATGGTTAGAGCAAAGCTACGGTGTAGCATGGTCGTGGGTTCAAGTCCCACAGGGTCGACGAAATATTTTTTTTTTTGTTGGTTCGATCTTTGTATTCATAATCATTAATTGGCAGTTTTTGGTTTTGTACTTTAATTTTTATAGGCAAATACATATGTAGATTTATACTTCATTTTTAATTGAATGGTTCATATTTTAGCTAGTGGGTATATCCACGATAGCAAAGAACTTAAACAATAATTTGTATAAAGCGACAACATAATATTTGGTTTCTCTTTTAATTGACGCATCCTCTGTACGGATCCTTTGTACGGGCGCAGGCAAGACAAGTACCAACACAACTAATTCTGTTTTGCTCAGTGGTTCATCAAGGTGACCGGTGCTGTATTATATTTTTGAGGCTATCAACGCAAAAGTGGTGTAACCACATGAAATGCGTATTATAGAAGATTATTATTATTATCATTATAGGATTTAAATTTAGCCAAATTCATATTATAAATAGTAATCATGTTTGACCAATACAATTTTTTATACACCAAAATAGCATCCAAATATAGTTATGTACTTTAGTATAATTGAAAGTAATATCGTAGAAAAAAAGCATTTCACCACTTTTGCGTTGATAGCCCCAATTATCATTTTTAATAATAATAATAACAATAATTTATTTAGCAAGGCCTAATTACAGAATAGATAACTAAAATTAAATAAGGTGCAAAAATTATGTAAATATTATATATTAGGCTGTACAATTAATTCTAAGGTAAATGACCTCTGACTTCCCATACTAGAATAAAATTTTATATTATATATATAATTAATTGACTAGTACAAGCAGTGTTTTTAATCTCAATTTTATCCAATGAAAAGTTATAACGTTTTGTCAAATTACCATTCAAAGAAAGTTACGAAATATGTAGCTCTCAGAGACATTTTAGTATAGTTGTGTGTAACAGAATGAATTGTGTGAAAAGTCCTGACACATACCATCATCTTTCAATCTTGTTGGTGGTGCGTTAAAAGGGCACCTATCTAACGGCACAGGCACACGGCACGATTCCTTGCTTTCAATTAAGATGTGTTTGCCCGACGCATATTCAAAGTCCATTTCTTCGTTAGTTAGATTCGTCACGTCTAGTACTAGGTAGAGCTGTGTTGGGCTGAAATGTTCAATGGAAATAATGTTTGTTTGTACAGTCGATGCTCTAAGATTTCGGATCCCCTACCTAGCGATGAAAGAGACTCAGTCTTTTAAGGCGTTTTATAAAGGCTCGACTCCATTTAACAGGACTCGACTCTAAAATTAAGACTGGAGGTTCGCGTTTTTATTAATAAGACTCAATCGTTATACTACGTTTAGTAAAAAACAAGACTTCGTAAAAGAAAAACCTAAAAGACTTAGGGTCGTATTCCAGAACACTATTCAATACTGAAGTCAGGATTTGAGCAGACTTGAGCATGATTTCAAGCACTGGAAATACGACCCTAATGGGAGGGATTTGAGTATGTTTTCGAGTGCTTTAAATCATACTCATGTCATGACTTGAGCAATGAGTAGAGTTCTGGAAAACGACGCTTAAACGACTCAAGTACTTTGCAATAGACTTATACCTATTTCAGCCTTATTAAACCCGAAGTTTATAAATAAAAATGACGTAGTATGTAGTAAATAATCACGGTTTGTTTATAATAAAAATTAGGAGTCAAAGAGTGATTTAAGCAATAGGTACGAGATTTTAAGACCTAATTATAGAATTATTTATGACTTATCATACTTTTTCTGCGAGTAAATTAAAATAATGAAATTCAACCAATATTTAAAAGTCTATGGAAATCCAATTCTAACGTGCCATTTTTTATTGTGTGTAATATTGGTCTTTAACCACTTTTCCTATTATGAAGTCCTGGTATTTTTGTTTAAACTTCTTTAGAAACCCGTGCACACTAGTGAGATACAATTTATCTGTAATACATAGAACAAATATATACATAAAAATCTCGCCTGTCACCCATTCAAGGGTAGGCAGTGACTGTGGACCTCCACTTAATACGTTCATAAATAGTATGTTTCATTCAGCATTATGGTCAAATGACAGTATCAGACACTAAAATTTGATAAAATACTTTGGACTGTTGGGTTCAGTATCCATTCATTTTTATATTAAAGAAACAAATATTTCTTAAAAAAACAAATTATTGAATTGGTTATAATTAACTGAGTTCTGTGAACAAAGCTACGTTAACGTCATCCATCAATAGGAAAATAAATATCTTGTGGGTAGAAATAAAATCACTCCATACGGCTCATGACTCGCGACTCCACAGGCTATAAGGCGCCAGTCGTTTTAGTCGTTTTAGTCCTACAATTCTTTTAAGCTTCCTAGGGTTAAAGGACTTCGACTCGAATTAGTCTCCAGTTTTAGTCTTATGACTCAAAACTTGAGGGTAAAAAGACTAGACTAGTCGTGAGGCGTTACAAATTAGTCGAGGTTTTTTAAAAGACCTTAAAAGACTGGGTCTCTTTCATCACTACCTCTAACAGACTATTTGGTTCTGAGTCATACAAAAATGTTAAATCATTTGTTATGACTCCTTTATTACATCATTAGTGAATGATGTTTTAAGAAACTTTTTAATTCAACACGATCTTTAATTACATTACATGTAAAAAAAAATATAAATTTAACCAAAATATGGATTTCCTTTACTTTTTTTTTTAATGCGAAAGAAGGTGCTAAGAACCAGAAAGTCGGCTAGGATCAGGTATCTTAGAGTATCGACTGTACTACTAATATAAAAATTGTATGTTATTATATTATTTATTTTATTGAACATCATAACGTTTTTACTACTATGATATTCATATATTTTTGGTAAAAAAACTCCACTAGTTTCTTATTATTATTGATATAAAGATCATACAAACACATAGAAGAAATCTTTCAAACCGACTGGCCTGTATGCAACAAATACTGGCCCAGTCGGATTGAAGGAGAGATATCCCACGGCATCACTCATTGCGCTGTCAGAGCACCTCCCTCCTGGGCATAATCTGCCTTGGCACACTTGGAAGTCTCTAAATAGACTGCGGACCGAAGTCAGCCGAAGCAAGGAGGCATGCACAGATAGGGTAGCTCGGAGAGCGCATGCATTTGTGGTGTCTCTCCCCAGACTATGCCACATCTCTAGTCTTGTCCTGCGTGCCCCTACACCAAGGGAGGGCCTGTACAACGCCACTGATAATGCTGAGTCGCTGCGTACTGGTGCTCATAAATATAAAAGTCGATACGCGAAGAAGTCGGATCGAAGGAATTTTTCTTTATGCTTGTTCCGTCTTTGTATCAATAATAATTTTGTTGTATTTAGTTTATTTTTATGTTATTACTGTCTTTCCGGCACTTATTATGACACAAATTTAATTTAACGCGACTTTCAAACTCTTTACGAGGGATGGTGATTTAGATTCACCATAAGGTGCGCAAGTAACTTTAATACGAATATGTAACGATCCGCATGTAATGATACATTATGGCGGGATTGTATTATGAAAATGGTTGTGTACCAAAAACGTATACCAAAAGTGTAAGATACTATGACTATACAATGACTATAAGGTACCTTTACCTGTATATTGTCACTTATATTTAAATTCTAACTACTAGTAATGTAGTGATGATTAGTTAAGAAATAATTGCGATATTACACTTCGTAAGTTTACACTTACATTTCAGCCGGTAGCACATCCCAGTGGGTAATAGATACATTTGGTAGGAGTTCCAAATTGATCTGCAGAGTCGATTGTCTACAATGCATTTCTTTGCCACCTCCGCCTGAATATCTTATGATCACCTGCAAACATTACGTTGACTGAGTTGAGTGGCAACCGTGACCATGGGACCCGAAACGTCGGTTTGTTTGAAAAAACAAATATACGCGATTTAAATCCGGAAAAATAGTTTCATTTCCTAAATATATAATAATATGTAGTGTAGTTTATATAGATTATTCCGGTTTTTTGTGTAGTCATTTATTTAATCATAGTTAAATAAATGTATAGTATAGAGTAGGTATAGTACTGTAACAGAAACGATACTTTTAACGGTATTTATACCTGAGTTTCTACTTGACGACCTCTCGAAGGGGGCAATACAGAGATAGGTGCCGACCAATTCGTTGCATGAGAATTCGTTGATCTGTAATCGATACATTAAAATTAGGTACAATGTTTATTTACAAAACAAATAAGACTTGTACCGAACTAGTATGGAGCTTGGCACTTTACTCCCAGAAAAATTTAACCAGACTCAACTTCTATGCTAGATATAAGCTTGAAATAAAGAGCTTAACAGAATAATAAAAAACATGGTGGCCTGCATTTCCAGCAACACGGCGATACTAAAAAAAGTCCTAAAAGCAGCAACACTTAAACGCTAAAATGTTCTAAAACATAATTATTATTTTTCTCGACCAGAGTCAGTTTTATAAGAATAATATAAAAAATTATAGCAAATACAAGAATGATATGGATATCTGATCTGTCAATATGGGATTCCGTTCCTTTTTAAGTTACATACTAGAGATTCTGCTCGTTGATATGTTGTCTAATACACGTGTTTTATACTAACTCGAATGTTTTCACTTATTTACAATTAAGATTCTAAATATTGTACTGTATTTTTGTTTTGGTGAAAGATAACTAACAAAATTTGATCTGGTAAGAGCCTTAATTTCCTTTCCTTGATGGAGTCAGACGCAGATGATCACCCTGACAGGGGAGGTATCCTCAATTATGTCAATGCAAGTGGTGATTTTGCACTATCACAGATCTGCTCAAAAGCGCCCTGCACTTACCAACGTAAATAGCGTCAAAGCAAAAAGAGGATCATCTCCGTCTGCCCCCAGCATCCAAACCATTTTCACTGTTCCTGGTTACGAAAAACACTCTAAAATCAAGTTCTCATCCTTTGACAAAGCGCCATTCTCAGTTCAGGTATCAAAAATCGAGGATATCCACTCTCCTGGCAGTACAGTTAGTGCCCCTAAAGTAGCTCAATTACTCCACAAAAATCAAGTTCCTGACATTGTCCAATGTGGGATTAGATCATTACGCAGGAATAAAGTATGCGTAGAATTCAAGACTGCAGAAGAACCAAACCTGTTTATAGACAGTGAGTTCCTAAATAAGAATAAACTTACTGCTAACATTCCAAGATATCAGGTATCACGTATGGGAATAGTTCGTCATGTCCCTAAAGACTGGTCAATGGAAGAATTTGTGTTCTCCCCGAAATCTCCCAATACATGCGGTTCAGTTATCAGAGCCAGACAATAAAGAAAAGTTGCTACTGATGGTGTAAGTGAATGGACCCTGACATCATACTGTGGTTTTAACTTTTGTTGGTCAGGTCCTTCTTGATTATTGACTTACAAATGAATGGACGACGGGTCTAATACAAAAACCACGAAAAAAATGTCCCAAGTCAACCTATTCGAAATTTAAATTGTAATGTCATCGCAGTATCGCGCTGTCAGTCGAACAAATGAAGACTAAAGCGGAGTTTGGCGCTCTGTATACGATTTTAGCGCCTTACAAGTGCGGACACTTTTTAGCGCGGTCCCGACGTCCATATAATTGTAAGTCAATGTTCTTGATAAAGTATACTGCTTTAATATGTCTCTTCCAGTCGAGATTTATAATTACCTACGATTCAATGCCGTCATTGCTGTCGATTTGGTCACGTAAGTAAGGACTGCCGCTCAAAGCTTCATTGCAATAAATGCTCTGAAAATCACGCAGGTGATTCTTGTGATGTAGCCGACTGTAATGTATCTTGTTTCCTGTCTCTAGAAAAACATAAGGCTACTGACTTTAAGTGCCTTGAGCATTCACGTCAAAAATCTATAAAAATTGTTATGTCTGAAGAGTACATCTCCTACTCAGTGGCATCGAAACGTTTCAGGTGTGTGAGAATTCCTTATTCAGACTCTACCCAATTACCAGTCTCCAAAAAATTTATCGTCCTCACCTGCGTCTCTTACAGAAAGACTGTCAATGTAACTTGCCAGTTAAGACCAGAATTGAGCCCCTCCTATGACGTCCAGGCCCACCAGAGTCTAACTGCGACTCCGGCATACTTACTCCCGAATGGTAATGTCTTAAATAGGCCTGAAGAACCCGACTCACCGTCAGCTAATGATAACTTGGTTGAACTACTCACTGCTACTCTAGTAAACATCCTAGAAAAATTCTCAGATATTATTCCTCCTTATGTTTTGACCCTGCTCAATGAGTTGATACCCACGTTTAAAAATAAACCTTATAATGGACCCCAGTTTCCTCCAATGGAATTGTAGAAACATCAAAAATAAAAAACATGATATTTTACATTGAATCAAGAGACACTCCCGTGTTGTTCTTGCCATCTCGGAGACATGGCTTGGGCCGGGGCGCCAGTTTAGGTTACCTGGCTTCTCATGTCTCCGGGATGACAGGGATGATGGATGGGCTGGCTGTGCTTTATCCATCAGTAGATCTATCTTCTACAATGAGATTCCAATCCCTCCACATAGACATGGACTGCATGTTGTCGCTGCCAGAGCAATGAATATTTCTTTCATATCCGTTTATATCCCACATCCTTCCCTAGAATTGATAAGGGAATTAGAAACCCTCCTTTTCCCAATTAATAGCCCTCTTATCATTCTGGGAGAATTTAACTGTAAACATACCACGTGGGGCTCTCACTGTTGTGACTCCTTATCCCCATTCTTATTAGATTTGGATGACATTAATGTCTGCGTTTTAAATGATGTTTCAGCCACTCGCAGAGTCTCACCTATCCAAAACCCTAGTGCCGTTGATCTAACTCTGGCTTCGCCCTCAATGGCCCCTCTTCTCAATTGGAAAGTGCTCCCTAACTCATTATGGTAGTGATCACTTCCCAATTGTAACAGTTCTCCATCATTCCCCCCTCCCTCCCACGGCCATTGCTCCACTTTTAAAATATCGATTGGAGAAAGCTGACTGGGAAAAGTTCTCTGGTCTCGATGAAGAATTATCAAATTAGCCAGATGTAAATTCTGGTAACTTCTTGGATCTATATGATATATTCGTAAGCGCCCTTTCTACAGCAGCAGATAAATCAATCCACATTAAAAATTCAGCTTTCTTCTCCTCCATGGTGGGACGCGGTAAGCACTGCCAGTGTTCGCGAGCGAAATCTAGTCGAAAATATTTATTCTGCGATCTCAATATGGACAACTATATAACCTTCCAAAAAATATCAGCACGTACTAAAATATTGCTCACCAAAAAGAAAGCCTTGGAATGGCAGAGATTCTGTAAGTCTCTTTCGCCACGCTTGCCCGCATCACTAGTATGGAAAAACTCAAATGTTTCAGAAGATCAATGTCATCGACTAATAATCCTACTCTTAACATTGCCGATCCTTTGCTCACCGAATTCGCTGGCATACTGGCCTCCGCTTTTGTACCATATGAGGATTGTCTTCCCACATTCCCTACGTCGAGAAGCTTACTAGATAGAATGGAGGACATATTCACATTTGCTGAGTTAAACTGTGCATTGGACAATCTAAAGGACTCCTCACCAGGTGTTGACGGTATCCCTTACTCTTTTATCACTAAATCTTCACAAGTAAATCTAAAATCTAAAACATTTTTTCCAAATTTAATCAATAATTTTTTTGAGACCTGTAGAGTACCGCAAAGTTGAAAAACACAAATAATAGTCCCAATTCAAACTCTCAAAGATCCCAATATGGCAACATCCTATCGACCTACTGCACTCTCTTCGGTTTTGGCCAAAATCATGGAACATCTTGTCAAGAACCGATTAGAGTGGATACTGGAGAGCAGACGAGGAATGGGCACCTTAGATAGTCTTAGTGTTCTTACCACTGATATCCGGTCGGCTTTTTCTAAAAACCATCACGTACTTGGAGTATTTCTGGACATAACTTCTGCATATGACAATGTACAACTTCCAATTCTCAGGCAGAAAATGCTTCAGCTGAGTATCCCTATCAGGTTGGTTAACATCATTTGCGGTATGTTTATGGCAATGTCCAGGGCAATTACCTACCCCCAAGACTGGTCTGGAAAGGTTTACCTCAGGGATCTGTCTTGAGTCCCTTGTTATATAGCGTATACACCTTCGACCTCGATAGAACGGTAGACTGCTTTTGCAATATTCTGCAATACGCAGATGATATCGCCCTGTACGCGTCTTCGGCATCGGTGTTAGACGCGACTAACCGACTCAACTCAGCCCTCTTCTATCTCAATAACTGGCTCACAGATCACGGACTATCTCTCTCAGTGGCTAAGTGTAACGCTGTTGTCTTTACTAGGAAGCGAAGTATTCCTAAAGTCACTTTATCCGTAAACGGTCAACCGATTGATGTTCAGGACCAAGTCAAATTTCTCGGTCTCATCCTTGACTCTAAAACGACAGGTGTGCATCATCTTAACTATATATGCAGAAAAGTTGCATCCGGTATTAATGCGATGCGAGCACTTTCTGGTGTACGCTGGGGATCCCACCCCTACAGCCAAATAATGCTATACAACGCCATAGTCCGCAGTCACTTTGACTACGGCGGATTCCTCCTAGAACCCTGCCACAAAATAGCCCTCTGCAAACTGGACAAAATCCGATCCAAATGTCTTCGGATCATAACTGGCGCTATGAAATCCTCCCCCATTAACGCGCTCCAGGTAGAGTGCTCAGAGCCGCCTCTCTATCTCCGAAGACAATATCTGTGTGACAGGTTCCTATGCAAGGTTCTACAAATATCCTCTCATCCATTGCTTGAAAAGCTCCGATCGCTCAACCAGTTAATCCCAACCTCTAAGTATTGGACCTATAAGGACCCCCTCGTTTAGTGAAAAGCCTAAATAAATTTTCAAATACCGAAAAATTACCAGTACAATATAATAAAAACCCAATTTCTGAATTTGATTATGACTCCTTAATATATCAACCTACTATTCTTTTCAATATCGGCATTAATAAAAACTCTACAAATGCAAGCTCAAAATTAGAAAACATAATTAAGAAGGATTGGAATAACTGGTTTTGTCTATATAATGACGTTCTAAATTAGCAGAAGATATGTAATATCTACATCTATCTATATATATCTAATCTGTATATCTAAAATACGTGATTGCGGATCTGCAGTGTGGATCCCCAAGTATAAAATAATCCTCGATTTTAAATCTCCCCTCCAGGCCCCTGTATTTACGGGTGAAGCGATCGCAATCTTGGAAGCTTCCATGGTAAAGATAATTTTATTTTGAGTCTTAAAATCAAAGATGCTCTATATATATGCAAACTGGCAGGGCATTGAAGTAGTTCTGGCATGGATTCCAGGCCACTGCGGTATTCTGGGGAATGAAACAGCTGACTCGTGTTCCAAGGAAGCCACCCGGCTTGGAAATATCACGAATTATCAATGCTATATCCGGGACCTCCGTATTTCAGCCAAACCTAAATGTTTAAGACTTGGGACAATCTCTGGCAGAAGACCCGCTTATCTAAAGGTAAACAATACGGAGACCTTCAACCGGACATACCTCGTCGTCCTTGGTTCTTTAAGCGTAGAAACCTAAGTAAACTGGTAACGTCTATAATTATTAGACTGCGCCTAGGACACATAACTTCACCAGTTTTTTTGGCCAAGATTAGGGTAAGAGACAATTCCATTTGTGAATGCGGGTTGGAGGAGGGCACTGTAGATCATATATTTTTCCACTGTAATAATAAGACTCCACCTGTACGAATTGCTCCCTGAAAATATGCCCCGTCCCATTAATCTACCATTTCTTTTGACCCAAATTCATAGTCCTTTTGTAAATACCCTGTCCAAATTTATCCAAATCAACAATATTAAATTATAATAACCTTATCTATTAAAAACTATTTTCTGTCAAAAATTTAGTTACAGTACAATATTATATATTTATAAACCCATCCCCCCTTCTATTTTATTTTTTATTTATGCATGTGATGTGAATGTCTAATTTGTGTTTTTGTGTTATCCCTTTTTGGATTCTCATCGTACTCAATTGATCTTCGGCTACGTAACTGTACATAGTCACACCAACGTAAAAGTGTCTTTTTCAACCCTTTTTTTTCTTTTTCAACCCTGACATTGGCAGAATCATCGTGTAAATCGATGTTGCCACTATAAAGAAATTGGAATTGGAAGTTACATAGTATTAAAAATTCGGAACTACTTTATTCATTACTTTTTCTGGAAATTGCAGGTAAAAAAAATAGTTTTTATTTCAGAATTGTTGGATTTTGAGAGCTATTTACAAAAAACTAACTGATAGCCTGGTTAAATTTTCCATTTATCTTAGTACCACGAATGGAATAACTCTTTTATGTTTGAGATATAATCATACATTTATTTGTTTGTATGAAGTTGTCCTCGATTGAGCGTGAACATTCGAGCAAATTCGCGATTTACTTAGTCGAGCAATTGGTGTTGGTTCAAAGATAATGTAATCGCGCAATGTATGAACAGTAGAACGCCTGCAATAATATAATGTTAAATTATCTTACCTAAAACTCCCAGAAAGATTTCTATTAGGCATCAAACCGCTATTTAAAGATGTGTGTTGATTCGAACTTTGCGTAGGCAGTGAGGTCTGCGCGTTGGGGACTGGTGAACCTACTCTTGAGGGATAATTTGAATTTAGACTGTTAGGGAATAAGTTCTCTCCACCAACACCGCCAAGGTCAAGGAAATCTGCTTCTCCGTATAGTTTCATGACTATAGTGGCGGTGTCATTTGGTGCAATCGGCAGTTGTGTTTGTATATCTTCATTGGACCATTGGAATACTTTAGATTGAAGTTGATTGTCCATATTTGACTGGAAACGTGAAATAAAACAAAATGAGATGAGCGACTTCCCTAAAAGTTTAAAAGTGGTTGTTTGAAACAAATAAAAAAAATTCAAAGTACTACATTACAATTGAGGTTATCAGGGCAAAAGTGCACCACTTTTACTCACGCTCAATTTTTTTTCTACAATTTTACTTAAATGGAACTAAATTACACAATTAGTTTATTATTAGTTATTTTCATGTTTAAAAATATGTAATTATTGTTGAAAATCCTCTTTGATGCAGAGGGTGCACGGCAGTGCCAACAGTCTCTTGACCATAGTAACGGACAGTTGATGGTTCGTTTAATAAACGCTTTAACTCACTGCATATAGTAGCTTATAACTGGTATGCCAAATAAGTATAATATAATTAACGTACCTACTAACATAGTTTATAAGTATGTTACTAATTTTTGTTTCTTTTATGATACAAATTATTTATGGATTCAAGTCCGAAATAAATGTGTCTTATTGTAAAAAAAATATACATGAAAATAGCATCCAAATATAAAATAATTATGTACTTTAGTATTACTGAAAGGAATATTGCAGAAAAAATGTTTGTTACACTACTTTTGAGCTGATAGCCTCAATTAATGTTAGATATTCGTATATTAATTAGAATCGGGCGTAAATTTATGTAGTCAGCAGTTAACAAATGCATGCATTTTTTTGTCAAATATTTATAAATCAATAATTATAATGTAAGTTGTATATTTAGGTATGTTTATAAGATTTTATGTTTATGTATACCATTATCATTAATGTTTTATTCTCTTTACTTACCTGTATAGAAAGTTCAAGATATTCAATAGGCACAGCACTAGTATTGGTAATCTTCATAGTACATTCCTGACTTTCCCCATTATATAATGATATATTAGTGTTACTGCCTATATTCTCCATACTCGATAGACTGTTACCCCCAGAAGATGTAACTGTGGTCTCAATGGTTATTGTAGGCAAACTTGGTATGACCTCTATAGAGAAAGAAGCCGGGAATTTGTTAGGTGTAGGCATGTTTTTGAGACGACAATTCGATTTAACGCCAAGAGTGTGGGTTGAGTAGCCGAGAATCTAAAACAGATACACAGTCATAGCTTTTTAGTAGTATGAAACAAAGTGAACGTTTTATGACTTTAATACATCAATATGAACAAAGTGAACGTTTTATGACTTTAATACATCAACATAATAGGTAATGAGTACAATGAAAATGAAGTCTTGGTAGCCTAATGGTTTGACTTACCGCCACTCAAGTCTCCACTGTATTCATTATTTTGATTTATTATTGAATAAATTTAGATGTAGAATTTACGTCCTGGGCGATATTATATTACATGAGGAGTTTAAAACGAAACGCAATGAGCAAATTCTCGATTGATATCTATTTTCTTTACAAGAAAACTACTTTTATCCTCTATCTGTGATAGTATGTATTATAATAAGACAAGTAGAGCAACTGCCGCCTGTTCGGCGCGTTACACTTCACTAGGAACGTAAGGTTGTCCTATTATTATTTCAGTTGTACTACCTACAAGTTGTAAGCATAATTTTTAAAAATTAAGGTGTACATCACAACATTATCTGATGTATTGATATAACCTTTGTTAAATGCATTACTGACGTACTGATATACAATACCAACATTGCAGATTGCTATCTGGTTTATTGGAGTATGATTATGAAATAGAAATGAAATGTTGAAGTATTGAAATATTGGAGTCACCCTTGTTCAAACCACTAAACATAATAATAAACATGTCTACTATTTGAAGTAATTTTTAAAAACCAAGTGAACGCTTTAATTCAATATTGAATGGCATGTGAGACGAAACGCGCTATGTAACGTGAGTACACCGCGAGATTATGCGAATATGTGTGTCCGAGCATTGCGCTCGACGGGTGTGCACACATACAAGTCTCACTTTTACGTTTTTATGGAGTTAACCTACTTGTATTATTAAATTGTGGTATATATTTTTAAGTACTATTTACGTCCTACCTGCAATTCTCCTATTTCTTTTGGCGTTCCATGAAGATTCACAGTAGTGGGTGAATCTGGTGCCAGTACTATAGTCTCCGGAATGGATTCAAATACAACACCTGATGTGAGTAGTCTCATGTTCGACACTTTCAGCTCGAAAGGTAAGGGATTTGTTAATTTCAATTGCACTTCGCAAATATCGTCTTCAACCCACAGGTATTCTATAAGAAGAAATGGTATGCATAAAATTATATAATATATTTTACAAGAAGTTTAGTCTACAGTATTCATATAATTATAATATTTGTTTATTTTCTCTCCCAATAAAAATTACTAAAAACTAATAAAACAGAGTTATGCTTTTTTCTCTCATAAATATGAATTTTATATATTTATGAGAGAAAAAGGCTGAACTAGAAGAGCTGTGTATGTTAGGAGTGTTTATCTCCAATTTATGTCTTGGTTGAACAAGTACTTAAATTACTTTGTGCAATTGCGATTAGGAAATAAATTTAAAAAGTATTTTTTTTATTGTTTTGTACATGAGTGGATGCGTGTGTGTGTGACACGTGACAATCGTATGAGAGCATGTCATTTACGATGTTATAGTCAAAAGCTTCTCGGTTTCGTCATGTATTAAATATTGCAGTCAATAAACTATTGTTTATTGACTGCAATATGTGATATTGCAGTCAATAAACAATAGTTTATTTAATAGTTTAGTTTATTGACTGCAATACGTCTGAGTTTCGACTAAAAGGCGTTCTATAAACTTACATAATTATTTAAACTTATATGTATACAAACACTCAAGACTTTACAGTCCCTTTGCGGTGGTCAAGGGTTATCGATCGCCACTTTGGAGAGCCATGGCGAACATCCCTTCCTTCACTTACTTTCGTACGAACCCACTTATATATACTCTCTACGCTCTCCTATGAACTTAAAAACACTTACCCATTTTCCCTTCATCTTTCTTCGCCTTCCTCTCAAGGCTGCCAAAATGTATAGGCGTAAATATAAAAGGCCCAGTTTGCGCTTTGCACTTGATGAGATGAGGTGTGCGTGCCGGCGCGAGGGGGCGGGGGGTGAACCACGAACAGTGCGGCACGTGTGTTAAGTTCGCGGGTGGTATTACTTCGCCCGTTTCTAAGACTAAAGGTACGGGACCTCCCTCGCATTGAGCTGAGAGACCCTAGAAAATAACACTTCTCATTAGGGTGACAAGTACGTACTGTAGGCAAACTTAAAGTTTCTTATGTTTATATCTGTTCTATATTCATGGAGCCATTCCAATTGAATTATATCAAGCTACGAAAGTTTATTAAACAACATTATAGGCTCCTAAAAAAGGAGACCTTAGTAGAGAGTAATTAAAATAGCACAAACACGGTGTTAAAGTATAATAATATTTTACATACCTGTAATTGTATAGCGAGATCCCTATGCTCTTGCTTGGTAAGATGCGGCCACATGGTCTGAAGGAGAAACGTCATGTGACGCGTGGCAAGCGCAGGGTGACCCATCCGCCGCGCTGCTACTACTAGCTCTTGTAGCAGCTGGATTTGAAGCGCGGGCCAACCTTATGACGACAAAAATCAGTTTGATTCTGTGCTTGTTTACTATAGTTATTACGTGATGATATAGGCATTCTGAAATTATTTGATATTTATAATTACGTTTGTAAGGACTATGGTCTAAACCGATGATTCCCAAAGTGGTCTATGCAAATCCCAGGGGTTCACTCCAACCTACAAGGGGTCCACGTAAGCGAAAAAGAAATAGATGGTGCATGAGACGTTAATGGGAGTCCACGAGAGTTGGATGGAACCCATTAAGGTAGGTCGTGGTCAAAATTGTCTTAAAAATGGAATAATCCACATTAGATCGGTACCTATGTAAACACTTAAAACTTTATTGTAATAGACGTATAAATCACCTATGAGGTACGTTAATGTTTTGCAACAAACAAGATATTCAATTGGATGAAATGTATAAAACTTAACATCAATTTGTTTATTTTTAATAAAGTTTTTCACTAGCAATGTGTCAGCTGTCAAACAAATTCGCCAATTTCAATGTAAATTGAAATAAATAAAATATTGCAAAGGCAATAGTTTATCTACCAGATAAAAAAAATTGGAAATCTCTGGTCTAAGCCCTCTCTTTGGAGGAGACCCGTGCCCTACAAGTGCACATATAATAGGTTGACGATAATTTTGTCACTTAAGTAAAATAACCAATCACATAATCACAAAGAAAATTGTCTCAAGTCAGTCAAACGTAAAATGAAAAGGTTGTTTGGAAAAACAATGGTATACTTTTAACTTACCGACTTGATGCTGGATTACGTAATTTGGATCCAAGCTAAGTTTATGCCCCGGGAAGCTATGCAGCATGAGATAATAACAACGCTGCCAGTCGGGGTTCGGATTGCTGGGGCTCACTTGACGGGTGGCCGCGAGGCGTTGGCAGAACGCTGATTTGCGGAGAAAGCCTGAAATGATTTTTACCTTATAGCAAACATGACTACGAGTTTGACCGGGCCAATTAACTAACCCGGTGTCAGTGCACGACAATAATGGAATTTCTACTAAAATTGCTGTAGGGCTAGCACGATAGGGCGCGACTTGAGCGAGAGCGACATAAAGTGCGACACACTGCTATTCTCGCATATAGACATCTCGCCCTTTTGTGCTAGCCCTACTGGTGTGCAATAAATTCCTTCTTCGAAAACATTACAATAATGAGAAACTGCCAACCTTATCATGTAAAATATTGCTTCGCGTTTCTACCATTGAAAATAATATTATCATTTCCGAGCGTCTTTGAGAAAAAAAACAGAATTCTTTTAGCCTATCAACTGCTATCGGGTCTAATCATACTTTCGGCATATATTGACGACTCGCGTCGAGTTTTTATTTGCTATATAATACGGTTTTTTCAGCACGTTACTGCAGAAAATAAAATGAACGAGAAATTGGGTTGAAAAACATAGAAAATTATTTAGGTTTTAACAGAAATAAATAAATAAAATGCTACTTGATAATACGTAATTGTTACTTTTTATTGAAATTTGATTATTAATAACTTTAAGGAAATATTTAAGTGCATATCAGAAAACTTAATACATATGAAATTATGTCCATTATTCAAATAACTTTCACATCTAAAAAATATTACTAGAAATAAAACAACTGTCTAACAAAACTAGTATCAAAAACAATTTAAAAACATATATCAAAACTAGACCTCTGGTAATTTCTCAGTTAATAACGAAAGTGTTAATTTATTAACAAAAGTATGGTTTACATAACAAAAATACTGATTGCACATTAAATTAAGTCAAACGAATTAACAATTCTTTTAACAAAATTACCGTAATTTTATTTGTTCTCTGCTTTGGAGCTGATTTTCTTGAAAAATAATTAATAATATTGGAACTAAATAGAACCTTTACTTGCAAATACAAAAAAAAAACTGCGATTTTCAAGCATTAGACTTTGTTGCAATGTTTGTGTGAAATTTAATTTTATTCGTTGATCTTATTGTTTTGGACAAATTGTACAATTAGACCATTATATCAAATAAAATGGTGTTTCATTCCGATAAACTGATGTACCTTTTAGTGAATTAGGTATGTTTTTTGTCAAAAATTTATGGCCATACATTTGTTGTATGTCAGAAATATTAGATATGTATTTAGATGATAGATATGCATTGCGATAAAATGTTATGCATTAATTTTAGTACATAATGCTAAATAAATTTTCTTTTGATGTACATATTTTGATGTGCAATCAGCACTTTTGTTGGGGAAGTGACATATTTGGCTGTGAAAAAACTTGCTTTTTGGTGAGCGGTTAAATACTACCTTTAACTTTAATGAAGCAATTTCGCTATTTAGTACTCGAGGGTGAGAACATTTTTGTATTCAACGGAATATTTTTAAAACTCAATCATAACTGCTTACTATTAAACGATCATAAAAAGAAGCTTACCTATTTCCTTGTAAAGATCAGCAAGTGTGTCAAACCTCTGAATCTTCTCTTGCTCGCTAAGCGTCAAATTGATAAATATAACATTCTGTAGAAAACTAGACGCGTGTAAACTATTATTCTGCTCAATAGCAATTCTAGCTGCTTTAAAACAAGCTTCAGTCTCTACTATACCAGCATTCTGGTATTTACTGTAATGAATAATAGCTTTTCGATACTTTTCGGCTATTTCTTCCCCATTTAACAAATACTGGTTATTAATTTGAGAAGGAGGTTGTCTAGGAATTGAAGGGAGGTCTGGACCTAAGTAGGATTTCGGACCTTGATATTCAATATCGCTTGAAGAGGCTAAAGATTCCGAGTCAGCATTGTCAGTCTCGGATTGCCTGGAAGAAGTTTCTAGGCTTTCAGATGAAGATGGCGTTAGTTCACTGGGCTGATTTACAGGACTGGAAGTTTTAGAAGACCTAAGGGGGGATGAAGTCACTTTGAACTTTTTAAATGGATCAGTGTTGGTGTTAGGATTGAATAGAGATAATGGCTTTGTTTTGCTTGGAGAGCTCTCTTGTAGACTAGCGTTTCTCTGTAGCGGCGTCGAGCAACGTAGATTTGGATATAAAAGTATTGCTGATGCTGCACAGAGCCCTGAAACATATTTGTACCGTGTAATGTTATTTGCTCGAACTTTTACTCTGCCTAAATAGCAAGATGTCAACATGAAGAGACAACAGGAAAAAAAATACGAATTTCAGTTCAGACTTAAACACATGGCTAACTTGTATTAAATATTAAGAGTCGTGTTCTAGAACTCTACTCAATGCTCCAGTCAGGATTTGAGTATGGTTTAAAGCACTCGAAATCATACTCAATTCCCTTCCATTAGGGTCGTATTTCCAGTGCTTGAAATCATACTCAGATCCTGACTTAAGCATTGAGTAGCGTTCTGGAATACGACATTTAGGGTCGTATTCTAGAACTCTACTCAATGCTCAAGTCAGGATTTGAGTAGGGTTTAAAGCACTCAAAATAATAATAATAGTAATAACGCTCACACTCAACATAAAAAAAAAATAATCATACTCAAGTCCCTGCCATTAGGGTCGTATTTCCAGTGCTTGTGTTTCCAGTGCAATCCTAACTTTGGCATTGAGTAGAGTTCTAAAATACGACCCTAAGAAAAATAGTCCACACTTATCATAAGTACTGTAAATAAATAATTAAACATGAAACGCCCATCTATATCGTTAGCGAATGTCTTGCAGTTCACCTCATACAAATATATGCCTTATTGAGCATGAAGTTTCTTCCGAGACTATCGACTTCAATTTGTAGGACTAATCAGGAGTAGTCTGAATTATTTTATACCTGAGTAAATTCTTCACTAAAATAAATGACTAAAATCTTCAAATTAGACGCTTGTAGAAGCGCTGCAGTTGCGCGATTGTAGCGCTTTTGTAATTTTTAGTTCACTAATTATGACTGCAAAAGTGAAAAGCATTCACGTTTAATTGATTTCTCTTATTTTATTATTATTATTGAAGCGATTACATTATTTAGAATATTATTAAATATTTACAATAAATGTTATTGCTGTTACTTTTAAATAAATAAATAAGTAGCGCCGTTACTTGACGATGCGCGCGCGCGTGGATAATGGCGGCGACGTCACCTTCGGCTATTTCCGCCGAGCCGAACGCACATTCCTGCGCTCTCGTGTTTTTGAAGAGTCAATGCGCTTGGACCGATGCCGAGGCTAAGACGTCGCGCTCGCGCCCTTGAATAACGGTACTTTCTTTTGTTTACAAAAAAAAAAGTGTTTCACTTCTATCATATACAACAAAATTCCCTATATATAAAGTGGTGACCCCTGGTTTTAACGAATTCGCGTAACAGAAAATATAACATCGACGAAATGTCGGAAGGTGAACCATCAATTTGCCGCGTTGGTGTCAAAATACCTATAATTTTGGCCAGATAAGCCAACCTTATGGTTCGCGCAGCTCGAGGGACAATTTGCTCTCGCGAATGTTACGACAGACCCTACGGAATTCTATCATGTAATTTCGGTGTTGGAACCCAAATATGCCGCTGAAGTTGAAGACATCATTACCAAACCACCGTCTACCGAAAAATATGAGAAATTGAAGTCTGAACTCATTTCCCGTTTATCCAGCACAAGGGCGGAGCGTTAAGCTCATTTTTAAAGAGGAATTGGGAGATATCCAATCCAATTTTTGCGCCATATTCGCAGCTTGGTTGGACGATGATTTGATTGGAAGATGGTTTCTCCGTACCACCAGTTTGGGATCTAGTATTTCCTCTAATGAAAAATCCCAAACAGACATAAGACTGCAGTACTAATTAATATGTTTTAGTTTATTCTAATTTATATTATTAATTAATAATAAATTGAACTTAATAAAAATTTCATTCAATACAATAATTTGTCAAAGTTAATGTAGCGTAAATTGGAATGTTTCTTTGTAAAATTAAAAATAAGGTATTTAATTAATAACTATTGTAACTATAGTGAAAAAATAGGGTGGTTTGCATCAATATTAGACATAACTGGTTGAAGATTGTACCACCTCAGTCAACCGTGACCATGGGACCTGTAAAGGGCCCGAAATGTCGGTTTGTTTAAAAAAACAAATATACGCAATTTAAATCCGGAAAAATAGTTTCATTTCCTATGTGTAACAATCGCGAAAACCTAAGAACTCGATACCAGACACAATATTACATACGTACAACACAAGGACAACCTGTTTTCTCACGCCCAAGGCGTTTAGCTCCTGACCGCCTAAAAATCGCGAGGCGCGAGTTTGAAGATATGGTGCGCACAGGTATAGCACGGAGATCGGATATCCGTGGTCATCCTCTTTGCACTTAGTACCTAAAAAGGACAAAGGGTGGCGCCCTTGTGGCAATCATCGCGCACTTAACGCGCGCACAATACCCGATAGGTACCCTGTGCGAAATATTGCCGACAATATAGAACACCAGGTGCACCTACGCACGGTTTTGGAACGGTTTAACGATTGCGGTATTTTACTTATCGTCGACAAGTGTGTGTTTGCCGAACCACAGATCGAGTTTCTAGGCTATTTAGTATTCTCGGAGGGAACTCAGCCTATAAAGTAAAAGCTATACAGAATTTTTCGCGGCCTAAAACTATAAAAGATTTAAGGCGTTTCCTAGGTGCCCTAAATTTTTACAGGCGGTTTATTACTGGCACCGCACAGTTACAAGTACCTCTCCATGCACTACTCAGCGGTCCAAAGGTAAAGAGCAATAGCCCAGTAGACTGGACTCCTATTTTAGAAGAAGCTTTTAATGCTTGCAAAACAAGTATTGCTAAAAAAAATAATAGTGTTTCATTTCTATCATATACAACAAAATTCCCTATGTTACTATTACTAAACGTTTTATTTCGAGTAACTTTAACAGAACTCATATTTCAGACAACCGTTTCAATTATATGTCAATTTGCATGTTGCTTGTTGCTAGAAGAAAAATGTATGTGTATTATTGTTTTAGATAATTTAGATATTCCACTATACTCGTAGATTAAATGTAGAGTATTTTTAAGTTTTTCCAATAAGTTAAAAATAAAAGAAGGTTGGATTGGAACTGCAGGAAAATGGGAAGATTGGTTTTCTTATTACTATTTCTGACTTTGTTTAAATTTCCATAGCAAATGCATTTAAAAAAGAAATTAAATAAAATTGGCTTTATTTTACATGTGCATGCAAAATAAATTAGAAACAATTATAGAAAATGTGAAAACCACTCCGTGAGTTCTTATTGTAAGGGAAAAAGAGTTTCAGCGCCATCTTACTTGTAATAGTTAGCTATTATATACTAGTAACATTTGTACTAAAACGCCACCTGATGGTGAATGGCTGAACCAGGATGAAAAAAATACTGAAATATTGTAATATAACTCTTACTCAAGTGACTTATGTTTTATTTTGTTAAATTTTAAAATTGTGTTACGTCGTTTTCACGTCTTAAGCCCTACCCAATCAAAATCTTTAAGTTATGATTGTAGATAATAGAGCGTAAAGTTTAAATTGTGTGCACAAACTAAAAAGTGGCGACATCGGTACCCGATCTTACATAGCGTCATTACATATCTCTTTTTTTTCTATATCTATGGTCACGATTGTGGCGCTGCAGCTGCGTTTCTAAATATTGTATGTGTGTAATTAGTAGTGGCGCAGCTGCAGTGCTTCTATAAGTGCCTAATTTGAAGGCGCACTAAAGACATGGGACTCTTATATTAGGTCATACTGATCGCAGTGAGAGTGGGGCTACATCGCCCTACAACCTATTTCCCTTGTACAAATAACCACAATCAATTACAACAACACTTATGAATATGTTCATAATACTAAATGCATACCTTCTTTAGCAGCCGCGAGCCATAACCAATCATTGACGGACTTTAAAATCTCAGCAGCTGAATGGTACATGCTGAGACTCTCTGCCACTAATCCTGCTTGAAGTGTTAAGTCCGCCAGATTTTTAGTAACGCGACCCATGCATCGCTTCTTGTTGTTGCGAGATTCCATATCAAGGCCTGAAAACCACATTTTGAAGTCCAGTAAACAATTTCATTTCCTTCAATAATAAACTGTGACAAATCAAATTTCCAATAAGGAAAGGGCTTGAGTGTGCACTTTGCCCATTATACGCCATGTTTACATTATTACGTTATGGAAAGAATTTTTGATAATAAAAATGATATGACCAAAAAATCTCTTACCAACAAAATCTTTCTTTTCAAATGGTGCTAACAGCAAAGTAACTTTTTCCACTTTTTCTCTAGATCTCTCTAGTCTTTTAGACTCAACTACCCAAAACAGAGCGTTGATTAATTCAGCCACATTCTGTTCCAAATCAGTCACCGGGTCATTCTCGCCATAGAACATGGCATGTGTTTTGAAGTTTGATGGAATGGTGAAGTTATCTTCCTGAGTAGATGTTGAGGATTGTGGGAAGCTGTCTGATGATGTAAGACTGTCTTGTGGTTCACTGAAAAGGGATGACCTATACATTAAAGATTATCTAAATGTTAATGCACAGTCATAATATTTATTAGGATAGTCATTCAAGTAACCTTATTTTATTCACAAATTAGAAATATGAAATTTTGTCATTTTGAAAGCTAATTTGTGACAGGATTATTATCAAAATCCTGCTGAACAGTACAGGACTAAAGAACAGAAAAAAATCTGTGTAACAAATATGAATAGGTACTCTATGTTACTAATCAACACTAACTGTAATATGGTAAAAATAATAACATTTTATTTACTATTTTTTTCTAATTCTTTGGAAGCAACTACAAATAATTTACAAAGTTAAATTCCATATAAACAATTGTGTAATTACAAGCTACAATGAAACACTTCAACATGTCACTGGATTATTTATTTATAGTTATTTGTTTCTTGTTTGTGTGATATGTGTGTGTGTACACTCTGTTATATTGTTTTTTCCCTTTTTATGTATTGTAACTGCCAAATTTACGTGTGCAGTGTAGTTTTTTTTTTAATAAAGTATTTGTGTTCTATTGTATTCCATTAACAAAATAAAAATAAAACTTACTTGTCACTGATACTATGACCCGCCGTGCACTTATCATCTTCAAAAATGTTATAAGACTCAGGCTCCTGCTCAGGTTTCTTCATATTACTGTTAGGCCCAAACATGAATGCTCGGGAGTCATACAAGGTGTTTGAATACTTTACTTTCAATGATTCGTGGACACGACATACTTCATTAAGCTCTACTTGGTTTTGGAACTTGCTTAAAGTTATTAACCCAAGGAGTCTCCTAAAAATCAAAGTTAATAATAACTTTTTATTGTTTTACACATGGTGGCAGAAAAGGCCATTCAAGTCAAGGTTTTTTAGTAGGGATTTTTGCACTGTTGATTTCCGTAACATCACTACGTCTGATATGTAGTTAGTATTACCTTTCAAATTTATTAAATAGGTACTACCAAAAGCCGATCTGCATAGTTAAGCTACACCCATGAGTAAACTTGCAATTTCCACATGTTTTATTTATACAGGTGACTATTTTTCCTTAAACAGCATATATACACATGTGTGTATATGTATACAACATAATGTATATGGCTTGTGCTAGTTGAGTTATGGTGAAGTACAGGTCTAAGGGTCGTATTCTAGAACTCTACTCAATGCTCAAGTCAGGATTTGAGCAGACTTGAGTATGAATTCAAGCATTGGAAATACAACCCTAATGGTAAGGACTTGAGTATGATTTTCAGTGCTCACTGCAATACTCAAGTCCTGACTTGAGTATTGAGTAGAGTTCTGGAATACAACCCTAAGATTACCAAATTAAATAATGTAAACTAATCTCAGAATTAGATAATTCCCTCTGTAACTATGGGTACTTTCTATACTTCTTAATGATATGGATAAGAAGGACAAAATAAGCTGTACTTTATTATATTGTCAGTGTTTTGTAGAAATTGCGAGAGCGCCATTTCGAAAAATTTTTCAGGAGAGCATGTTTTAAATTTCAATTTTGAATTTAATAAGTAAAACTTAAACTTAATTCAAATAAAAAAAACAAGAAGTGAAAATAAATCATACGCCGCTGAAAATGTTTCAGAAATGGTGCTTTCACCCTTCCTACAAAACACCGACAATATATAATACAGTTATGAGCTTGTTTTGTGAATCTAAAGGTAAACAAACAAACATTATTATTGGAGTTTGCATAAGTATTAGGAGGTGGTTAGAAATATCTAACCATATTAAACTACTCAAATAATTGTTGCAATTATTAAATTACATGGACTTCTTAAAAGGAAAAAATGGATTTAAGATCAGTAGCATACAATCGCATTATTTCTAGGTTACAGCCTTTACTGTTTACCAAGAGCCATCAAGCTCCAGAGCTAATTTTACTTTACCTATGTGTTTGGAAATCTCCCCAGTCATTATTCTCAACAGGATAGTCTCTAACATATCTCACCCATATATCTCTCACTTGTCCAGATGAGTCTGAAATATACATAATACTGTTTACTCTATACTTTCTTTACCACATTGACCTGTTTAAAGAGCTGAGTCGCCGACTCAGCCAGTGGCTGCGATCACTGCTCTGGGTCGTGGTTGGTGCTGACAGTGTCCCTAGCCGTTCAGCGAGGCAAATGCTGCCAGTATAATGGATACTTTTGCGCAGGCCATGATACAGGGCGGGATTTCTTTATTCTAAATCTCTTGCAAATACCAGTTTTTATACACCGTGCTGTATAGTCTCAGTCAGACAATCTTGTGGGACAGCAACCCGTCAGGCCTTTAAGTTGTTTCTGTGTCCACAGATTCCTATAGGAATTCCTATATTATATATTCCTATTCTGGGGGCCGTGACTGGATAGTCAGAAAGGAGGAATACAATGTGAGGAGTTACTTTATATTGTAACTTTGAATTATAATTTAATATAAAAAATAAGGACAAAACTATTGAGCTATGATTATTATATTCATGTATAGAACACTTAACTACATTTTTAGTCGTTCTAGAAATTGTAATAATTCTATAACTATCTACAACAATTAGAGTAATTAAAAAGTTCTCCAAGAGCAAACAAATCATTACTTCAATTAAGAATAATGGACGTAAATGAAACGAAATGTGCATGTTTACCAGTTACTTTGATGTTGTTAACTCGTTGTATACGTTCCCAGAGCTTGTTGAAATTTTTAAGCATGCCGCCTATGCCTTTAACCAGCACCAGCAGGCACGCATGGTGCTGGGCTTGCTGCGTGTAGTCCGGATGCGACATCACCGTCTCTCCAGGCGCATGAGACAGGATGTAGCTCACGGACGATCGCATTGATATATCATCTGATTATTTTACTAAACAAAATAGTACACTAATTTAATAAGGATGCGAACTTCTGACACAAGTTTATTTAACAGTCTGCGCAATGCACTATGTATCTTTCTGTATTCTATAAGATTCTTTCTTAATGATTTCCAAGTCAATCATTCGAAGATATCCCGTTTTTTTTAATAATCTATGTTCACGGGGCGTATCATCGAAAATATTTTCTAATTTCTATCTTTCTTTTATTAATAATTTTGGCTTGGATACAAGTACTTGGAGCCATGTCTTCGTTTAAATTATGTTTCTGCAAATATGGCCGCCACAAAGAGGATAGGCAATTTGAGGCGGCGTGCTTGAATTAATAATAATAATAAATATCTTTATTTATCTTCACAACACAATACAAAGAAACGTTACAATTACATTGAATTGACTCGGGGTTCCTTAGAACGGACCGATACGGGTATTTTAGTTCGAGATTCGTATAATTTCGCGTTTTAATCTTCGGTTAAGGCATAATAGAACTATCCTATTCCACTTTAAACTAGATTTCACAAAACAATTGAAAGTCAAAATAAAAACGACACTTTTCCCTCCAAAAGGCCCAGAGCGAATCGAATCTTTCTACTTTTTTAAAAAATTTATTGCTGGCCATGGAAACAAAGTCCTTCAGCCGAAAACATAAACGTTTAATTATATTTCTGTAAATATGGCCACCACAAAGAAGATAGGCAATTTGAGGCGGCGGGCGTGCTTGGATTGACTCGGGATTCCTTAGAACGGGCCGATACGGGTATTTTAGTTCGAGATTCGTATAATTTCGCGTTTTAATTTTCGATTAAGGCACAATAGCACTATCCTATTCCACTTTAAACTAGATTTCACAAAATAATTGAAAGTCAAAATAGAAATGACACTTTTCCCTCCAAAAGGCCCAGAGCGAATCGAATCTTTCTACGTTGAAGCAGTGTTGCTAGGTCAAATCTGAAAAATCGGAAGATATTGCACAGAAAAAACCTTAGACTTTTTTTCCATCCTCTAAGGAAAAAAACAGTAGATTCAGGGAAAAAAAAGCAGAAGAATAGATGCTTAACTTACGTTGTTTGAAACAATTAAAATCAATTTTCTTCAAACATCGTCACCTAATGTTTTTGATGTTATCTTAATATGTTGGTATCTGATAATAAAAATTGTATTTGGATAATAATACCACAGATGTTACTTCCCCGCATTTTCTAGACCTGTGATTGATAAATATGCCGAAATACCAAAAAAAATATGAAAGGACGATGTTCTATTATTTGATCACATTGCAAAGTTTTGCAAAAACTCCGAAAAATGTTCAATATGCTTAGAAAGTCACAGTTGAGATCACGTTAATGCTAAATGCCAGCACGTGAAAGATTTTTAGTAGATACATTTGTGGACTAGCTAAAAAAAATAATTCAGTGGAGTGCATAAATAACCTATTTTATCCAATAATAACAGTTTACAACATTGTTTATTTAATGTGCTTTACGCTTTCGTTCCAAAAACATAAAGTACGACGTCGTAAATAGAAAAGACGATTCATAAAAACTAAAAAGCCGGCAAGAACAGTTGTGAAAAGTGAAAAATCGGAAAATTCCTAATAAATAGTAGATTTTCGCTAAAAACAGTAGAACAGTACATGTCGTACAAAAACAGTATATCTACTGGAAAAACCTTAGAGGATGGAAAAAAAAATAAAAGAAAGGAGCTGCCCTAGCTACGGAATGAACGTGCATACATAGGCGCGCTACGTCTATGCGTGCATACCTAAACAAAAATTGAACTAACAAAATGGCGGATTTCTTTAGTGTCGTACCATAATGTATCGGTAAGTCATTATCGACATGCAAACATTTAATTAAAGTAGATCAATATTCCATTTGGGAATACTTTAGGTTATATGGTAATATCCGGGAATGTCACATGAAAAGTTGAATTTATTCTATATTTTATATTACAAATACTCAAATATTACGAAAAGTGAATTTGCACAGAAAAAATGTAATTTGAGAGTGTATAAAAAAGAGAAAACTTTGAAATATAAATTCTATACATTTCCAACCTCAAGATTCATATTTTCATAGAGATTTTTTTAAACAGATTCCAAATAGTGTAAGTTTTTTTGTATTTATGCATTGGTATAGAATTAATATCAGTGACTGATTTAAGTGAATCTTTAATACTTCCATATAATTTGGAAATAAATTAAAGTAGTAATATTATCAATAATAATATTATTATCGTTCGTTTATTTGCTTAAAACATGGTATAACAGGAGATGTAACAAAAGACAGTGTTAGTATAAACATGTTTCGCATATATTAGATAGCCTGCAAATGCTCATACAATGTTAATTGACTACTATTGGCCGAGCGCCTTTGATTTGTGCAGAAAAATCGACACTTCTCCGAAGTGAGACAAGTAGTCACGAGCGACTGCGAGTTGTGACAAGCCACGTCAAATGAGCTCTATACACGTTAGCGCTCGCCTTCACTCGGTCAGCTAGGTATTGTATTGCTGGGTTTCTAAAATAAGAATTTTTAGTAGTTAGAGTTGTCAGTGGGAATAAATCGGAAATGAGTGGATAATTTTGTTTTCAGGAACTGAGAATGCCTAGTAAATGAGTCTTGTTTAATCTAAATTAAATATAAAATTATTTACCAATAAACTTAATGATGGAATTGCATTATCATGTAATCTAGTTACAGTCGAAGTTATGTTAATATTTGACTCTTCAAAATGAAGCGAATAAATGAAGATGGTCTTTGATTCAATGTTTATATTCGGCGCTATTATACGGCGGTTTGATTTCCAAACCATTCTTTTTTCTTTTTTATTTGTAGGTAAACTTGAAATAGTAAAAATAATAATAATAAAAACCTTGTAGTGAATTATTTTGATAACAGAATATCGATAATATGTACGCTTCCAAGAACAACACTATCTTAAAATAATCGTTAACAACAATCATCAAAGTACACAAACAAACAGGCAATCTCAAGAAACCAAAGCAAAATTTGGCAACATTTGTGAATAAACTACTTAAATGTGTCTAATTACATAAGATATTTGTGCTTTTGTGTGATTTGTAGATAGAAAAATAACACGTGTCTGTACAAGTTACATTCGGTCGATTTTCGCTTTTTCAAATGCCATATCCCGTAATGCTGCAGCGACGAATTTTCATTAATACTTAATTGTTGTACAATAAAGTAATAATAGTAGTAATATTTAGTAGTAAGTAGTAATATTTTTTATATAACGAATATTTAAAATGAAATTTTAACAAGAAAAAGTTATTTACATATTTCCAATGTATTTAGGATCGTTACATAGTTCGGTGTTGTGAATATTGTGAAGCAAATAATTAATTTTCGTAAAAAAATTAACGTCATTTTTTCTTCGGATTTCTGACGGAACTATAACTGTCATTATGAAATAACCTCGAAATCGGTAATGTTTGTTTGGGTGGTACGCGCCGCTAAATAACAAATAAATTGTTCGTACCTATATAACTTAATTAACGGCACCTCTAATTTGAATTATATAATGACGTCGAAAGAGGGAAGCGACAAATCGAAGGTAAATAGAAAATACTTAAATTTGCAAGTAACATTTCTAATATACTTACTTACGAGAGACACAACACAAAAATAACAATTAAATCTCCAGGCCACTCAGGGTGCGGGGGACAGCAAAGAGAAACGAAGAAAGGAGTCTATCTTAGATTTGAGCAAGTACCTCGAGAAAAGTATTCGCGTGAAGTTCGCTGGTGGACGAGAAGCGGCGGGAATCCTTAAAGGCTATGATCCTTTACTTAACCTTGTATTGGACAATACCACAGAATATCTTAGAGGTAAAAGTGAAGCCTTGTATTCATCACACAATTATTTTGTGATATTACTTTTTTCTGGACATGGTTTACGTTTTATGTGGACATGGTGACAGTGAAAATAAAATTTATTGTATGACACTAAGGTAGTGTAGTGTTACAAAAAAACTTGCAGAATTTGCATAGAATGTAAGACTTTTAATTGTAATGATTTTCATTAATTTATTATGATATTGTTTCAGATCCTGATGACCCCTACAAATTACTTGATGACACAAGAGCATTAGGCCTAGTAGTCTGTCGTGGAACATCAGTGGTCCTAATCTGCCCTATGGATGGAATGGAGGCCATACCAAACCCTTTCATAACACAGGAAGGATAGTTTTGTGCTTATTAATGTGATTGAACAATATAAGTGTAATTTTAAGTAAATTTAAGATAATTTTGTGTTTTCTTTTGTTTATAACATAAGAGATACATTAACATTTTTAAGTTGTTTCTTTTATTGTTTATTTTTTGGGTGTAGGCACATTTATTGAAATAAAAAGAAGTCACAAAGTGAAGAAGTGCGTCTGTGCAACCGTCTTTTCAGCAGCAGACACTGATATTTTAAAATAGATCTAAACTGTTGCTGTGACTTGTTGTTGCTGTACACACAACAAGTCACAAAAGTTCAACTTAGGTGAATAATATAAAACACATAGGTACAGGACAAACAAATGATTTGTATTGTATGTAGATTAGTAAGCCAATTACAAATTGTCTTATAAACTAATATTGTTATTGTAAGACTACTTGGTTTATTGAAAAATATATTTTATTCTACTCACAAATTATTGCACATCAAACTTAGAACAAAAAAATTACAGATCATACATAGTATAAACCTTATTTCTAAAATAAATTATAAATTAAATATCCATTACGTTCATAGTACTGGTAACTAATTATTTTTTTCTCTTCAGTTCTATACCACTCTTTAAGAAATCACGTAGTCTTCTTATAAATTGTATGTACTGCAGGGTTGTCCAAGAGCTGTGATATTTATAGACCATATATATTTTTTACTTCAAATGCTATTATAGTCTTGACCTTGATCATATTACACAACACGGTAAGTCGTTAGGGGTCTCAATAAAAAAAAAACAATGTACTTAAGAGATTGGTGTTAAGACAAAGTTACTATAACTTGAGAACAGTTTAATTACTAGGTTTATCATTCCACTCCAAACTCATTTCTTATCCAAGGATAGCTTTTTGGGCATTCATTACAAGTGATCATGTACTTGTCGTGTTCTAGAACTTTTGATGGCAGTTTGCAAGTTTTAGGTTTAGTGCAAGCAATTTCGCATTCATCGAAAACGCGATGGCATTGCCATGGTTGGAACTTGTCTAGTTGTAGGACTGGTGTTGGGCGTTTCATCCAATCTATTACTTCACTATAGGAGACGAAATAGACGTCGGGGAGCCCCAGGAGCTCGTCTACGAATTTCTGAAAACCAGGAACATTAATGTAAAATTCTTCATTAATTTCTTCTAATTTTTCACTTAGGATGAAAAAAGAAAGATTATTTTCACTGTAATTAGTATTTCCAATGCAGGTAACAAGATAAACAATTTACATTTATTAACTCACTTTAAATGCTGCCAAGTATTCATAGTTCTTCAACAATGTAGGGTTAATATGTATCCCAAATGGAGCTCTGTTTTTAAGGTAATGTCTCTTAAAATTGTTTATTAGAATATTGTACATATCCTCAGCACTTTTTCTTGAAGGGCAGTAGTCCAATGTTGCGCATACATGTTCTCCATGGATAAGAGGATTGATCACCATCTCCCAAAGACCAGCATAGCTTCTGGTGGGACAGTATTGATTGCTACCTAGAATACGACAAAGGCTAATTAAGTGACAAATATATTTAAACCTGGCTTTGCATCTCTCCATTAACTGTTTACTTTATGTCATCTCCAAAACAAAAACAATTCTACGTTTCTATAGTGAAATGTCGAAAATTTTGCAAAGTACGCATTCTTTTCACGTTATATCATTAACAAACAACAGGTGCATCCTCCACACGGAATAATAGCTAGCAATCTCTTTTTTACTGCTATAAACTGAGGCCATATTACCCTCAGAGATTATCTCAAGTACAGTCGCATACGGTATTACGTAGAACTTAACCAACATGTGAGCACACTTAAGATCTCTGAATAAATTTGTTGTGATCTACTTGTCATCAGATCGACTGATTAACAACTCGCACGCTCCACTTATTTTATGCAGCTAAAATAGGTTATTATGTCTAATGATATGAACTGTAAAGTAGAGAATTACACAACCTAACGTACACATTAAATTTAATGAAATACGAAAAAATAATACAGGAAGAAAGTAAAATGGAATTTCAAATTAATATTTCTTGCATATTTAGTTCCAAAGAGGGAAGCATTTAATAAGTTCCTTTTGTTATGTTATGTAACTAATTATAATGTAGAACTCTACTTACCGGTGCACTTATGAGGCATTTTGTAGTCGAGGGTATATGGCCAAAATGGTGGATCGACCAAAGGGGCAACAACCGTTGCGTCGTATACAAATCCAAATTCTTGCATCATGAGGAATTGTCGATTCCATCCCACTGCTAAATTTGGCACTCTCAAACCTCTGCGGAAATAAACACGTCATAAATAAAAATTAAATCGATTGTCTTTCGATCCGAATATGATTAGTTATTACAGTACGAACCTTAAGTCTTCCATCCGAACTTCCGCGAATTTGCTAATGATGTTGGCTTGACCAACCATTTCGTCGAACCAATCTTCGATGGTGGCGTTTTTGGCCCACCATTCTGCTGGACCCCGGTATCTACAATTTCGCAAATGATGATGACATTAATGAACATAATGTAAATTGAATTTTTGTGAAATGAACTTACGTAATAGAATTAACAGCAATTTCATGTCCATCATTCCATAACTTTTGCACATGTCTATAGTTTGTGTAAGGATGGGTCACAAAGAACGTAGCTTTGATGGGGCATCCATTAGGATTTTTTCTTTCTGATGTAAGTAGATGCTTCGTGTAAATGTCCCAGTTTTCGTGGTTCACCGCTCCGTTGAACGTTAGAGTGATCATTTGTGGAGTCTGAGTAAGTAAAAAAATTTTTGAAAGAACTTTAGCCATGAATAACTGTGAGAATAACTTATCGCGTTTGTATATAAGGATGTTACCTGACTAGGCACAAGGTTTCCCGGTATGTCAGTACCATTTTTAGTACAGTAACATTCTGGAAGTTGACAGACAACAGGATCACACGGCTCTGCAGCATTAGGGTCGTAGTTTACATCGCACCAGCCCTGTAAAATCATGTTATCATAAAAGAGGAAGCAAAAATCTCGTGTCTCAGGTCTATTGTAGGGGGTGCACTAATAGTGAAAGTTAATGACTCTAACACTAGAAATTGTTTCTTCCTCTAATGGGAATCATGTTTTGAGATTACGAAATATTATAATATAATTATAGCGCAGTATTGGAAGTCATGTAGTGAAAATAATGCAAAATCATCGCAATCTGCGTTCGTTACTGCCAACTTATATGTTTGACCTACTTTTAAACTTAAAGAATATCGTAATCGTATAGAATAGATAATTACTTCGTCAGAACCGTCCATGCAGTCAATGGAGCCGTCGCAGAAATATTCAACTGGAAGACATTCTCCGTTGGAGCAACCGAGATATGTAGCATTAGCACATTTTGCTTTGTCCAGCAGAGGCGTTGGCACTTTTGTCTCTGAAAATGGAATCGTGAAAGGACAATCCAGGCTTTGTTTTGATATAAATAATCACCACTTACCTATGTATGTACCTACCTACATGTAAATCAATACGCATGAAGCTCAACTTTCTTGGGAGCGGTTGTCCAGCCAGTAACTTTTACATACGTAGGTACTTTAATTTAAGAAATGCGTAGTTACTGTGTACCTACCTGCAGTGAGATCGCAGTTGTGTACGTTCTGTTGCTTGTCACATAGCTGTCTGTTCACATCGAATAGTAGGGTCGGTGAACAACGGAACTCGAAGACCTCGTTGTCCAAACATAGATAGTATTTTGCGCATTCATCTACTGTCCATATTTTGCTTTCGGCTCGGTCTGGATTTCTGATAGGAGGCATTAAACGTAAGAGATAGATTATAGAAATTGGAATGTTGGATATTATTTAGATCTACGTAGACTCTTTTTGACCATCTATTTACCTAAACGTTGGTTTAATACTTAAAGGAGACGATGGAAAAGTGGTAGAAGAAGGTACGGACAACGGCACATCAGACTACACATTTTTGTTCGAAAATCGCCTCCATTGCAACGGAACAAGATACGTCAATGTGTAGCTTGATGTGCAGGCGTGTGTACATAAAGACTACAAAATCCTTTTGAATCATTGCACGGTTTGGTATATTTTAAGGCGGTCCAAAAAGCACTCCAGTAAGTATATCTAGTTAAACGTAATAGCATAGTAGTACATAATATTATACCATGGTAATAGATTCAGTCCAAGTACTAATCGCCAATCAATTACACTGTACGGTTGCGTGTTTCATGTGTTCGTAGCGTGTACACAAAACTGCGGAATCATTATCGATATTGTCCACGTAACAGTGCTTTAATTACGTCATGTTCACACAGATTCAATGAACAGCGAAAGTGGATTTCTCAAGTAGCAGGAAATGATAATTGTGCGAAATGCGGCGGACGGACAGCAACCATTGGCGCTACAGAGTGCGGTCTGGGCCCGAGTCAAGGTTGCGGCGAAAGTCGCGCGGGGTCGTCGCCCGCAGCATATCACATCATGCGGGAAATAGAATAGCCCACTACTCACTGCTCTACCGTGATCGATTCGCGTGATAAATGGATGAACGGATATACGGAAGTTTCCGTGCAGTACCAAGTTCCGTTTTTCATGTCGGTCAGCAGGTTGCAACCGCGAGTTTGGCGTTATGCTCACCTGTATGCTGGAATTTCAATCATAATGGAGAAGAATGACTGGAATTGGCATTGGAAATTGTTAGGTATTTATTGGAATATAACATCCATGAATTAGAACATCTAAGGGGTTAAGTGGTTAGATAACGAGTTTACCAATTTTGGTATTCTCCTTGTACCTATACCTGACTCTTGTTTTTTGACAGTCATTGCCAGTACCTAGATATTTTGGAAGATCAAGATTCAAATATATAAGAACAAGGTTAAGTAACTTATTCTCAAAAAAGAACAAAGCTCGCATAGCGGTTGTAGCGGACTGTAAAATTGGGGGTCGGGTGCGCGAGAGAGGAGCAAGTCCAAAGAAAATGTATTGACAGTTTATTAAAAACAGAAACAAACTAAGAGATGTGACAAATCAAAGAAAAGGCGACAAGAACTGGTATATGTGCCTACATTTAAATTTAGAATTTGAGTCTAAAACTTGATGAAAAAGATTTGCAGCGACTGCTGCAGTTCGCTATATTGTGGTTATTAAATAATGAATCCAATGTGGGTAATTATTACGTTAATTACTTGTTTTCAAGGCAAATATGTCACCCGTGAAGAATTACCGGTCAGTAGAGTTGTAATCGCGCCAGTATTTACAGCTTTAACTCTCTCGGACAATCACGCTTTTCACCTTCATAACTGTGTGTTTGCTTGATTGCATAAGACCTAACAAGATTGTAGGGAAGGATAGAAATCTATTCTTTAAGTAGGTAATTTTTATTTTATTGCACCTAAACTAGTTTCCTAAGTTATCATCAGTTTAAACTATTATTACTAGAGTTTCTATTATAATATAAATGTCAAAACTTAATGGTTCGCTAGTTTACGTTTGTTCCACAAACAAGACCTTTTGTTTTCATTTTTGAAAATCATAACACTAACCTAAACTAGCATAACATGAAACTGGGTTTCATAACAAGATGCATAATTGAAAGCAATGACTGAATGTATGAGGAAGTAGGTAACTATAAGTTTAATTACCTACATTTCCTCAAAAAGGGGTCTAGTGTAAACAATATAGATCAAATATAAGTAGTAGTAGATAGCCGTTTAAATGATTCGTTTCCTACCACTTCTATTGACAATTTAAAATATATTTCCTTAATTTATACTAAATCTTATGCCTAAAAAGTTACTTTTGTCAAATCAATATTGATTGTGTCTTGACACCGACGACGTGCAGATTGTTTACTCAACTACATGTTAAGCTATGCAAATTTAGATTTACTTTCAACTGCAAATTGAAACTTTTGTGATAAGGTACGGGACAATATTCAGTTATAAGTTTTGACTGGTTGTACTTATATAATTGAAATGTGGCCTACCGTATTGTAGAGCACAATTCTACAACTTGACAGCTTTTATGAATTTAATTAAACTGGTTTTAATATTATCCTGGTTTTAAAATGGTTTCAATATTTTTTCTTTTATTCGATGTACACTCACCATATAATTATTACCTACGCACGGTCAAGCGCTAAAATATGCGAATTGGGTAAGATTGTGAAGCGTTCGTGTTTATTTAAATAACACTTAAGTCATTTTGATATGTCGCACATGAAGCCAAATACCGTCGTAACTCGAAAATGATAGAATTTGAGAAAAGACTATTTGAAAATTCAAAAAAATACTGAATGGAACCAATTTTTTTTTATGATACCAAGTGATGGGACGAATAAGTCGAAGGCCTGATGGTAAGCGACACGGCTGTCCATAATAGTTGAAGTGATACTCAGAGCTTTAAATCGCAAAGATCTGAGGGGCACTGCCACTGCTCCCGTCATTCACCCCGAAACAAGTTGACAAATCCCATGTGTTCGTTATATCTAACTAACTAATTATGTTTAAATAATAATTCGCGGTAAGATTAATTCAACTTTTTTTTTATTTTCAAGTCGTGTTTCCTCAATTCAATTATTTTTAGTTACGACAGTATTGGATTTCATATGCGATGCAAGTATTTCTAATAATACCTATAGACAAGTAAATCGTTTAGTTTATGTGTGAACAATGTTACGTTCAATTTTAGATGGGTTAATTTTGTAAGCACCTGAAAGGTACCTACGTATAGTTGTAGACCACTGTATGCAGGTACACATACCACATTCCACAATTTTCAATTAAGCTAAACACTGTAAGGATTCCATATTGCATTCATTAAATCGTTCTAATCATTTGTGTCAGTAGAAATTAATTTTATACTAACTTATTATAAAATTCTTAATAAAGCGTACAAGTAAGAAATAGTGTGCGAACGAACCTGTAAAATCGTCCATTTTCGTGACATTTTACATTTATCAAACTACGTGTCGTTAACCGTTTTCCATCCACTCCTGCAAGAATTCAATACATATTACACAACACCTCATTTTATTATAATAAAATACTAGAAAAAGGAATTAATTACGTATAGGTACTTAAAACAATAAAACTTATGACCCACAACAAAATCCAAAGTATTTTGAATGAACACTGTATCGCTCTACTGAAGAAATTTGTTGAAGAATAGATAAAATTAAAATTGCTACTGTTAATTGTTTACCTAAAAGAACTAAAGCGATCGCAATCGCAGCAAGTATTCGCGAAAGGAGAGCCATGCTGCACCCGCGGCTTCTACGGAGGCACTGACTTAACAACCAACGCTGCTTGACTATGGTCATTACTTTCTTTTGCACGGTTCTCTTCGTCGGCAGTGAAAGAAAGGAAATTTATTATTTATAATAACTGTGGTAAGCAGTTAGGTTCAGTGTTTTTGTTATAGTTCGTAGGGAAACGTTAATAGTTCTGGTATGTGAAGTGACTACGTGAATTTGTTTAAATTTCCTAGTTGGAGAATGTATTCGGGCTGAACTTACAATTCACTCGGTGTCATTTTTTTTTGTTTTAACACGGATAAAAAATAAAAATAAGAACAGGAGTTTGTCGGCTAAGGGAGTCAACAAATTTATGGACAAGCATTAAGCCGGTTGGAAAAAAGTTTTATGTGCACGTAAAAACGGCGAAAAAGGTGTCGGCATTCTGAGCGGATGTGTAACGCGCAACGTCTTTTTCGCTCGTATTTCACGGACATAAAGTGCATGCAAATGGACATGCTGGTGAAATTACTGGCACATGGGACTTGGTCAACTTATGTCTCAGAGTTGCAGTTCCACTCAGATCTTTGTGATTTAAGATCTGAGTGGAACTGCAACTGCTATGAACAGGCTAGGCGTGTCGCTTACCACCAGGTGCACGATTTGTTTGTTCCGTCACTTGAACAAAACATATAATAATCAAAAAAACAATTCTGACCGGCTCAAGCTATTCCGCTTGTCTCCAATGCAGCAGGAAAGTTTCAATAAAATGAAATTATCGAATTTGTATAATTTATATTAAAACATTACACTATTTTAGTTACATTATTTATGTGAAACGCCAGTTCCAAATATTGAATCTCTTAACAGATAAAAAGGTTCTCGTACTTTAAGCGACCCTCTATGATCAAGTTTTACAAAGACAATATTTGTATAGTGTGATGGAACTGTATAATGAATTAGATATAAATACCTACATAATTTGAGAAGTCTTATGCAGGCATTTTACATTAACATTTGCATTGTCGATCGCTATGGAAAAGAATGTTTGAAGTAGGATGATCTTGTTACTGTTGCGTTCAAATCTGGTTATTTTGTTAGGTATTTTTAGTGCAGAATAGAATAAGTTTATTTGCCAGAACACAGCAATTATGTAAGTCTAGTAAAATAAGGTAAATTGTATCATGTATTATGAATATTAGTCAACAGTAGGTATTAGGCCGTTTAACATACCTACATATCAAAGCAAAAAAGTATCAACCAGAATATTGCTGTTGGAAAGGAACATGATTAAATTTTAAAATTTTTGGGGCTTGTAGCTATTTTTCTTCACGAAAATACATAATAAAGTATTTATTTATCTCCACACAAATTATAACACTAGACAACCGACTGAAATGATGCAGAATAAATAGGCTGTAGCAAAATGGTAGAGTATTGTAAAGTTTTTCACGAAAAAAGACAACACGCTTATACCGATAATGGATCATGTTCTTGCACGTTGACACCCGTGAGATGAAACGGTGGTGTCATGAGTCATAGCAGACACTGACTTAATAGATATCGATACTAATAAGTCATCGGGGTCTTACCATGCACTCTTATTACTGTTCAGTATAGGTTCACCACAAAAAGCAGGTTGGTGATATACACTTCATGCAGTGCTGTCTCACAATCTTCATTTTAGATCCTAAACTGAATCGTAATAAGAGTTCGTGGTAAGGTCCCAGAACGGGGTTAATTAAAAAGTGTAAAACTGAAATAAATTCTCTGATCAGTTCGACGACTACTAGGTTCAATTAACATTGCCGCCGAAAGGAATCGAAACGAATTTTTGTTACCATAGTATAATGAATGTTTTGTCAATTGTTTAACTTAGAAACTAGATACGAGCCGAACAACAGGTCGCGCGTCTTCTCAATGATTTCTCGCGCAGTCTTGAGTATTCCCGCAGCTACCGTATAGTATCTAGTTTGTACGGTACATAGTTGATATAATTTCGTTACAAAATTAGCTTTAATTCCGTTCCGCGGTTTGAGGAGTGCTAGTACACATATATCAACTTGGTTATTTACATAACACCAATGAAGAATAAATATTTTGCTGCAATCGATTTACATAGCGATATTGTCCCGTGGCACGCCCGTATATATAGTTCTAAGATCTTTTGAAAAATATTTATTTTCTGTAAATCACAATTTTTTTACAATGTCAATCGAGTTACAAATTCACGATACAAAAGCTGAGTGTAAATATTTGAACTAGTTCTGTGCTCCCTTTGAACACAAGTGAAAATTTTTAAGACACAAATCTTATCTTTAAATTGGCACTATAGTATTCCATGTAGCACCTCAACCACATTCACAAAATATATAAATATTTACTATTACGTTTACATAAATAGTTTATCCAGTTAATTTTATGTTACAAGAGGTAATGTATCATATTTACTGGTGCTCTGTCCCTGTGGAACTCTTGGTACCACAGTTTCTTCTTCCGCAAAGCAGTGCGTACTGCCTTGTTCTCAATACAAGAGCGAAGAACGCCAGTGCAACTACAGGCTCAGAAGCCTTAAGATCTCATGTCATTTGGCTGGTAATACATTTGCTATGTTATGGTTACCTCCTCTGTATTGTAAATATCTACAAGCGGCGCGGAGGTTACAATTCCATTAGATGGATCGTTTGACTGTTTGCCAGTTTGAATATACGTATAAATATAAAACCAGTAAGTACAACAGAAATGTTTACAAAATTACTCATAAAACGTAAATAAAACATACCCAACTAAGACATAACGAAATTATATTTTATTGTCCATGGGAATGTCCAAAATCAACTTGAAATAAACTGTATCACAAAAACATTAAATTATTTATTTCCAATGATTTTTCCATTTTATTCTATATTGTAATGAAGCTTTTTCGCCAAAATTTAATATAAAATATCTTTAAAAAATTAACTAGCCAGTACATGTGCCTGTGCATTGAACACATTTTGCCAGTCTAGCTGGGATCAAAAATGTTTGAGACCCTAAAATGAGTACACGTTCTTATAAGGTGTTATATCACGATCCTGTTTTCATAATATATATATATTGTAGTTAAAAAATAATTTGGTGTAAAGGTGTGCTGACACCGGGTCGATTGCACCTTCGGCAGACTACCAGGTCGCAGCATACGTAACGTGATTTACTGTTAATATCGTTACAGATTATACGCGACGGGAACGGGACGGGACTTGAAAAATATGATCGTCGACGTAATTTAATTTTGTATACTGCGACCTTACTTCGGCTTGTCGAAGGAGGAGTCGACGCGCTGTTTACACCGAGTCGACTGCCGCCTTCGCTGCTATCACCAATTCGAAATCGCCACGCAATTGCAGTCCTCACGCACGTACTTTATGCACACAACAAATCGTTCAAAACATTCAACAATATGTAGGGCTAGCACGTCAAAGGGTGACTTTCGAGAGAGCGCTTTAGAAGAGTATCGCTATTGCGAGAATAGCAGTATCTCGCGCTATGCCACTCTAGCGCAAGTCGTGCTAGCCCTACTGCTCAAGTACGTGTCTACGACCCAAGCACGCACAACGCGGCGGGACGCGGCCGCGTTTGAAACCTATCCGGTCGAATGTCTTGCTTGAAAGCGATCGAGTCGCTTGACAGTGTTTACACCTAAAGGACTCGGTCGACTTCGGCAGCGAACAACAGCCGACAAACGACTCGGTGTTTACACCCGGTAGCTTGATGGTGGGTAAGCAGAGGCGTGCTGTCAACCAGGTGTAAATAGGCAATAAGAGTTTAATTTGCGGTATTGTGCCACGTAATACGTTTGAGTTTATTTATTTATTTATATAGAATCAGCATTTTTTTTAACTGTTTTAATTGTTTTTTTTATTGTACAATTCTAAACATCATAAACGGTGATATTGACTGCGCCGATTTATTGGGTGATATTTCGGTAATATACCTATGTGTTTTATGAGACACTACTGCCCTGTTGCAATTTTCTTAGCGAAAATCAATTAGACAAAATAGTTTTCTTTGTAGTACTAGCAAGTTTGGACAGTGTGCTGAGTAATTATAATCTGGATGTTGACATATCCAATTGTAATGCGAGTGCATTAAAGCGTAAACTTACAGACATTTTATTTTATTTTATTAAATAATTTATGGCTCTAGTGACGCAGATATTGGGTTGCTTTTTTATGCGAGTGCTTGTTGTGTGCGCGTTTTATGGTTTGTTCTAAATTTGTGTACTCGTGTTTGATTTGTATGACTTTTGGGTGTAAGTTTTTATCCTTTTTTTATGGATATTTTGATTGATGAAGCTGTTGATTTTCCTTGAATACACAAATAAGTAAATAAATCGCTTCTCAGACTCAATCATATTGTTTTTATATTGCCGCATATTAACACTTTACATAAATATCGTAGTGGCGACGTATCTGTAAAAACCTTTGTATGAAAAAAGGATCGCGACGTACTACCATAAATTAACATCTGCAATGCCTCAAACTCACTAACCGTCTTCAGAGAATTCGGTTTGAAGTAATTATAGAAACTACATTATTATACGTATGCATTTAATATTTTGGATAAATATAGGAAAGACTGCGAGAAAGACTGTAGGTAAAAAGACAACACATACACGAGTTTGAAACATTGCCAATAACAAGTTTTAACAATAAAACTGTACCTAAGTTAGACAAATATGTCTGAAAATTCTTTATAAGGACCAATACCTTCTCCTTAAAAATACCGTTAACAATAAAATACTTAAAATTCTAAGATCACGTGTCTGCCGGTCTTTCTGTGTCATGATGGTTGGCGTCCAATTCTTCTAGAGTATCTGAGGATGAGTGAGTTAAATCACTCAGTTCGTCAATTTGTTTTTGCTTCTTTCGCACGTTCCAATGAAGACATTCGGCAAGGGAATCGAACCAATCTGAGATTTGGTCTTGCGCGCATATTGAAGGCACTGGGTAGACTGACGTCGTCACGTATAGACTGAAAATGTAAAATGGTTTTCATACATATATCACATATATCATACATATATACAATACATCATTCAGAATATAAATGTTGAAAAGTTAGATCTGAACCCTTTCCCCGTTGCAGTTTTGAAGAACTTGTTTCTCTAACGGACAACATGAACATTAAAAGCGGTTACACACGACAACTTTTACAAGCGATGCAGTAGCGATGCAGTCGCTAATCGTCTACCTTACACACGCGCGCGATTTTAATCAGTGATGCAAGCGCGCGACTGCATCGATAGAAACGCGCGATTCCATCGCTACACTTGGGATTCATATCATGGGTTTGTATCGACGCAGTCGCGCGTTTGCATCGATGCAATTGCCAATAATAATAATAATAATATAATAATAATAATAATAACGCACACACTCAACATAGCCCCGCACTAGGGAATCCCTGTGTCGCGGGTGTCATGGCCACACACATAAACAACCACAAATTACATATTTTTATTATTATTATTATATATACAAATATTTCTCCCGGCCCGGGAATTGAACCTGGGACCTCTGCGTCGCAGTCCACAGGCATGATAACCGTTCGGCCACGGAGGCAGTTAATAAATCGCAAGTGTAGCGTTTCACGAGCGTGCGTTTGCATCGCTGCTAAAAGTCACCGTGTGTAACCACTCTAAGAACAAATGTTAACTGGACTTGTCGGTCTAAATAATACTTCCCTATTTGGGTGACATTTTGGTCATTCCACGTAACAATACAACCAAAATATATTTGGGGTAAATAATGTTGTTAGCCACCTACTATAATTCCGCAGGGTTAGAAAAACGTTCAATTTATTAGTACATTAATAACAAAAGCCAAGCGAAGCAGAAAGCACCAACCATGTAAAGTTAGTAATTAAAAAAAAAACAATCTATTGCTACGATTTTGTCACTACATAAAACAAAACTACAAACACAAAAACACTGTCAGAGGTAATTAAATTCTAGAGATGGCCTAGCGTAGTCTAGAGTGAACCAGTGTACCCTGATCTATTGCCATGTTTACCTATCGCCTGGCTTGAGTATCATCTGAGAGCGGCCATCGAAGGAGATGCTGGCAACGTTACGCGCCTCTAGGCTAGGTATTATCTGAAACAAGCTTGCTTAATTCAGATATTCGTAAAGCACAATTTCTTGCATTGACTTCCGTAGGTAACAACTATTGAGCAGTTTCGATACAAAATACTACAGTGTGTTGCCAGTATTATCAATTTTTATAAAATGTTATTTTTTATAGTTTATAAGGCCTAGTTCATATCTAAGACTAGCAGGGTTAACTTTGTTACGAGTTAATACGTTTTAAAATTAAAAGAATAAATACTACTACTAACTTAACAATTACGCTAACTATAAATTACAAAAAGTCAATGAAAATTAGGCGCCACATGCGATGCTACAAGCGTTCTACAGCGTTGCGGGTGCGTCAATACAATGCAGTATTGTTTATCCCTTAGGATTCAGTACCTATCGCCGTGTGATAACGCCTGTCGACTCCTGCCGTCGAATGACACCCACATGGCGTTTCGTGCTTCCGGCGATAATGCGATCTAAAATGTCATATTATTTGTAGTGTTTGGATTAGTCAATCACCTATAAGAGCGGTGGAAGCCCAATGGGCAAACTGTTGTTTCTTCTATAATTTGTGAAGTTGCAATACGAGAGGTATTACTAACAGAGAAAGCAAACATCGTGATAAAGCTAGTGATGCAAAACACTAAGTCTTTTAAGGCCTATTAACAAGACTGGACTCCATTTTACGAGACTAGACTCCAAAATTAAGTCCGGAGGCTCGAGTTTTCATTAAAAGACTCAATTATACTAACAGACTCGACGACTCCAGATGTTTTAAAAAAAATACTCGCGTCTTGGTCGTGCATTATATTAGACAACAGCTCAAGCTTTTAGGCTAATACACAATGGAGTTACACTTCTTTTGTTTTATTATAAATAAAGTGAAATGAGTTAGACATCAACTCATATTAGTCTTCCTTCAGTTTTTGTCTTATGACTCAAGACTTAAAGGTTAAAAGAATAGTCTAGTCTAGTCGTGAGGCGTTAAAAATAAGTCGAGTTTTTTTAAATAGGCCTTAACAGATGGGAGTCTCTATCATCACTAGATGAAATCTGCACGTAGAAGATGGTTCACAGTCTGCGGAAAATGTATGAAGTCTCCAACCCGGACCGGGCTAGCGTGTAGTACTACGGCCTAAACCTTCTCCTTAGAGAAGACGTGTGCCCAGCTGTGGGACGAATAATGGGTTGAAGATGATGATTCACTTATAGAGTCAAACTCCAGGTTTTGCTATAAAAACAGTCTGAATTATAGTATTTCATTACATGAAATATGGGTACGCCGTTGTCATTCGGTTGACGAAGAGAACCACAGCAAATCTATAGTGTAATAAGACAAATATAGGTAAGTCCCGCCTGTTCGGCGTGTCAATGTTCCTTATATTTCACTAGGAAAGTAGGGTTGTCATATTATTATAGTTGTACAACCTACACGTTGTAAGATGGGTGTAAGTGTAATTTTAAAAAATTAATGTGTTCATCACAACATTGTCTGATATATTAAAATAATCTTTGATAAATGCAGTACTTACGTACTGATATTATAATGCCAACATAGCGGATTGCTATCTGGATTATAGGAGTATGATTACGAAATATAAATAAAATGCGGAATAATTCTGAATTTGAGTCACTCTTGTTTAAACCACCAATAAACATGTCTAGTGACACTGAGCGAACAAACTCATCAATTCTATATTGAATGGCGAGTGAGATTATGCGAACGTCTGCGTCCGTGCATTGCGCTCGGCGGCCACGCACACATACAAGTCGCCCTGCTAAATTTGTATGAAGTTACTTTACTTGTTTTATTTTACTATGGCAAATCCATCCTGTGCTTATTCTAGAAAGCGATCAAAGAGTAAATATGGATCACGGGTAGTAGCGTCTCCTATATTAATAATAACGCGCACACTAACTAATCCCGCACTAGAGAAACCCGGTATAGCTAGTGCCATGGATACACACATAGACAACCATAGTGTTTACACCCAAACTCACGAGAAAAATAAATGTAGGCCATAAAATGGAGACAATGGTGAGATATCAAGTCGATGTCTTCGAAATATACGTGAATGTGTTGCTTGTTCGATATATTGAGTCATCAAACACTCTTGTTTGCTGTTTGTTCGGAATGGATTGGAACAGACTTTACATTCTTTCCAGAATTGGTTACCTACGAGACAGGCTTTGCCTAGTGTAGGAGCCAGTGTAACCGGTTTAGATAAAGTTTAAAAGTACATGTCTTAAACATACGTATTCCATAAGGTGTAATATGTTCCTGTTCCTGTTATTGGTAACTGAACTGTATTTATTTTTATGTACAAATAAATAAATTACTTACTAAATAAATTACTTACTTACTTAAAAAAATATTTCTTCCGGCACGGGAATCGAACCCGGGATCTCAGCGTTCCGTTCGGCCACGGAGGCAGTTAATATTGAAGTTACCATGATCGCCACTTTATTCAACTTGGAAGGTAAATCCTCGTGTTTGGAAACGCGTCTCGAATATGAAGGTATATTAAAAAACAAATCAAACTTGGCGCCGATAAATCTGTGAACGGAATTAGTACGGTAGGAGTGGTCATAGAAAATTCTAGAGAGGTTGTGGAAGCGTACTTTGAGCTCAACGCCGGCAGGTACAACGATGGGTCTGAAGGACAATGAGTGGGGGCAGATTGGTGTGACCATGATAGCTGGCACTGATGGGTGAATCATGCTGGCGCCGGCAGCTACTGCATACGCCGTGCTACCCGTGGGAGTGGACACTATTAAGCCTGCAAATGAAAAGCAATACTAAAATAGCTGTATAGAAAACGCATAACATTTATTTGGGTAATAATGACTGGGCGAAGGAACGTAAAAAATTTCAATTTCATTGCATGTACTTTAAAATAAATAACAGGTTCTTTTTATAGTTTGTCTGAAACCAGTTTCAATTTAATTTTTTCAATGACAATATTGATAAAAATAACAGCTTTAATAAACTGAATGTTAAATATTTATTGGCATAATAAACGAATGCAATGGTGTCATAAAAAAATCAATTGAAGGTCTTTTTATTCTGTACTCACCGTCGCCCTGTACAGATGTAATATGTTTTCCATCAAGGAACAAATCAATATTGGATAGATACGGCGATGGTCCTCGATCTACAACTACTTCGTTTAGAACTAGGATCGTGGTGGGCTTCTTTTTGTCATTGTTTTCGTCTATACTCTTCCTTAACACTACACATTGTAACCGAGACCTTAACGTTAATGCTGCGTGACCTGAAAAGTACAAAAAAATAATAACAATATTTGAAACGAGGACTTACGTTTGAATTGTAGCAGTATTTTTATGAACTAGTTTTTTTGTAACGACAACACTAATAAAGTTAAAAGTCACTACTATTATAATGTTATAATGTATGTGTCGCAGTCGTATTGTATAAAGCGCTGTATTACATTACGGCTAGCCGGTTTGCAAAACGGCGCTGTTTTCTAATACGGCTACCTCATGTTTAGCCGGATTGTGATCACGGTACGTTCTACGAAGCTACGGCCAACGTCTGACCGTATTGTTCACAGGGAAAATGTCACCCTGACTACGAATTATACATAGATCAAATCTTGGTTACGCCCTCTATTCAGTAGGTTAGGTTAGTACATGAAAAAGCAGACCAGAACTGAATTTGTTTGCGTTACTTTTGTTCACCATTGTTCGCTAATTTCACGCATATTTTTGCTTTTTCCACTGCTAAAAGTGATGTTCTAAACTCCTTTGTTAAAACCATCGACATCATAACCTAATAGACGCCTAATGTCTTAATTTCTTCAAACAAACAAATGTGTCAAAGAGCTGAGGTGCGCGGGCGCGGGGAGCGGTTGGGATTGCAAACTGATTGGCCTTTTCAAGGTCGCGTTATGTCATAAATCACGAATAGGGATGGGAATGGTTTTTACTTGTAATAAATATGGGTACTTACACTAAAAGATACGACAAAAGAAAACACCGAGTATTTCTCTCAAAATTACGTTGTAATAAAAAAATGTACGTAGATTAATTTCAAATTATTTATCGGGTTCTTAGGTTTTCGCGATTGTTACTCATAGGAAATGAAACTATTTTTCCGGATTTAAATCGCATATATTTGTTTTTTCAAACTAACCGACGTTTCGGGCCCTTTACAGGTCCCATGGTCACGGTTGACTGAGGTGGTACAGTCTTCAACCAGTTATGTCTAATATTGATGCAAACCACCCTATTTTTTCACTATAGTTACAATAGTTATTAATTAAATACCTTATTTTTAATTTTACAAAGAAAACATTCCAATTTACGTTACATTAAGTTTTACAAATTATTTTATTGAATGAATTTTTATTAAGTTTAATTTATTATTAATAGAAATTAGAATAAACTAAAACATATTAATTAGTACTGCAGTCTTATGTCTGTTTGGGATTTTTCATTAGAGGAAATACTGGATCCCAAACTGGTGGTACGGAGAAACCATCTTCCCTGTTGAAATTAGGATGTTTTTTAATTTCAATGGCCTCTCGCAGCATCCTGGGTAGATTCTTCTTAGATGGGTAGGGTAGACTTCTTTTGCAAGGACCTGGGGTTTGTCAAACTTCATTGAATGTGTAGGTTTATCCATGACATGCTCGCAGACTGCAGACTTGTTTACGCGACGGTGTTTGACATCAGCTATATATTCTTTGACGTGGGTACAAATATTTCGCTTTGTTTGTCCAATGTAAGAGAGACCGCACTCACAGTCAAGCTTGTAAACTCCTGCATCCTGTAAGGGGATGTTACATTTCACGGGTCTCAGGAACTGAGAAATCTTCCTCAGGGGCTTGAAATAGGTCTTGATAGATGCACGCCTGAGGACTCTTCCGATCTTGTCTGTAACACCTCTCACGTAAGGTAAGATGGCAGGTCTAAGCCGACGGGAACCAATTATCGCGTCTGGTAGCATTTACCCACTTTTCTTTTACAAGTGGATCTTTTGGAAACCTACGTAAAATAAAAAATATTACACTTATTACAAATTATTTAAAAACAAACTTCCACAGAAAATCCCAATTGTTTAATTAATAAACACTGCACTTATCATTATCAGCTTTATTTCAATTAAATTTGAAAGTTTTGTCTAATTTCTTTTTCACTACTGTTAATCTTCACTACTTTATAATTTACAAATTAAGTAGTGGTACAACACTAGGCACACGTGCCAATAATAGAAAGAAAAGACAACAACTTAATAGTTACATTTGACAGAAAGAGACGCACTGATAAAATGCATCTACGGGAGCTACTTTCGTAACGAACCATAGCCAGTCTAAGTTGAGCTTTAAATAATTTGTTTTTATAAATTATTCGATTCGATTAGTCGATGGTTAAAACAGTTGCTGTTTGGGATAGAATTTTTGTTGTTATGATAATGTAGCTCTACTGTATTTGGAGCTAAGTATCTCAAAGCAGCGTAACAATGACGCGCCCTATTGTATTCCGGCGACACCATTCTTAGCCGCTTTGTGAAACGACACGTGCTATTATAATGTGACGTACTTTTTTTAGGCGAATAGCAATCTGAATGAAAACGAGGTAGCCGTATTAGAAAACAGCGCCGTATTGCAAAGCGGAAAGCCGTTATGTAATACGCTGCTTTATAAAATACGGCAGCACATCAAGTTACACATTGACGGACCTTTTCCGTTGCACTGGAGGCGATGTTCGAACAAAAGTGTATACTTGATGTGCTGTACATAGATATCAAAGATTATTCCATAAACATTTTACGTTTGTTATGTTACCATGATTTTTGAACGACCATTGTAGTAGACAAGTCTAATAAATAAATAAATATTAGACAATTTCACATAAGTTGCTCTAATCCCAAAGTAAGTAAGTAAAGCACTTGTGTCATGGATATCGGAAACAACGACCTTACGGTAACCATAGTATAATAAGAAAGCGAGTTTAAATCCATGCAAATATATCTGTATAAATAATCTGTGTGTTGTGGCGTAGCAAAAAATCGAGTCATCCGAAGAACAGAGTCTGACGTGATTAAATAGCGAAAAGAGAACAAGTACGTTATGAGTATAATTTCGTTATTCAAACTAAGGCCTATGTAAAGGTGTTTTGAGACTTTATATATCTTACTTCGTTTTGGAAATATAAAATCGAATAACGGTCGATATGACATCCACTGTGTAGAAGAACGAACGAAATGTACTATATCCTGAGTACAAGTAGTATTGCACATAGATCTTTGTTCTACGGATTAGTCGAAATGTCTACCTTCTTACTTACGTCTGCCTTGGTTTGTTTGAAAAAACAAATATACGCGATTTAGATCCGAAAAAATAGTTTCATTTCCTATAAAATAATACTAATGTGACAACCCCATACTCCGAGAGACGTGTATGCATTGACGCGCCAAACAGGCGGGAGTTGCTCTACTTGCTTATTATACTATGTTCTAACCATACCGATATATCGAGATAATAAGAAAAGTCACACCATGGTAAGTACCTACTACCCTACCTACTACCCTAAACCTGTAGTTAGTGATAATAATATTCGCACTTTTGTATACAAAAGCACTTGGTTTGCGCATGTTTACTCGCGTTTCCTTAATGCCTTTAGGCACTTACAGGAAACTTAACGACCGCATTTTCCTTAGGACACTAATTGTACAAATATTTATTGTTATGTTTATATATTAAACACGATCTGACGCACTAGGTGGCTTTTGAGCTTAACATGAGTTTATCACGTGCTGAAGTGATCACATTTTGAATGTTTCTTTTATGATACCAAGTGGCGGGACGAACAAGTCTGCGCCTGGTGGTAAGCCACATGCCTATTCATACTGTTGCAGTGTCATTCAGAGCTTTCAATCGCAAATATCTTATGGGCATTGCCACAGCGACAAATTCACAGACAAATTACAGGCACATGGGACTTGTCAACTTAAGTCTCAGGGTGACGGGCGGAGTGGCAGTGCCCCTCTGAACTTTGCGATTTAAATCTCCTGAGTGGCACTGCAACTGTTATGGACAGGCGCTTGCAGGACTTGTTCGTCCCGTCACTTGATATTATAAAAAAAACCTTCTAAACCCGAACGCAGTAATGCTCATATTACTGCTTGGCGGCAGAAATACAAGAAGCTCTACTGTTACTAAAAATATATGCTATTAGTCACAAACAAGTTTGTTTATTAAGTGGTATCATCATTAGTGGTAATATTGGTTGACCACGAAACAATTGGGTGATAGATAAGAGTGTGATATTTATGCGTTTTGCGTTGAAAAAAACTCACGCTACATCAACCTCTGCTGTGTCACGGTCAACAATGTCATATAATGTGTGTAATACAAAACTGTAATCTAGTTAACACGTAAATAATGAATGCATGTTAAATTAAGCATAAATAGTACATTTGGAAGTACTTAGTGAATTATTTTTAAATGACTTCAAAAAAAGGAGGCGGTTCTCAATTCGACTGTATGGTTTTTTTTGTTTGTACATTACGCGATAACTTTCATTTGTGAACCGATTTTGATGATTCATTTTTGGAAAGAGGGTACCTCAGTAGGGGTCCCATTAATTAGAAAGAAAATACTCCGCCTCTAAGGGTGGCAAACTAGTGGATGAATGAATTTTGTGGTCGGTTTTTTTAATACTCTGTACTGAGATTATTTATCTTACTCCTATGTATAAACGCATGCCGTGGCAACTTGTAAGTGAAATAACACAATAACTAGAACCGCAACATTTATTGTTTTGACCGTTTTGTTTGTGTATGTTTTGAAAGTTGTCCTAAATAAATAATGTATGTTTGCTTAAAAAATCGATTTGTTATTGATGTTAATATATATAAATGTAAAGTTGACTAACATTTTCTAGGGATCAGAATTGAGAAGGTTCGCCATAGCAATAGTTTTATGTACCGAGCATAGTGTTAGTTCGTTTTGCTGAACATTATACGGGTGTTGCGTGTAATGTAGAACAACATCTTTAGGGTACTGTTGAGGCTTCCCGGCTTTTGCGGCGCCTCTGGCATGTTTGCGGATGCGTGTGTAGATGATTTTTAGGCAATCATGCGCAAGAATATTGCGTCGCAGATGTTGCGATTGCGTGGGAGCACCAATGGTATCCATGATGGATGACAGCAGGAAGAATGGACTCGGCTATTTTCCGTAGGTTCACCGTGTTACACGTGGACATACAATAATGTATTTCTAATAATAATGTGATATTGTAATTTAATTGAATGTATTGTAATTGTTATCCTAGTTTCTACTAACTTAGCTCATAAGATTGTTACTAACAAATATGGAGTAATTGTTCTGAGAATAAATGAATTGGAATTTGAATGAATTTGAATTACACAGAGTAGAAGAAAAACGCGAACCATGTTTTAAATGATATTTGGTTTATTTTGTGCCCGATAATCACATCAATTACCCACGGAAAAACTAGGTATTAGGCTAGTATCAAAGCAACGGAATTCACCCGGTACACTCAGAATTTAGAAAAGTTTATTTCCCAAATTGGTCTTACGGGGAATTAAGCCCCCTGATCCAGCGCCATCACAATCACTGGGCCAGAACAAACATCGCTATATGTTCTCATATAAATATGCACGGTCAACAGGACATGGTTAAGAGATACTGAGGGTCGTATTCTAGAACTCTACTCAATGCTCAAGTCAGGATTTGAGTAAAGTTTAAAGCACTTGATATCATACTCAAGTCCCTTGCTGTTAGGGTCGTATTTCCAGTGCTTGTGTTTCCAGTGCAATCCTGACTTGAGCATTGAATAGAGTTCTAGAATACGACCCTTAAGTTTTGTTCCACGAATTTAAAATCATATTTCTCGCTATTTCTTTACGGGTACAATCCACACTACATCTATAGATGTCTCATTTCACCGTGATCGCCTGGGGTTTAATAAGTAATCTGGCACTAACTTTTAAAATGGACGTCCATTATTCAAAATAGTCGAGGAATCGATATTCTTTCGCATTGAGAATCAGTAATGCGTCGCGAATCGATCGATTCCAAATATTAATTCATGGTTTCGCTCTCCCCGCTTGTGTATGTAACTACGCAATTAAAATTAATAACGGCAACAGCTTATGTTGCTGTCTTAGTTAATAAAAGTTATTTATCATTCGTATGATCCCTGAAAGCTGTATAAGTAATTTTTTCACTTTTAACTCTGACGTATTGGACTTTGATTAGATAATGAGACCTGGGGTTTGTGTAATGTACCTACTTTTAGGGTAGATAATCCAGCATACTAAAAGTTAAATAAAATGTACTAGACTTAGATTAGATTAGAAGACCTAGAGGATTAAGTACCACCTTCTTGGGTTTGGTGTGACTTATAATTTTAATCAAATTGTTATAATAGTCCTCTTGTAATGTTACCTTCTAATACGTTCATGACTTGATCCTGGAAGTTGTTGAACTCGAATGGTGTGAGAAACCCTAGCGAGCCCAAATGGAATGCCATCACCGGAGGAACTGATTGCTGAAATTGAATTACAAGTCGTTACAACACTTTAATTAATATGAAGGTGTTGCCATATCTACTGAAGTTTGCATTATGTTTATGAATGAAAATTTATATAGATTAAAAGTTATTACTGTTCTTGGAACGACCAGACAAAAACCAGTACGATGTGGTTTATTACACAATTCTGATATTTGTACAATAAAATTGGTTAATACGTAAATATGCATGCAATAATTCGTAAATATAACTCTCATATAGCGTTATTGTGTTATTTTGTGCATAGGTTTTTGTTAGTTTATTATTATAAATAATGAGAGGGTATTTGGGCGTAATGACACTTACATTCTGGCTACCTAGCTGAATAAGCTCCTAATGGAGTGTTTTAATTAGTTTTCACGGACCTATTAATAACCACATAATTATATCGTCGTCTTAGTGAATACCTCATACCTTTGTGAGTTCTATGTAACTTTTCAGAATGAAGATAAAAATGTGGTGTAAAATGTAGTAAACGCAACAATGTTTGTAGTTAGCATTTTAATTAGTTATACCTCTTTCAGATACTATTTACTTTTCAGAGGTACCGGCCTTGCTAATGGCGTCCGCCATAATTTTTATATTATTTTTATAAAACTACCGTATATAGTCGTTTTTACTTGACATTGGCGAAATCATCGATTATCTCGATGGGGCCATAACATTTAAAAGATGATATTATTTTTACAAAACTACCGTACATAGTTATTTTTACTTGACATTGGTGAAATCATCGATTATTTCGATGGGGCCATAATATTTAAAAGAAGAAGATATTACTTTAATAATATATTTGACTAAAAAGTTCATAAGTTTTTCTTCAACAAAAATCAGTAAAAACGAACTATGTGAAAACGCGTATGCGTAGTTTTCACTCTAAGGGGACGATATTGGGTAATATCATACGCCAAACTGGTTTGGATCGAACAAGCATATATTTCATAAACCTCAGGTATTTTTTAAGTTATTCCGAAATATTTTATTCACCTGGAAGAGCGAGCTGGCATGTAGCAACGTTCCATCTCCTCCCAAACATATAATGAAGTCGATCTTGTCCGTGAGTTCGTCTGTACCCGCGCGAAACGTCATCAGACGCTCTCTCACTGAGGAGAAGTCGCCATATTCCTTCAAATGAACGTCGTCTAGTACTGCAGCCTCTACGAACACTACCATGCTTTTCTCCTGAAAAAAAAAATGGATATATATTATTTTAATTCTTTACCATTTATAAATAATACACACTAAACTTACTCTTTGTCATTGTACAACAAATTTTTATATAAATTTTAAGGCTTTCGTGGTTATTCACTAAATGTTTATCACTAATTTCAGGTTTCTTACCACGGTATGACTTCTTTTTATTTTCCCGATATTACGGAACGGTTGCAACCTCCATGGTCACGGGCTGACTAGACGGTGGCAGATGACAGCTTTAAGAGCAGACATATCTATATCATAAGCGCAAGACGGTAGACAGATACATATGTCTGCTCTTAAAGCTGTCATCTGAAGTCGTCCAGTCAACCCGTGACCATGGAGCGTGCAACCGTTCCGAAATATCGGGAAAATAAAACGAAGTCATACCGTGGTAAGAAACCTGAAATTAGTGATAATCAACAAATTTTTAGTTTCACATTTTCTTGCTTTTTACTATATCAAACTTAAATAAATACAGAGTTTTTTAATATGGATGACGAAAATTCATCATCATTATGTGATTGATTTCTGAAGTGATGTCAGTACTATTACTTTAGTGTTGGAGTTCACGTCATATACTGACTGTAGCAATGTCAGCGGTCACTAAGAGGACTAAAATACACAAATATTTTCATGCGGATTAAGTATCAGTCTCGCTGCAGTTTCGCGACCCGGGAAAAAACCGAGACTCGATGCGATCTCGATAATTCCAGACAATATTAGAGACAACGTCAAAAGCGGTTTCTATATTTGTAGGCTAGGATATTTTAATTAAGACTTTTATTAACTCAAATCATAAAATAAAAAATTACTTGAAAGTTTCTTTTTTATTTTTATTTATACTTAAGAGATAAAGGGCATAGTTTCAAATAGAGGACCTGATTTTACTATCGTTAATTAATCTTCACAGATTACAGGTACACAGCTCAATTTTACAGTGTTGCCAAGTCCACATAACCAGAATTAAAAATTGGTCGGTTTAGTCTTAGACTATTTTTTTCCAAATCTCTAAGGATTCAGTAGATTTTTTAATATTGTATAATTGACATAAGTCGCAAAATTCCTCAGAGGATGGAAAAAAATATAAACAAAAGTCTCTATATTTATATTATTATTTATATATTATTCTATATTACCGAGACTGAAAATATCACTTTCGAATTTTGAAAATGTCAAACAACTGTGGAGACTAGAATTTCTTGGGACCCAGATTTCTTTTTTTTTTAAGTAGATTCTCGGAATGAAAGCCCTTCGAATATAATATATTGGTTACTCTACCCCACTAATATTCCATATATTATATATAACTAAAATATAATAATGACACTCATACATTATAATAAACAATACCCCTCCCGATATATACTTTCCTTCATTGCAATACAGTAGACGTGTGAATATCATTCCCCGAAGAGTTATCTGCAAAACTTCTTTCAGCAAAAAGTTCTTTTACTTTTTGGGATGATTCTTATACAACAAAAGTAATAATATTTTAGCGTCTCATCTAAAAAATAAATATGAGTGTAAGAATATGATAACTAATTGGCTTCTAAGACTGTCATATGAAGAAATAGAAAATCGCACGCACGCACGGCACGTAACTAAAGCACTTGTGTTATGGAAATCGGAAACAACGACGTTATATGATATAAGTACATTATAGATTCAGTATATGACTCTTTAAGATGCAAGGTCGGTAATATCCCCTCATTAGAAGCGAATTCGTTGATGTCTATGGTACTTCGTTTTTTATCAGGGTGATATCATTTGTTTTTGGTTCGTTTTTGTTTAATTTTGCTACATAACTGTAATATACCATCCAATAGTTAGTAAATTTTTGTGACCAATAGATGGCAATAAGATGTTGAAAAACGAAAAGATCTCGTTTTCTTGATTTGGACAGAGTCGGCTTTGTTTCTATACCCCTCATATATAGACTGATACTACTTTTATTCAGCGCAGGTGACTGAATGAAGAGCTCTTCATGTGACAAAAATTAGGTAATACAACAAATTTTGTAAGACGCGGCTAATACGGTGAGCAAAAGGCGCCTTTGATGACCGTATTAGCCGCGTCTTGCGACGAACTCGCGAAATAAAATTGTAGCAATGAAAAGTTGATTCAACTTCAGCTCTATAATTAGGCCGTAACGTACGCGAACTATAATTAGATTGGGTCCAATAACCTTTCTAGTTCGCATCTATGTTATAGATCTAGCAATTTTGTCGTAAATTTGGTGAAAGGTAAACTAGATATATTTTGACTGGAAGAAAGTTGGGAACTTTAAAGTTAAGTTAAACTGTGGCAGAATGGTTTCGTTTTAAATGCTCACTGCTATCTTCTTTTTATAAATGTATTATAAAAATAAGACATTATATTATTCGTTTATTTATTCGCTTATCGTCTATGCAAAAAGCTGTTTCAACGCCTACTTGGCGCTATCGTCGATAAGAACTAAAAAAGTTACAGCGAAGTCGTTACCGATTCGCAGAAACTACTTAACTCGAGTTTTTCAGAAACAAAGTCAAAACTGAAACTTGGAAAAATTTTGATATGCTCTCTAATATATATCTACTCACATGAACGAGCCAATGGACGAGCTGTACGAAGGGTGCAAGTATAGTGGCATCGTGCACCTTCTTTATAACCAGCACCGTCAGTGGAGGTTTGTACCAGGTCAGCCGCTGAGACGCCGGATCCTGGATTTGCCTGCAATGTATAGCGTTCTTAAATTAAAATTATCGACAGGCAATTTACATTTAATATGACTATTATAGCATTAACAACGCACACACTCATAGCCTCGCATAAGGGAAACCCTGTATCGCGGGTGCCATGGACACACATACATAAATAACCACAAATTACGTTACAGGAAGTTTGGATAACTTCGAGACAAACAAATGTACATACAAATAATTCTCTCGGCCCGAAAATCGAATCAGGGACCGTTCGACCGCGGAGGCAGTTTAACTTTAAATGGGCATGCGAGAATGATGATGAAATTTTTAGTGTTCTACTCGAAAATCAATCCTCGAAAAGCCACGTTGCATTGCACTTTAAAACAAAACGTCTTGTTTGAAAAAAAAAATTATTGTAAAATCAAATTCTTGAATAAGCGTCTTTATTCAAGTGTATAAATCAATCACGGATGTACACTTACATGTACAAAGTTGTATAATTGTTAATTTGCCTCCATGATACCTGGCGTTTTTATAACCTTGATTTAAAGATACTTTTGAAGTAGGTACTTGTTAACGTAATGACAAGGCTGTGGCAGTGCAAATTGCTTAGTCACGATGATAAAGACCTAAATTTAAAAAAAATATGCTGATGTTCATATTTTATACAGGGTGTAACGTTACACCCTGTATATTATATTCTATTGAGAAAATAGGAAAAAATATATGGTATAACATGTTATATCATATGTGCATGCATCAAAAATAAAGCAGTGCTTTTTAAAAGTCTGGCTGGATATCACACTTTTATTTTAGGTCTAATTTGAAAATAAAAAATTTGTCATTCGTTTGTTTTTTATTTCCTACTAATACGGGTCTGTCGAGTGGTTTTTTAATTGATTAAACTTTGGTCTAATCAATTCATGCTGTTATAATATTTAGCCATTTCTGGTTTGTCACAAAATGGAAAATAATGCATTTTGTTTAATTTTTTTTTTCTACAAAGTCGATATTAAAAATGTTAAATTGTTAATTCAATTGCTACCTTATGTTTAATTCTTATTTATTTAAATATAAACGCAACAATTTTAAGTTCTCACTTTTATTTTTGTTCTTATAAAAGTCGGTGAGTGTATTCACATTATAATAGTTAGCCTGCCCTCCACCTCGAGTTCAGGTCACGTCATCATGAATGATAGTGATATTGAGAATGGTTGAGTATTTAATTAAATATATATTTATGTATGTATTTATTGGCTACTTACTACTGAAGTTTTGAAAAAGCTCTTCAATAAAAGCCTATTTAGTAACATTAAGCACGCAATATAGTAAATAAAGCGAAAGACTGTATAATTTTAGATGACGATTGGGACCTTATTTAAAATTAGCAGCTATAAATAATTAGTATTCTGACAAACCTTAGTGCAGTTGTTGGAAAAGATAATTAGGTAAACGGGTTGTTCACAAGAACATATTAAATACTTACATAACCATGGCGGAGTTCTTCATTATTCTGCCGCATGGTCCGAATTGTTGTATGGGGCTTGGGGCATTGAGGGATCTGGTCCTTCTGGAAGCAATAAAAGAAAATAATCAATTACTTTCATCCAAACAGCAAAGACTGGTAGCATTAAATCATGTTATAAGTCAAGTAAAAAATTTGTTTCGTGGGTGAATGAACTTTAAAAAGTACATCAGATAAAACGTTCAAATATCAAAAACAGTAACATCTTTGTTCTTTGGATTACCAACGTAATCAAATGTACGCAAGCGGAATAAGTGTATATCTAGAAGTTGTCCGTATTTACTGCCAGAGTCAACAGAATTTAATGTATAATGTTGGAAAGGTAACCTGACCGAATGTAACCGTTGCGACGTCTATAACCGTCTATATTGTCAAAAGACAGTCACGATTTGCTACCGTGCGTTTATACCTACGCACATAACATAATTATGCGCATGAATTTTTATACGGGAGGCTACTTACTGGTACAGTCAAGAGCACATCAAGTTTGACACTTTGTACTTTGGACCGTTCTTATCGTAAGCGGCATAGAGTTGGATTTAAGTCTTAAGTAACCTTGACGTGCTCTTGACCCTGTATTTCAAAAAACAAAATTCGAAATTTAAAGCAAAAGATATATACATAAACAAATTGGATCCTGGTAAGCAATATCGTGTCAACCAACATGATCATAGTTTGATGTTTCACCTAAAGATTTTTTCGTTGTTTTTGATAGTTTGTTCTAAAATTTGTGAAATGAAAACTTTTGCTGTTGTCACCTCAGGAATGATCAATTATTGTGATAAATTATTATAATTCCCTAACAATAACAAACACAACTTTTGTAGTTGTCATTTTATAAATAAATTTTAGAAGAAACTATCAAAAACAACGAAAAATTCTTTATGCTGCCATTTTCGCAAAACTATAATATTCATGTTGGTTGTTGACGTTATTGCTTATCAGCATTCAATTATTTTTCATCTGTAAGCAAAAATATCATTGTTAGTCGATTTTCTGTCGAGATTTTCATTACCGACAGTTTAGCTCGACACTATGGTGAACATCCTACTAGTTTCAAGGTCTCGACAGTATCTAGAGTACCTATAGACGAGTATCGATGGATTAAATATTGGTTCACAACACTACATAGGTAGTGTGTAGTAGTAGCCTTATGAAACTAAGATTCTGCCCAAGTAGTGCTAGTTGTATGTGCTATAATGTATGCAAGAAGTTTGGACATCAGACAAAAGTTCTGTTTGCGCGCTAAACAAAAAACCACAGCACCGAGGATTTTACGAAAATTTTATCCTTTAGTGAGTCAATTTTTATTTGAGAATATTGTTCTTGAAGAACTTTAGAACTAAACACTCTGTATATCAATTTACACAATTATATATACAGAAACTTTAGAATTAACCCGATGACTTTGCTAATGAAAAAATAGAGTATGACGCACTTTACTCACACTGCATTTCCGATTTGAGGTAATATTTTAATTTTTTAAATTGTTTTTATTAAAAAATAAATGAGCATTTGACTTCCAATCTCACCTGATGGAAAGTGACGATGGAGCATGCACACCTAAATAACGCCTATTCACAAGGTACCTATTGAATTTGTTATCGTTTTTTTACTAGAATTAACTCATCGGTGATGTCATTTTCCTTATTAAGGGACAAAAATGTTTAAATAATTAAATAATTCATAATAGTTTTATCCACTCCTTATACTTACTTACGAAGTTGCCGTATGTATTCTTTTCTATAGTGTTTCAAATTTGTTTTACATGTGTTTACATGTCACGTAGGTATGTTGTAGGAAGATTCGCAACAAAAAACAAAACAGGTACCTTTTTTATAAGTATACTATTGTTGCTCTTCAACTCTGAAGGTGAATACTAAAAGTGTTTGTTTTTATGATAGTATTTACTCAATTCTACTATATCCAGTATTACAATACTAAATGGAAAGCATTCTTTTAGTTTGATTTTATGTTAGTTTCTTTACGGTCTTCAACTGGAACATGTTTAATAATGTACATTAGTTTATACGATATATTGGACGTATTAGGCATTACGATTTATATAATGTGACTAAAATCGGGAAAAAACTAATACAGAACTTTGACTTTTAATTACTTGGAGTTGTTAAACGCAACGTTGCAACGTTTGTGTAAGTTTGTGTTTTTTTTTCTATCGTGAAAATTTTTAGGAATCGTGTTTTCACGCCATGTAGTAATAATCAGTGTATGTCCTCAATTTTACTATATATTTTTTCCAAAGTAATTCATTTAACGCTTTCACTGTTATCCGGAATCAACCAAAGCCATTAGAGGATGCATAGACTCTTAACAGTATTAGCAGCACTATAATATGACAAAAGGTGGTATTGTAAATATACATGCCGTCAATAACCACTTCATCAAAATGCTGATTGTAACGTAGATAACTGTAGAGCTAAGATAGCAAACAGTGCTAGGATTATGTCACTTCTTCATAAATCAATATTTATAATTGCTTCCGTGCCCAAACGGTTACCATGATGGACTGCAACGCAGAGATTCCGGGTTCGATTCCCGGGGCGGGAAAAATATTTGCATGGACTACATTTATTTCTCTCGTGGGTTTGGATGTAACTTGTGGTTCTCTATTTGTGTGTCCATGGCACTCGCGATACAGGATATTGCGAGACTATGAGTGTGTGTAAAAAATAATTGAAAAATATTTCACAAATATATGAATGATTGATTTGAAAAGCCGTTGAACAAATCTCCATTTAAGGTTGAACAGATTGTTAATTAAAGACACAATGGGTAACGAAAACAATAACAAAAAAAAACAAATCAGAGTGTAATCTCGGGACACACATAAAAACTACTGGCTTTAAAGATGTTGGAGGTAATATCTCGATTATTTTTTTAATGTAGCAACATACCTTCTATCGAAAAATTGAGAGTCCGAATCATGTGTAGACCTCCCAGTATCGTGAGAGAATTGTCTTCGCAACATTTTCCGTAAAGTTGACACACAATATTATTATGTTAAATTTCATTACACATAATGCGAAACAATGTCGAATTTTAAGTCCAAACTGACACTCTAAGTTAACTCAAACGATGTATGACATAAAATCTCAATGGTTTCTTGTACGAACTCATGAACATAATTTCATAATAAACAAAATCAACTAATCAAATACCGATTTGTATTCCTAAAGAATAACGTCATTTAAAAAAATCTAATTTAGGTGAGGTTACAATACAAAAACTTCAACACTGTTTGCACTAAATGTTATCTATTAAATAATAAACTGTAATGTAAACAACCTGGCGGTTAGAACGGAACAGTAGAGGTTACGGTCGTTTGGAGAAGCGCGCGCGACGGCGACTGGCGCGTGAGGAACCCTCCTCTCCACTCGATTGAATGACAGCTGTGTCCTTGGAGAACTAGCATTATCGTCATTTGCAAGTGAACTAATCGCTTCAACCGGTTTCTTCAAAGATTTTATCGTCTGTTTCTTGCAGAACAAAATTTCCCCTTGACTGTTTACAACAAAAACTTGCACAACCGCAGGATGCACCAAAGCAATCAAAATGATAAAATGAAAAACGGACCAAAACAGATGTCCTTAAAATAACGCATCAGAATGAATAGCCAAAAAGGCAATATTTGGGAATACCTGAAGGTGGACAATCACATTACAGATAACACTGGTTAATCTTTTTATTTTACAGCCAAAATCACAGTAGTTTGATTAGCCGTCTCGGATTTCGTTCAGTACTATTCAAGAGCGTGCCGTTGGACTCGGCATTGGCCGGCTTGAGCTGCGAACTGCAACGCTTGACAGACTTCACATTACCCTCAAAGAAAAGCTTTTTGTCAATTTTAAACAAAGCCAGGAAATTGAGAACACCTTTGTCTATCTAACCTAAAATGGAATGCAAGCAATAGCTGATTTTGATACTTGTGATAAGAACTTGATAGCTATGATAACATTTTGCCAAGCAATGCTTGCTTCTTTTGTGAAAATGAACTTTATCACCAGGTAGGGAAACGTCGGGTGTAAAAGTTACGGTGGGCAAAAAGAGTATTTCAATATACTGTGTGTTAAAGCCAAAGTAAGAAACCCTGATTACGAGTACTCCCTCCGCAAGCAAATAAGCATTCCCCGGGGAGCAGCACGAGTTCGCCAAGTACACTGGATCCTCTATAAGCTTCTGCGTTTAAAAAAGGTGAGTGCGCTGTGTTTTTTGATTTATGTAAAGTTTACTGTACATTAATGCATACCATGATAACGCTTAGTCTGCGTGCTATCTGATACACAGAGTGCATTAACTAACAAAATGCTTAATTTTATTAATATTCTCGGCGTGGGCTTAGATTGGGAGGTGCAAGGCGAAACGGGTAGGTATACGGGCAAAACCCTTTTTCCCCCCGCTTGTTATTTTGTATGAATACATGGCTTTAATTTAATGTATTTATTACAGATGGTGTTTATTAATGAAAAACTCAGAGTGCTTTTTGGTATACATATTCTCTACTGCATAAAGTAGGCATTTCTTCTACCAAAAGAGACGCTCGGCGCATACTGTTACTTTGCTTCTCAATAGTAATAGGGGTTAAAGTATGAAATTGCCGATTTGCACTGAAAATCTAAATTGTTTATTTTTTAAATTTTTAACAAATTTATTTAATCAAAATAGTTGCCATTATTATCTATACATTGCTGCCATCTAATGGGAAGGTTATTAATGTCTTTGCGATAGAACTCCGACGATCTAGACTGCACAAACTGTGTGAAAGCATTTTGTACTGCCTCCTGGGAAGAAAACTTCTTGTCACGTAGATAATTGTCCAAATCACGAAAAAAATGGTAGTCCGTTGGAGCAAGGTCTGGTGAATACGGAGGATGACGAATGGTTTCTAACTGCAGTTCCTGAAGGGTCAAAATGGTTTCTCGTGCTGTGTGAGGTCTCGCGTTGTCGTGGAGCAATAATGGTGAAGATCGATTCATGAGTCGGGGCTGTTTTACTGCTAGTTTTGTCAACATGATTCGGAGTTCGGCACAATAGACATCTGCCGTTATTGCTTGACCAGATCGGAGAAAACTATAGTGAATAACACCATGCTGAGACCACCAAACAGTTACCATTACCTTTTTATTGGTAAGTTTTGCTTTAGGACACTGTTGTGGCATTTGACCTGGGGTCAGCCATTGCATTTTTCTTTTCCGGTTATCATAAAGAATCCACTTTTCATCACATGTTACAATTCGATCCAATATTCCTTCATTTCTGTACCGGCTCAACAAGGCAACACAAGTTTCAACACGCGTTTCTTTCTGCAGATCAGTCAAATCATGAGGCACCCATATTTCGTATTTTTTTATTTTATTGATTTGACGCAAGTGAGTCAATATTGTGGGTAAGGTAACGTTAAACCATGCCGCTAATTCCTGGGTAGTTTGACTAGGATCGGCTTCCACTATCTCTCTTAATTCATCGTTATTCACCTGTGTGGGCGGTCTTCCTCGTGGCTCGTTCTTTAAGTCGAAATTTCCATCACGAAAGCGTTTAAACCAAAATCGCACGGTGCGTTCATTAGTAGACCCCTCTCCAAACGCAGCATTGATATTGCGGGCTGTTTCTGCCGCGTTAGTTCCGCGTTGGAACTCGTATTCAAAAATCACTCGAATTTTCGCAGTATCCATCTTTCTTGTCTAAATTGAATAACAAAAACAATTGAAAGTCAATATTCAAATGTTTCAAATTAAAAAAAAAAAAAATCACAGAAACCATTTGAAAAAAGTTTCATTCGAAAACCTCAAACCATGAAGATTCTATGAAAATTCAAAGAACCTATTGCAATAAAACGGCAATTTCATACTTTAACCCCTAATAAGATATAATTTTGTTTGAAACGCAGCCAGCGGCTGAGCAACGCAAACTTTGGTGGTTTGTTTTACAACAAATTACCTATTCAGACCAGAACCAATTTAGGAAAGTTCATTTTCCTAATTGGTCTTAACGGGTATCGAACCCGAAATTTACCGGGGCACTACCAGGAAACACCCAGACCAAAACTATTTAGAAAAGTTCATATAAAATGTGTTTTTATTTAGATACATTTACAGTTGATTAAACTGATTTTTATGGGTTTTAAAAAAAATTCTCGATTAACTAAGGAAACTCCAGAAATCAGGTACGGGAATTGTCAAAACTCGAGAAATTAAAATATGTCGAGAAATCCGAAACCCTAATTAGGATGTAATTCATATTATGTTGTTCTCTTTTTGCCCGCTTAGGGTACCGGTTCTACCGACGACCCCCTATGGGCAAAACGGTTTTATTTTGCAAGTTTTTTTTAAAGCGATGTTGCTGAGAAATGTTGATTATTTGTTATGTTACATAAAATAATTATAATAGCCATAGAGCTTGTGTTCGATTATATTTAATTCGTTCATTAAATTTCTTTACATTTACGTGGATTTTAATCGGACTCCTCTTGCACGACTTTTCCCTAAAGGTTGATAATAGGTATTGAAAAGGGCATAAAGGTTCACAAATATTCGTCACACATTGGTCACGCAAAGATTTCACGAACAGTTACTTCGGAAAGTAAGGTTTCATTGTCGTTTAATTAACTAAGTTAAACGAAAAGTTGATTGCTATGTGTTGTACAACATATGCCTCATACTACTTATTGTATTGAAAAATGACGTAACATTTACATCAGGAAGCGAGCAAGAACATAAAATAAACAATGGGTTTCGTAACTTGCAAACTTAACGTTGATGGACAAATAATGTTGATGACTTTTCAAATTGAATACTCAATGAAATAACATGTTATACCACTGAAATCAGGAACGTAATTAAAGTCACTGTGGTTAGTTAGTTTTGTAATTACAAAAACAAAGTCTCAACAGAGCATTGAGGTTTGTGGATCTTGATTGACGGTAGGCAAAGCAACTATGTCCGAACCTATTTTCCACACGCAAGCCATTCGCCAGAATAACTTACCCGCCTAATCACATTTTCAAGGTCTGTAAAGCCTAATTTATTAATGTGTGAATATTTAACAACGTAAAGTGGCACAGGCTTCTATTGTGATGAGCATCAGCAATTCGGTTAAATATGTAGGTAGGACTTATTCATGCTTCGATTTATTGTTTATAACCAGATTAGCAATTTGTTTTTGGTGGAAAACTGTACGGAAAGTACTAGGTACTTACTAAATAAGTACTACCACATTATTGTTCTGATATTTTAGAATATTTGTCTACTAAAAGGAATGTGAATGTATTATGCTTTTCCAATTAAATACTGTAGGTATTTCTAACAGTATTGTCCAGTTTCACGTGTTACCTGTCCTTCTAGTTCCAAGCACCTGTCAAGGACGAGTCCAGTCCCTCTTTACCAAATCGATCGTGTGACGAGGTGTCAACATACAGCATTGACCGACATAGGCGTTGTGTTTTGTCATAACCGGTACGTTTGCTCTTCATACCTTTGTGTATTATCTAGCCCTACAACAGATCTGGTAGCTTCTAGAATTTTCCGTGACTTTTCAGTAACGTTAGTCGAGCAGTGACTAATGAAAACATTGATTATGTTTATTTGCGCGTTCTTTACATGTGTTTGGTAGACTGTTACAGGAGTATTATGACTAAAAAGATAAACCAAATTATATGAATGAAGTAAGGGTAATTGTATTTACATATCAAATCAATATTGGCTTAGGAAATGAAACTATTTTTCTGGATTTAAATCGCGTATACATATTTGTTTTTTCAAACAAACCGACGTTTCGGGCCCTTTACAGGTCCCATGGTCACGGTTGACTGAGGTGGTACAGTCTTCAACCAGTTATGTGTAATATTGATGCAAACCACCCTATTTTTTCACTATAGTTACAATAGTTATTAATTAAATACCTTATTTTTAATTTTACAAAGAAAACATTCCAATTTACGCTATATTAAGTTTTACAAATTATTTTATTGAATGAATTTTTATTAAGTTCAATTTTTTATTAATTATTAATAGAAATTAGAATAAACTAAAACATATTAATTAGTACTGCAGTCTTATGTCTGTTTGGGATTTTTCATTAGAGGAAATACTGGATCCCAAACTGGTGGTATGGAGAAGCCATCTTCCCTGTTGAAATTAGGATGTTTTTTAATTTCAATGGCCTCTCGCAGCATTCTGGGTAGATAACGGACTTCTTTTGCAAGGACCTGGGGTTTGTCAAACTTCATTGAATGTGTAGGTTTATCCATGACATGCTCGCAGACTGCAGACTTGTTTACGCGACGGTTTAAATCCGGAAAAATAGTTTCATTTCCTATGTGTAACAATCGCGAAAACCTAAGAACTCGATATCAATATTGCCTTATTCAGCAATGGAAATACCTCTTCAAATACATAAGTTTTCCTGGCTCTTCCATTTTTGTGACGTGTACTCAAAGGAATCATATTGTAAATCATTCAACACGTTTCTTTTGCCTTTTCATCAATCAATCATTGTGTTTTGAGTGATATCATAACATTCGTTCGTACTTGTTGCACTGCATACAAAACTTTATATCTTACTGTACAGTGATTACATTGTATTTGTTACTTTCCATTTGCTAGAATACTTTGTGTGTATGTATTGCCTATTTGGGAATCTTCAAAAAGATGTAAATATAAATGCTTTATACAATATACATATTTTATTACTCCCTGGTGTTTCTTTATTGCTCTTTATCTGTACACTTTGTTTACAAATGTCCATCATATACGTATAACCTATTAAATTGTCGATGGGGTCATCTTTATGACCCTGGCACAAGCTCTAGAAAACTTGTGATGAATGCTGCTATCAAGAGTGCTATATTTCATAAACAATTTATACGAATGCATTATGCGTTAGACATCTTTTAATGCGGTGATAATTGTGTATTTATAAGGATATCTACATACAGTACGAATATGTAACGCTCTACCAAAGGACATTAAAACGTTACCAAATAATAAATAAATAAATAAATATTAGATAACATCACATACGTTGCTCTGATCCCAAAGTAAGTAACTAAAGAACTTGTGTTTTGGAAACCGGAAACACCGCCGGTAACATAAACACCCAGACCCGAGACAATACAGAAATGTTAGTTTCTATATTGACCCGATGGAGATCGATCCCGAGACCTCAGAGATGGCGACACTATGAAAACCAGTGTGTAAATCACTCGACCATCGAGGTCATAAAAAATATATTCAGAAATAGACTTACAATGTGGCTTAAAGACAAATTATTACAAAGTGACTGAAGTTGACTTACAATTTAGTAGGTACTTGATATATTATGTAAGTATAATATTTAATTGTCTGATTGATAATTATTAATTTATTGGTATTAATGGACTAATTATTCCTTGTACATGGTATTATTATAATTCAATTCATTATAAGTAAAATGTTGCATGCCAAATCAGGTAAAATGTGTGTTAAATACTAAGTTCCATTTGACGCTCACCGTATTTATTTCATTTCATTTACGACACGAAACTTGAATTACAATTGCTAATAAGTACTAATAAATATTATATAATAAGTACTAATAAATTAGCATTAAAAAAATATAACAATGCACTAAAATCGGAAATGTTGAATATTCTTCAAATAACAATATTACATCTGTTGACGATATTTAGCGAAGAATTAGTTAATGGTCATAAAAATGCATGTGAGCGAGTTAATTGTAGTTTTTGTAGCTGTGTTATAGCTTACTAGTACCTATTCTACTTAAGAATATTTGATGTACCTACATACCACTATTGTGTTCTTAAAGAACGCCCCGTCCTTAGTGCTGCCGATGACGTGCGAGTATGTCACCAGTGAAAGTTACAGTACAGGCAAACACCAAAGTTAAGTTTTTTGGTCGAAAAACTCGAGAAAAGGGATAACACTAGTGGGAAGCTGTATTACTCGCTTTCTGTGACATTTTGACTGGCACGTGAAAGCTTCCCGGCTCAATGGCCGTGAACACGTGATCAATTGACTCAAAGGATCGCAGTCCATGCACAGAAAAAAGTTCCAGAGGCCTTATATTATATATATATTCTCAGGTACAAGTACTATTTTTAAGATATTTTTCGCCTCTCGCGACGGGACACCGGGCGGCGCGGCGTGTCCTTAAACCACAGGGCAATTTGCAAATTTTGGAATAAATGTGAATTTAATAACTAATAGAGCTTCAGTTGAGAACCAAAATTTAGCAGGTTCTCTATAGTACTTAAAGAGAAATATCTCCGTATAAAAATTATGTAAAAAGATGGATATTTTATTCTCAAATAATTCGTTTTTAGACTTTTGTTTCAACCTGTTTTCAGAATCAGAATTTTATATGATCGGATAAACTACATCCTATCGTGTATAGAGAATATCCTTAGGTGTATCGTATATATTTTGTAAGATCGTCATTTACCGTTAGTAAATACCTAAAGCATTTCGTCACTAGAAAGGTAAAACGTCTAGCGTACATTTGGAAAACGTTACAGGAGAGCAATTGAAAGTATTTAAAAAAAAAAATCATCAAAACTGTAATTTTATTTGTTATATTGTGGAAAAGCGGAAACGTCCTATTTTTCCATGTAACAAATAAAATTAAAGTCAAGATTTTTTTTCTAAAAAATTACATTAAATTGCTTTTCTGTAATATTTTCCAAATGCACGTTAGACGTTTTGCCTTTCCAGCGTCGAATTGTGATCTAGCAACATAGTTTTACCAGATTCTCCTACGGTAACTCGCCTTAATATACTTTAGTATTAGTTGTAGGAATGTAAAAAATAACATAGAAGAGGAGGAAGTTAAAACAGTCGTAGATTTTTTTCGATCTGACAGTCTAACCATGCATTATTATTTAAAGCGCTGTCCTATATATCACTATTATTTATTTAGCATACCGGGCTTAAATGAGGACAAATAGGAGTCGTTAAGCATGAAAAATAAATACCAAGTTTATGTGTGTCAAGTATCGGTTATTAAACTAGATGATCTAGGTATTGTGTACAAGTATTATAAAGTAGCTAAAAATGCGTGCGCTAGTGCACTTGCGCAATAATGGTCATTACTGTTCTTGCTTCATTGGCCACGGTCAGGAAATGTGTTCTGGTCCTTCGAGTTAACTGCATTACAATGGGACTTGGTTTACATGCAAACATAAACGCAAAAACTTTTTGGTAGCATTGTCGGACTAAACACAAATTTGCAATATGTATATTATGCCAAAGAGAGCATAATTATGATGGTTATTCATTACCATTTAAGTATACATTAACAATTTAGATAAAGGGTTTTCCATCAAGGGCGTATAGATTTTGACAGTTCATAGCGGCCATGTTGTTGAGGCTTGTTTATATGAAATGTGATGCTTATTTTTCAGTCATTAAAAACAAATCGTCATGGCAAGTTACAGAATTGAGCAACACGTGTAAATGATAAAAATTTATTATCAAAATGGGTGTTCTTAATTACCGAATGTCATACAATTGGGAAGAATTCAATTAGAAGATTCAGACAGAAAAGTTCTTTAATCTGTCCCACATTGCTATACTGTCGACAATTCTTTGAACCATAAGTAGGTGACCTGTAGTAAAACTCAAACACCTGCGTCAAACAGTCCAAGTAGAGCATTCTGCAGTGACCCGCCCACTGGAACTGGGGCAAATAACATGCAAATGTTGAGACATAATTGCCACGATATAATAAAATTAACTGTTAATACTGAAAAATGTGTTCTATGGCAACGGATTTCTTCATTTCATTCATTTCTTCATTTAAACACAATTAAATTAAGGTATCATAAGCCTCGTATGTACTATGAAGTAACAATGTTTGGATTAAATTGTTATGACAACAATTTAAGAATTAAATAAAATCACACACCATAATGTGTTTTCGTGTAACTTTCCCATTTCATGTCGTGTCACGTGTTTATGTCTTCTTATTGACTATTTATACCTAAACAAAAATAAAGAAATTAAACTAAGTTACGACAAAAAGGGTTCGTTATTTGCACCCAATTTAAATAAATTCTATATCAATATTTTTTGTCAGATACGAGTTCTTTTGCACTATAGACAATTAAAATATAAGTACTGTAGACAATTAAAATGTTTAAGAATTGATTAAATTACGTATGTGTAATACAATTGTTCTAATTACCTATACTTAAACATTTTTGTTTGAATTGTTATTTATTATGGTTGATTATGAATGTTAATAATTTCAGTACAGAGTACTAAAAAAACCGACCTCAAAAGTACGTGGAATTACGTTTATTTGCTAAGTTTCATTGAAATATCCCCTAGTTCGCCACTATACAGGACTTGATACTGGAGATAATAAAAATAGGTTCTCACTACGACACTACTCAAAGTATATCGAGAGAAAGACGCCTTGAATTGGAGTAATAGCAAAATCAACTAAATAATTGCTAAAAGTAATTGCTCCTAAATTAAAGTTAGGCGCTATTTATAAAAATGAATCTTCATGCGTGAACAGCTACCCTTTGAGGTAGATGATTTTCTTCAAAATAAAATGGGACCACTATGGAAATACCCCCTTTCCAACAAAAAAAGAATCATGAAAATCGGTTCACAAATACCGGAGTTATCGCGTAACATATATACAAAAAAAAAAGAAGAAAAAAAAACATACAGTCGAATTGAGAACCTCCTCCTTTTTTGAAGTCGGTTAAAAAATAAACTTACTTTTATAAAAACAATTATTTTGATGTTGGCCTGTTAAATGCATATTTTGCGTTAGTATCGTTTAAAAATTTTTTCAAGTTATATTTTATTTTAAGTAATTAGTGCTACAAAATGATAAATAAATTGTTACAATAATTGTAACTTCTTCTCATTTCATCAAGTGTAACAAACCTTTTTTTTCATGAACTTCATGTTATGCCAAATTATTTTCACAGAGGCCAAGAACACACCTATTAAAATTGTATTATTTTAATAAAATGCATTTTCTGTCCCAGTACAATTAATTTAAAATTGCTTTGAATTACATTATCCTATCTAATCGGGTGCAAACAAAACGAGGGCAAAAGATACCTGGCGCTCAACGAAAGGACCCGAAAAAAATTTGCCAATACGTATCACATCATTTTTTACTAGAGATGTGCGCCGAGCCGCCGCCGCCGCCTCCGATAAACTTGACCGGAGGAAAATCGAAAAATGCAATATCAAATTCTTTGTTAATTATTTAATATATTTCAACACAATATTTTAAACTCTTAAACTGATTTACGCTCCTGTCTACGTGCATCCTATTCATACTAGATTTAAATTAAGAGCGTTTATTATTGAATATAGATTTTTTTACAAACGTGTTTTAAATTTATTCTTTTTAATAATTAGTATCTACCTAAAATACAAGTTCAAGTGTAAAAACGTTGAAAACAAACAAAGATTGTTTGAAACAATGTTTTAGTGTTTTTTAAAAACCTGAAAAATGTGTATATGCTACATAGCCACATGGATATCACACAGATCGCGTCGCCGCCGTCGCTAGTCAACAACCACCAGACGCCTCCAGTCAAGGATTATTCGATTGGCGCCCATCTCTATCCCAATCTATGTACATTATGAAACACAAAACTCGACAAATCTGTTTGCAATAATTTAATTTACCAATCGGCCAAGTAGGTATGAACATTTAACATGGACCTTTTTCGCGTTTTTTGGGGGAGGTACCCATATTATAATTGTTATTGTTGTATAAAACTTGACTGAAATAAAAAGTATCAACCTGTATTAAACTTGTACCTGTATGAGGTGCTATAGAACATTTACTACATTACATTGACATTTACTCATTGACTTACAATAAAATTTACTATTTAAAAAAATATATACATACATGATGCGAAACGTATGTAAGTTCTTCAGAGTCAACAAATAAGGTACTAAATAGCCAACACACATTATATATGGGCAAATAATTAATAGCCAAAATGGTTAAAAGTTATTACTGTATAATGGCATCCATTCTATTTAGAATCTACGTAATCAATATTTCACAGCTTTCAGAACACGTGTAAGGCAACTTTTGTGCCAATAGAAAATTAAAAAATCAATGTTTAGATGAGTACTCTAATTTAAAAATATACAACAATACCGAAACTACAACCATTGTATTAACGAAGGCTTAGACTGTCTTTAATTCCATAAACTTCCTGATGTATTCAAAACCATCAGTCCCGCATGATTGAAAAGAACCAAGTCATTACAATTAAGAGTGGTTATACACGGTTAATTTTAGCAGGGCAATTGCAGCGATTCAGTCTCGATGCAGTTGCTAATCGTGTACTTTTACACACAATTGCGACTTTTACAGCGTTACAATGGCGATGCAAACACGACTTAACGCGATGCCATCGCGACGTAAACGCGATGCAGTCGCAGCCTGCAGTGTGTGATACAATCGCGATGCAAACACGCGTCTAAATCGATGCGAACGTGCGATTGCAACCGCATGTAAATAGCTAGTATCGCCCATCGCTGCAATAAGTAGCTGTGTGTACCCGCTCTAAAACAGGCCTCAATTTGTCATTTTACACCTTTTGAAAAGTTTATTAGCAGAGACCTTATACTATGAATGGGTAGGAAAAACCGCGCGATATATTGAGAATAAGAAGTCGACAATAGAATTTCAAGCGTAGGTACCTACATCTATTCATCGGCTGACAATGGATCAATTCCGCATCCTATATGGATCGACTGAGTCTTATAAAAAGTAACTGCTAGAGTCAGACTACCTAAATTATGTACGGACAACGACACATCAGACTACACATTTTTGTTCGAAAATCGCCTCCAGTGCAACGGGACAAGATACGTCAATGTGTAGCTTGATGTGCTGGCGTGTACATAAACAATAAATAGGCACTCGCAATTTCCAGCCAATACGAAATTCATTAAAGAAAATAAGTACTTAACTAAAGTTGACATTAGCAGGCTAACCTCGAAAAGCGGAAGACACTTAGGGGATAGATCATATATTGTCTGTCTGTCCCGATGAAGTGTTGCTGTTTTCTCGAGACTTTTGAGAGATCATCATCATTTCAGCCGAAAGAAGTCCACTACTGAACATATGACTCTTCAAAAATAACGCCACTACGACCGATTGCGATCCCGTGCTGCTCGCATTCAGCGGATTTCCGCAACTTTCACCAAGTTATCGGTTCATCCATCCAATAAATAAAAGAGGCAAATAGCAGAAACAATTGTTTAAACTGTTTTTCTTATACTATCACAATTGAATGATTTCAATGCACGGACTATATAAACATATAAGTATAGATTATTTTGTAAGTAGATAAGTAATAAAGTAATCCATAATATCATCTAAAAGTTAAGCCGCTTAATTATGTTACTTCAATAGCACATTGTAATCTATGACTACATTGTCAATTCGGTCACGTTTTGCTGTAAAATGCAAGTAAGTATGCCAAAAATATTATAACAACGTCTGCCATTCAACGATACTGTATTCTTGCATAGAGATCTCCCGCTGAAAGCCACTCTCGCGCAAGTCGTGCATTATCGTGTCTTGATATATCGTGATAGCTAGATTTGAAACAAAGTTCATTGTTCATTATTGATTATAATTTGTAATACCTAATCAAATGCAATGTAGCTTTATTAAATCATACTGTGTATATATACTCATGTACGGAGTTATCTTCGGACTAAATTCTTTAAATTTTAGAATAAATGAAATATCGCTTGCGGTGCAACGTAATGTAATAGATTACATAACTGGTACAATACGTCTGCGTTTACGTAGATTACGCGACTCGCGCGCAGATTGCACGCACGCGTTCAAGCCTGGCTAGGAAAGCAAATATTGCCTAAAGTGAAACCCGACGGAGTGCACATATTGCTAATGTGTGACACAATAAGTTTTGGTAGCCATCGTCTGTTATAAGTGCCATTATTTGTTCAAGGTATAAGTTATAATTTGTTTTAGATAAGTATTTGATTAAAGAACACGAATAATAAATACGTAGCATGATGTGCAAAATATGCTTTAAGACGAATAAAATGTTACGTGAATTATTTTGCTGTTGATTAATCGCTTCAGACCAAGTATAGGGTAACTATGATTCTTTTTTGCGCATTGTCGATTTAAAATACATACGAAGTTAATTACAAAAGCAGAAGTTGTAATCCTGCTTCACCCTAGTTATAGTAAAAATGACAGAGAAACCAACCATCAGTATAATCGAATAACAACTTTTTAATTTATTAATTTATTACCTGTAATCGATTTTACTTATCTTAATTGGTTCTTTTAATGCTTAGAAATATTTCTAGAAAATGCGTGAAATTTGGTACAAGCTTGTTTGTAAAGTGGATGCTGATTTTATAGTTCAACGCAACTTTAAGTTTTCAAACGGGTAAGCTAATTGTGAACAGGACTGGCTTTCTACTGGGTGTATATCATCGGACCAGTGCAAGTGTCGATGGTTGACAAATTTATCTTTTATCGATTAATGATTCGACACACGCACAGTGACATGCATAGCTTTAAAAAAGGCATGGTTCAATAGTTGCTGTAGGTGTTGTGAAAACATGATACCATTTTTGAAGCGTTTTTGAAATGAATCTACGAAGATAATTTGATAACAATCTGTAATTTAAATATACAGGAAACAAAAATTTATTTCACGAATTCCAACATCTGGTAACTTGTTACATATTATAAACATATAAACCTTGACATTGTTAAACTAATAGCCTGAAGCAATAAGATAAGATGTGTGGAGAAATCTCAAATTCCTTGATTTGTTTAAAAAGTACTCTCATTTCCATATTAGGATTATATTACGGCCCAAGTGAAGAAACATCAGGGTCGGCAACAAAGAAATGGGGTGAACAGAGTGAAACCGTAGTAGCGTCTGTAAGCGCAAAAACAAGACACTAGTATGGAAACCTGACCGTAAGCGATTATTATGGAAGAACCTCGCCAAGAGAGAAATGCTCTTTTCTACCGTAAATTATTGGCTTGACATAGGTTATACAGTTAATTAATTCTTCTGCATTAAATCAGTCTAACGCCTCGTGTTTGCGATTGATATTACATTCAGATTGTTCGTCGTGATCATTTTATAACAATTGAGACAAAATAAATATTGAATGTCAATGTTTTACTTAAATTGTGCTTTATTGTACAAAGAATGAAAGTACATTATTCGTTTTATTGTTAATAATACAATTATCGTCGATACGTTCAGTAGGTAAATTAGCTCTTATGATAAAAAAGACAAAAGTTTCTGCTGCGATTTACATAGTTTCGAGGGTTCTCAAAACGTCTAGTCAAAACGTCAAAACTAAAATATACTAACATAATCTATTTATTTTGATAAAAATGGCATTGGAATGTGTCTACATTAGAAAGGCCTATCACGAGCTAGTGTTGTTAAAAATCATGACAGTAAAGACTAGTACAGTAACGGCTCTTTGAATATAATAATTAGGTACACTGGAAGACAATAAGAATAACACTGTAGAGTAAAAAAAAAAGTTCAAATGTGAGCATGAGAAAGTTTAGCCATCAGTTATGATTATTACTGAAGTTTAAAAATAGGATAAACATAATTACGATTAAATTAACAGCACGAGGAAAATCTTATATAGGATCTAAAAATATTTATTAGCTCAAATTGAAACCAACATTTATCCGCATCCTATTTATTGGCCATTACTTATTAAACTCCTTACGAGTAGCAAAATGAATAATAACGCAGATTTCGACATTTATAATACATCTACGCGTCATTGGTGCGGTTTCCTAGAAGCAACGTTGATTTTCTATATTTTACGAACTCCTTTATTAAATATATTTTGTGTTGCACGTTGAATAAATCCATTTAAGAATGTAAACTACGGCTCAACTATTCCACGTTCCATGCTTTTTTGCATAAGTATGATTCTTTCTTCAGGTTAAATATTTAAACTGAGAAAACATATTTTATCCTGTGTCGTAAAACTTACGGCCAAGTGCCGGACCGTCTCCTGCGGTGTGATCGTGGTTGAGATTGTTCAGGCTGTGTGTGCAGCAGTGCAGGCGGAATCAAGCTCTTAGAAGGCTTGCGTCGACTCAGCCGGTACTCCGCGCGGTCGGATCCCTTGCACATTCGCAATGTCGACAGCTCGCCCTCCGACCCGCACCACAACGAATCCATCGATAACATAGCCTCAAACCACAAAGCACTCCCAAACACAAGAATCGAGATTTTTCAACGATCACGTCACAATTGCAACCATACTTGACTAAAGCCTTAGGAATGCAATTTTAGAACGTCCGAAGCAAAAACTTTGCAAAGTTTCACAACCGGCGGTGTTTATACGAGTATACGTTAACGACGTTAACCTTCTATGTGTCGGCACAGTGTTGCAAAATTTCGGACACGTGAAGCCAGTCCGACTGGTTGAAAATTGCAAGGCTGGTGACTTGCAAATTATTGAGTTATACGGAAACCGTTCGGTATATGAAGCGCGCGGCCGCGATCCATGCGTACGTGAGAGCGCGGGTGGAGCGCCCAAACGACTGCCGGCGCCGACTGACTGATAGCCACAATATGCTGCGCCTGTCACCAGCTGTCCGATAGATAGTGTACCCAGTACTGCTACTAAACTGTCACAGCTTTAACTCACAGATTAGACCACGAGATTCTCTGATCATCTCTGTCGCACATGATTCTGTTGACACCAATTCGTGCAACCTAACGGCTACTTACATAGGGCGCACTATAAGTTTCCGGAACTGGTCACTTACATAAACAATATTTAAAAAGTAATTAGAGCATTAGAAAATGGAACTCTTTGCCTGTAGAATACAGTTTGTTTCATCTGTCTGTCACTTGTTTTTACATTGTGGCATCATTTTAGAAATTGGTTCTCTACATCACCATGGATTTAACTCGTGAAAATTTTCGTAGTATGATTTTCTACGACTTTAAGTGGAACAGTTCAGCGGAGCTTCTCGGCTTCAAACTGCTTTTGGCGATAAAGCACCATGCAAGACGACTATTTATAGCTGATTTGCAAAATTCAAACTCGGTTGTGTGTTCTCAGTGACGAATTTCGTGATGGTCGCCCGTCGTTGGTCGTCGGTGTTTTTGTTGCCACTGCTGTGACAACAAAAACATCGATGCTGTGCGTCGTATGATTAAAAAAGGGACAGGCATGTGACATGCCATGAGATTCGGGCATCTTTAGGCATAGGCATGAGTCAAATACAATCAATACTACACACACATTTGGGTGTGAAAAAGCTGTGCTCTCGGTGGATCCCACACAATTTGACTGACGCTCAAAAAACGGATCGCGTCACTTGGTGCAATGCCATGCTTACTAGATTTAACGAAGAATCGTCAAATTTGGTGTGGGACATAGTAACAGGTAACGAAACATGGATTTATAGTTACGATCCCAAAACAAAGCAGCAATCGAGCGTATAGGTCTTTTGAGATGAGCTGAAACCAACCAAAGTGGCGCGCGTGCAAAGTGCCTCTAAGCGGATGATTGCTTCTTTTTTTAATAAAACTGGACACGTGGCCACTGTTGCTTTGGAGAATCGTTGTACCTTGAATATGATGGGCACACGACCATTTGTTTGCTGGAAGTTATTGACAAACTCCGTAAAAACCGTAAACGCCGTATCATCATTGCACCACGATAATGCCAGTTCTTACACGGCCAGACAGACAAATGAATTTTTGACGGTGAACAGCGTTGACCTTATGAGCCATTCTGCGTACAGTCTCGACCTGGCACCTTGTGACTTTTATTTGTGTCCAAAAATTAAGAACCAGTTACGCGGTCAACGATTTTCATCACCTGAAGAGGCTGTCGAAGAGTATGAAAAATATGTTTCAGAGATTGTCACGGAGGAGTGGCATAAATGTTTTCAAAATTGGTTCAATCGTATGAAAATAAATAATAAATAAAATATATATAAATAAAAATAATACAATAAATTAATTTCTGACCATTTGTAGTATTTTTTCTTATTCATTCCGGAAACTTACAATGCGCCTCACGTATTACATTTTGCCAATTACCTCTTTAAAATTTGCTAAGTGAATGAAAAAATGCTTATCTAGGTATTACACTAACATTTAACCGTTGTCTGATAAAATTAACCCCTAATGTCACAATGATCTTATTATATATTATGTATACGTGTATCAGATCGCATGCTTGCAAGCGTGTATATTATGGCTGAGACTCGATAACCTTTATTGTATCACTTTGTAAACTTGCATCTCTAAGAAGCAATCAAAATTCGACATGATATTTTTAAAGCATCGTAAATACAATTTAGCAATTTACATAATCCGGAGAAATAGTATAATCAGTCATATTTATTTCGACCTCATTAGGAACAGTTTGAACTTTTATACAGAACACTTTAATTTGAGAAACCACATACATATACATAAATACATTGTATGAGATCATAACTTTGGGAATAAATAGGTTAATTTTGAGTCAGTTAATTAACGAAAGTGTTTTGTCAATGAAGTAGTTGAAAGCAAAGACGAAACACTTTGCACGGAAGGAGTTTTTCAGAAAACATTACACACTCGCGTTTGACTCAATTGTCTTGGTCCTAGATTAGCATTGAAAGGAAATGTCATTCATATATATTTTACTTATCTTTGAAGAAATGCTAACAATGGTCAAGGAAAGCAGAAACATCTTGAAAAAGTTAAAAACCGAAGAGCAAGCATAGAAATGATGTTGCTTATGTTAAAACTACACAATGGATTTTTGGAATCTACACTAAACATGATATCAATTTTATATATTCTTTTTTTATCGTGTCGATACTTCTTTTATTTAATTTTATATATTGAAATAATATGTGACGTTTTAAACGATCAGGAATCACTCAAATAGGACATTGAGTAGAACACAAGGAAAAATGTTAAAGTACAGTTGGTGTGGGCATTATCCGGAATCATACAACATTAACACGGCAATTGGAATCTGAAGTATTCGAAGGTGTGCCCATTTTTTGAACACACCAGCGCCCTACCTGCCATGGAATTTAGATTGCCCGTTTGTGGTAGTGTTTATATTGTTTAAGAATTGGAATGCAATCTGGTCCTTTCGACACGTTTTTGTTTCATTTCTAATTGTCTGCTATTTGTAAGCAAGTAAGGAATGTAGATTACTTTTTTAATAGAATCTGAAAACGATTCTAACGAAAACGCCTTGATTTCTATTTAGCAACAATGAATCGCATCTCTTATTCTTTGCTCTAAGTTTATAGAAGGAGTTTTATGATTTTTATCTTTTACAGTAGTTAAGTGCTATAACAACATTTGACATACGGGTAAAATTTAAGAAGTAATTAACCTATCTTCATAGTTATTTAATAGCTGATCCTCATATTTTATAGTCGAACCAAGATAGCATGGTGACTTTGACAGATAGAAATGGAGATAGAATAGAACGTAATTTAATAATAATTATCAAAATAGAAAACAAATTCTAATCACAGTTAGTTGCTATTCTTTATAAACACGAACAACATGTTTATTTCAGTTAAAAATTGACGCAACCTCAAATGGCTTTGGTTGCTGAATCAATCGCTTTGGGGAAAGTATATAGTAAAATTTAGGATATACACCCATTATTACATGGTGTGAAAATACAATACTAAAAATTTTCACGATACAAAAAACACAAACTTACTTCGAATTTTACAAGAAAACTGCTGTATTCAATAGGCACTTTACATATACCTAAATTTTTCTATATCAACTGAACAAATAGAAAACGTATAATATACGATATACATTTTTCAAATGGCTTTAATTTCGTTTGTAGAAAAATAAATTCTAAAATAAAGCCAGTGGTCCTGACGCTCGACTCGCGCAATAGAACCGATTCAGTAGGTGAAAAATTTTAATTCAAGCTGAGGTAGTGGTAGTATCGACTCTTCTAACACAATTTAATTTGAATTGCAAAATTGCGATGGTTAGTATTTATGATACGATTGATATTCATACGGTTACGTTCTATGGATTTTTTCTTTTAAGCCCCACTGGGTTTAAAAGAAAAAATCCATAGAATATAAATACTGCCTGGTTGTTTGTGGGACATCACTATGTGCCACAAACAACAAGGCAGTATTAATGATAATAATATGGAAACTGAACATCTTCTAATTCTATATGACACAGAAATATCCCCCGAAAATGAATAAATTGTTTGTTTATTTATTGAGCATTGGCTATGGAGCATCAGCTTGAAAATGTAACAAAATAATTAAAACACTCAATACGTGATATCCGGTCTTGTAAAATCTATAACCACAAAAATCAGGCTCTTTGCAATAAATAAAAATTTATGTTAATATTATTTGCATCAATAACGTGAAAAATTACACTTTCGCACAGACAGACACGAGACTGCATGCTTAAACAAGCATTCTGAAAATTGAGCCAAGACCACGTTACTTAAACGGAACACCTTTTTCAGACCATTGGTAATAATACATAAATGAAAAATTAATTTGCCCAAAATATGTGACTTTATTAAACAATACACAAAACCCGCCATTTTTACGGTTATTATTATTATGTATTTATGGTGCATTGGCTATAGAGCCATCAGCTCAAACAGGTAATAAATAATTAAAAAACTCAACACGTATGTAATTAAACTTGAATTCTATAAAAATAATTCATTTGTAGGTATAAAATCTGTATAGCTGCAAAAAATATTTTATTTATTTATTTATAAAGCATTGGCTTCAGAGCCATCAGCTTAATGGTAACAAATAATCAAGAAACGCACAACGTAATATACACAAACTAAAAATTAAAACGTGTAAAAAATGTAATTATTAAATCTGCCATTTTTTGTCCTATGTGTAAAAGAATACTTGCGTTTGCTTTTTTTGTTTACCCATTTTGTTCAGCACAATAACAGAAAGAGACAAAATATCGAAGCCGTTCTCGCGCATGACCTTGTGCACTGTGTTCATCGTTTCAAAAAAAGCACGCAATAATGACAGTTTTAATGAGAAAAACCGAACTTTACCGAAACATTTTCTATTTATTTATTGTATATCATTCACAATATTTACTTCCACAGTTTTGAAATAAATGGAAATATACTATAAATAATACACTTTCAACTATTTGCCGTATGTTATAGTGATAGATATTTAACTGGCGAGGGGCGGCATTAAGCTATGATCAACAAAAATGCATATTTCGTACGGACATTCCATTTCTTAAACTAAATAAAATTAAGTGGTAAAGATGGCTTATTTTTAAAGGTAAGACATACCTGTCCTCTTCTTCTGAAGACATAGAAACTTTTCGTTCTGATGCTTTGCTGGTTGTGGGTTGTTTACTAAGATTTTTTTTGTTATCCATCTTCATAACAGCTTTTTGTTAAAGTTTGCCAGAAAATTATCATAATTTGAAATTCCACTGCTACACACTATAGTGACTTGTTTTGAAATGTATGTGAAACACGAAGTGGACGTATTTAAATTATCGTAGCCCAAATATTGTAGGTTATACGCGTACGAAAATAACACTGACATTTGACCCATCCACTCCAGCCAGTCAGTGACAGACGGTAGAGGTGGGTGATAAATAACATCACGATGAAAAAATCACGATGATCCGCCGTCAAACAGCATCACCGTGACTAGTTTCGAAGGAACGACGTTCCAAAGTCACATAGGTGTTCCTTCGTTCCAATAGCCATCCCCGTCACTCACATCACGACATACGTATTTGATACAATGCGCGATCTCCGTTCCGTGGTAACTGAGCGCGCCACTCGTTGTAGTTCTCTTCAAATCGGGCCATTTCGGCGATGGGAGTAAATGAAATAGGATGACTTTCTTTGCTCACTCAAAAGGGTCGTAAGTGCTTATTACTACTAGAAAGGCCGGATGAAAAAATCACCAGCAGCAGTTATTATAAACCTATTTATGAACAAAGTAAAATATTTTTGTATATTTGTTTTATTATAGGAAGAGTTGGTATTTTATATTTATGTATAATCTACTTTGTGTGTTCTACTAGAAATATAATTACATTACACTTTATTGCTATTTTTAACAATCCAAAGATTCGCATTACATAAGTAACAAACAAAATTACATTAAATACAAAATCACTGTGATTTTTTTGGAACCGGAACGACAGTCACGGCGATAGAAATGTAACGCTATTTTCCCCATGTCTAACAGACGGCGCGCGGCGAAGCGAATGACAGAAATGGTTCATTTTCGTTTGGCTTAGCGTCAAGTATATTAAAACACATGAAAAAGGACTCCACGCTTACCGAAAAGTATTAAGTTTATCCGTAAGCTTGCGCAGCGGGCCCGGAGATCCTCCGGGAGAATTGTCTCGAGATTCTGCTGCTAGTGCACGAGCCACTACCAAATCTTGCTCGTTCAGCATTCTGAAAGATTAATTAAACTACGTTTAAAAATACAGTGAAAATAGGAGCAATAAATTGAATTGTTGTAAATATTAAGTTAGCATGCGTTTTACATTAATGATTTTCAAATTCGTTTATTCCTTACTTAAATGCGATAAGAACGGTCCAAAGTCCAAAAAGTAAGCTATTGTTGCGCTCTTGACTGCATGTAGGTATACGTCGCGTTGTCGGACGAAGAGATTAACATCATTATTGTTTGTGTTTTTAATTATTATTCTTTAACTTGATTGGTAGTATAAGGGTAAGGATTTACATAATATTATTATTATTCTGCCAAATTCTTTAATGTACGCTGACACAATTTGCATTTATCATGAACATAAAACGTACTACAATATCGAGAACAGCGTACCTACATGTGTTAATGTACACATTTAAACACAAACAATGTTATAGAGACTTCTACCGACTCTTTCATCAGTATACTTTGCGTCATATATGCTTTAGTAAGTTTGCAAATGACGTGATATTAATAAAATATTCCGTTTCTGGTTTGCACGTTACACAGCTTGTAAACCTAAGTAAGCTGTTGATCTTTGTACCGTTTTCCTACCCTTTTGCAATGCCACACACTATAAAAATTTTCTCTTTTTTTATTATTGTTTATGCCCGTAAGCGCTCGCCGAAGTAAATAGTAGGTAACAGTATAGGTAAGGTCAGGTGAGGTAAGAGGAACATAGTTTATTTCGAAATTAATGTTATGAGCTCTAGGAGGAATAAATAATGTCATAAACGAATTTCGAAATATATTAATCTTGCCCTGGTTTATCAGTTTTCCATGTTTTAACAAACATTACGTTAAAATTAATATTTACGATGTATCTGACAAAAACGTTCAAGATGTGCTAACGTTTCATTTCCCCCAAAAAATGGGGTATTTTTTTAATAAAACAATTAAATGATATCGGTAGTATAGCCAACAGTGATCGGAATAGGTAGTTTCTTACCTAAGCTTCGAGGAACATAGACAGAAAATGAAGACTGCCGTACGACAATGTTTTACCTTTTCGAGATTTGGGAAATCATACATTGAAAATTGGCGTATTTTGGGATAGGCAGATAGACTATATTTATCTTAACTTTGCGACGTTTTGTTGCAACAAATTTTACCAAATATTTAGGAAAATTTTGTCGAAAAATTGTAACTTAATACATGTAATTAGAATTATTAAGATGTGTGTTTCTAACGTACTGTTGATTTATGGACATTCCTTCGGGATCCTAAAACTATCGCCTCGACTCTGTATAGTTCTAAGCATACGTTTTAACTTTTTGAAAAGAAGAACAAAGAGAATTAAACAATGGCCTCTAACAACTACACGAAGATTATTTACTCGACGCAGACTCGGTCAGAAATTATCGGATATTCTCTCCTGCTTAGTGATGTATGTATGTAATGCGTGCGCATGCACGATATCGATAAAAATAAATGAATCACAAAGGGCGCGTGACGGCAGGAGCGATCCGTACGGTACCTTATGAGCAGAGATCGGACTAGGTACAGTAGGTATATAAACGTAGGTACATAAACGTCAAAGAAGTACTACCAGAGAACAAATAAGTAACGAGAGCGGACACTCTCCGCCCCTCCCTAGCTTTAGATACTGCACCACGCCCCGCACATTGACGGTCACATTGACTGAACGAGAGAACGAGAAAATTTAATATAGGTTTCATTCATTCATTACGAAATTTGTACGTCAATATATAACATCATTTTACGTTACTATTTATAATGGTCATGAATTGTGTTATGTACGGCTGTTTATAATCATCTAAACCGGATAAAGAGAGGAGTTTCTTTCATTTTTTTAAAGATTCAACGACTTAAGTGAAAAAACTTACGTCTGAGACTCATTCAATTATTGTTTTCTTTAGTGCAGAGTAATATACATATAATACAGATTTATTATATCAATGTAAAACGCCATAATTTCGTGAGTTAGATAAGAGTTCTCGAATTTTCTATTTGTTTTGCCGATAAATATTACGTAGTGAATATACCTAATTATCAACTCTATACTTAGATAGATTCTTGAATTACCTAGAAGAATATACTAGGTAAACGGTAAACTTGGACACGCAATTTCAAATACTTAGGTTACTTTATTTAAAGGTACCTGTCCAAAATATAACATTTTAAGTGCTTTTAATATGTTTTTTAAATAAATCTTCAATATTATTCTAGTTAGTGAATGAACGAAAAATATAAAATTGTATCGATATAAATACCTACGTAATGAACATGTGTAATTATTAGGATTCCATATGGATTCCATAATAGAATTATATATAACAGATTATCGTTAGAATTTTCGCTATGTTGCCGCTCTGACCACGTAACGTCGTAATAGTACGAGCAAGTGATGGGTAACCGTGACACTTCACGCACACATTTGTGCGTGTGCAGATAGCACCTTGCTGTGTGTAGTAGTAGTAGGTAAATAATTTTCAGCCGTTGTATGGAGTGTCCGGTGTGGTACTACACATAGAGTGGATAATAACGCCTTTATAATGCCGGAAAGATAAACATCACTTTTAATCCAGTATTTAAGTAATAACGATTTTATTGCATTTTGAATATATTTGCAACGAATTATTATTTCGAAAAATTGGTTAAATTAAAATGCTTTGTTATGAGAAAACAAGCCTAATTTGACTGTAGGGAATGTAATCCCGCAGGATAATCTCAGCCCCTCCAGTCTTGTATTTGCTATTTTTGCCTGGTATTTGCTGGATCCCGCAGAATGCTGAAATACTTCGAGAAATAAGGTCATGTAATGAAACTACAAGTTTGCGAAGGACTTTCATTCAAATAAAGAAAGGATGTTATTAAGTTCTTTATTAAGATCAATCTCAATTTATCATAATAAGAAAAATTTAAGCACTAATCTGGTAGTAAATGCGCAAAAAGAAAAGTATTAATAGTTTCATCCGCTAAACGGCTCCGTACTTTACAAACCGAGGAAACCAGCAGCGGAAAAGGCTGGATCTGCTGATAAGCTAGTAGGAATAACCAACAATAAATAGACAAACTTTTAGTAGTGATTATCTATGTGTAATTCTTCTTTGAAGTTTTGGTAAATATACTCAAATTATTACTACCTACCTGTCGCATCCTTTTTTATTTTAAAGGAGATTGTGTTAAGCATGCAGAAGTTTTCTGCATGCTTAACACAGTTGGATTTTGATTGCCTCTCCCGATCGGAAACTGCGACTTTTCTGAGTCGAGGCGCATAATTGCGATTCACAACTGGCCGATAGGAAACTTTTTGAACAATAGTTGATTTAACTCACAAATTAGAAAGATATGGTAGGAATAGGGTTCATCTTCTTGCTCAGAAACCCATCTGATTTGGAGACTACTCGATCGGATCGATTCCGATTTGAATCAAAATCAGGACGCTGATTTTGACATGAGAATCGTGTCAGAAAGTTGAAACGTACAGTCATGAAGAGTCGATGCGTTAGCTTTAGGATTCCGCAGGAATGTCCACAATTCAACAGAATGTTTGAAAGACATGTCTAATAACTCCAATTACATGTATTAAGTAACTGTTTTCAGTTTGGTTGGAGATAGTCTTTTATAAAATGTATGCTTACTTTTAGATTCAAAGTATGAGAAAAAAATATTTTTTTATTAAAGTTTTTTAAATATTCCGAAAGATTGTATAATACTTCCACTACAACTACATCCCAAATAACTTAAATTTTTTTAATGTACCTACTTAAGAAATTTTCCTAATCCCGGACTAAAAATATTGTCGTAAGGCAGTCTCCACTTTCCGACTCTGTTCCTCGAAAAAACTACATATTATTCCGATCACTGATAATCAATTAATCACACAAAATTTCAAAGTCTTCTGTCATAAATTTTTTCCGCTCTTGTGTTAACTTTATTCGGGCCTTGACACAAAACATTTTGAAGAACTTCGCTCTCCTTTTAAATGTTCCTTTCTCGACAAACAGGTTCGTGTGATTTTCAACTGTGGACACGAGTTAACTTTCCGAGATCAAGGCGAACTTCGTACAAGCCGTTTAATTAAATTAGTAACGACGACTGGGCGTATCACTAGCAGTAGCATTTTACAGGGCGTTAAAGTTTATTATGTACTTATTTCACATTGCTATAGACTAGACTATCATTATAATATACCTCTATATATATATATATACATATATATTTACCATCCTATGGTGATGAGATCCAGCCACAACCCAATCAAGTTTGACATTTTGGACTGTTTTTTATCGCTAGCGACATAGAGTTGGATTTAAATCTAGGTATCAAACTTAACTTACTTGCTCTTAACCCTATACATAACAATAAAAGTGCATAAACTGCATAACTGCCTCCATGGCCGAACGGTTACCATGCCCGACTGCCACGCAGACCTCCCGGGTTCGATTCTCGTGCTATGAGAAATATTTGTATGGCCTTCATTTATTTCTCTCGTGAGTTTGGGTGTAATTTGTGGTTGTATATGTGTGTGTCCATGGCACCCGCGATACACGGTTTCCTTAGTGCGGTGCTGAGTGTGTGCGCGTTATTATTATTGTTCTTATAAAAGTAATGACAGGAGAAAAGTAAATTTTTTGACAGTTATCTCTTGTACCGTTTGCCTCCTGTTTGTATCACGTGTAGGAGGTAAACGATATATGTAGATTGAGTAATTAATTTAATATGAGTTAATTACTACTTAATTATCTTAGCACTTGTCTTATCTTAATCCACACTGCCATCACCTTTATATATCGTCTACTGGTGAACATAATTCTGTCTCAAAAAGAAGAAAGGCAACCATGGATAATTCACGGCAAATTAGTTACTAAAAATTCAGACTTTTAGGAACCTACTAGTATTTAAAGACGTCGCGTGTCGTCAAGTATATATACTACGTCGTCATATTTTCATTTCATACATTCAGGCTTTTTACAATGAACAATGATGTTACTTGGGTAAAGGTGTTGTACCTATAATAGTAAAGTTAATCTTGCATACACTAACGTCACAGCTTTCACTATATATGTAAGTATATAAGTGTCATAGTAATATATCCATTGTTTATTTCAGATACGTAAATTTTCAAATCAGTCATACTTACCAACTAACATTAACATATCAAGTAAATTTATTAGGATACTCGTGCCTACATGTGCATCTATCGCAAATAGACAGAATAGAAGATAGATATAAGTATATACTTACTTTTCGAGAGCACAGGCAATGAAGTCTAAAGTACTGGATCAAGGAACAATTAATTAATTCACAATTAATTCACGATTGTATCACTAACACAGCCAACCTATAACAACGGTCCATCGCTTAAACACAAATGTTTAAAAAAAATAAAAATAGAAATTGGCGGTAATCGGTTACCGTTGCCGCGTGTGCACGTCTTTGCCATTTGTATGACAATGCGTGGTTCTACGCTACCATGTCGTCTGTATACCGCGACTTTGTACCTACAGCATCCGTTCAACATGTGTTTATATTTAGGTTTTTTGTGAGCAGTAAATCTGCGAGGCTAGGTTACTACTGTCTGTTTAGTCTTCTCTCTAAACCCTATTTTACTAGTAACAATACCAGATAATTCCTAGGTCCGTAACAGTTTGTGGACAAAGTAAGCCACGGTCGCAGCCTCTCACTCGCGGCGACTGTTCAATGGGAGCAGCCCGTGGGCTATTTATTACTTACGTTACAACTCGTGATGTAATATATGATCAATGGCTTGTGAAAATAAATCAATTAACATTGTCTTATTGAGTATCGTCTGATCGCAAACCAGTCTTGCAACTCGAGAGGTGTGGATCTACTTGATCGACATTACTTATCATATACTCGTATATGTATAGGAGAATTGTAAACTATACAATGCTGTGTTACACGATAGAGCTACCTATACTAAGTTCTTGGAGATAATTATAATAAGAACATATTATATAGGAAATGAAACTATTTTTCCGGATTTAAATCGCGTATATTTGTTTTTTCAAACAAACCGACGTTTCGCGCTCGTTACAGGTCCCATCATGGTCAACCGTGACCAAATTTTTTTTTATTATTATATTAAATCCGGAAAAATAGTTTCGTTTCCTATGTGTAACAATCGCGAAAACCTAAGAACTCGATAAGAACATATATGTTCTCGAAGACAATGAACATGTAAATAGTTACATAGATAAGTTATAATAATAACAAGGTGAACTATATCAGTGTGCTAAAATTGTCATAAATCTAGATATTTCTATTATGTCGCTTGATATTATAAATAGACTATTTTTAAGATAAGTTGCAACCGTAAACAAATCTCTTCATGTTTCAGAGTATAAGGTAAAATTACAACGGTTTTCGTGCGTGCTAAATAATAAAAATTCTTTGTAGCGATTTTTGTATTAAGTACCTCTAAATGTTTTATTTACTCCTATACTGAATATGTAAATTTGTACACATCTACACGAAGATTAACAAATTATGATTCCAAACTGTTGGTGTTAATAGATACGTACAGTGTCAAGAGCACGTCAAGCTTGACACTTAGGGCTCTGCCTCATTAAGACGCCATGGCGAAGTCGCCAGCGGCGCAGGCCTGGCTACTTCTGGCATCCGAATGTCGCCAAGTCGAGTGGACATGGCGTCTCGACAGTAAGTTCGTTTACGTCGTCAGGAATGGATGTAGAAGAAATCGCACTTCTTTGTTATTTACGTCGAGAAAAATAGAAAAAAAAAGAAACTATGGGTTCATCCTTTTATATCAGATCGAAGCCGAAGTGGTATTTTTTTTAAACTGTATGGAGATTTACGAAAATATCCTGAAAAATTTTTCAATTACACGAGAATGTCAATAGCATCTTTTGACGAATTATTGAACTTATGTAGAAATGATTTAACTAAACAGGATACGATATTTAGAAAATCAATAAGTCCGGAAGAAAAACTATTTGTGTCATTCAGGTAAGTAGGTAGTATTTTAATCAAATTTATGAAAATGAAACATGTCCGTTATAATGTGAAAGAGCGCCACTCGCCATCAAACGTAACAGTTTGGCGAGTTTGTAATCTAATACCAAAATTTGTATTGATTTCGTTCAGAAAAAAAAATCTCAAGTTAATCATATATATCTAAAATAGATGAATCTTCTGAAGCATTTGTCATATTTGACGGTGGTGTGGCAAACGGTGCACTAGATAATGACTCAGTGTTGTAGTCCATCATAGGTAGGGTTTCTCCGCGAACAGTAGAATATCCAGGGTGATAACTTCGTGACGGCGGCGGTTCTGTTTGTGACCAGTAGCTTTGACGGTATAATGCACTATCATCAATGTTGGGCACAGAGCGAGTAGCTTCTTCAAGAATTGTCACTATTTTAATTTTGGTTGCCATTTTTTTTGAGGAGGCACTTTTTTAAAGTGCTAACTAAAGACATCATGAATAACCTGTCTTCATCGTGATTTCCAACTTCATATTGTTCTTTACTTTTGATGGATTTGTTAAGAACTTCTAAAAATTTGTCATCTTCAGGTGCAGTCTTCTGTTTCTTTTTCATTCTTTTGCCACAACTTCAGGCTCTCTTGATGCGACAACCTTCTGTAGAAACAGAAGTTGTTTAAAAAAATATATTCGCTTTTACGTGGTCCACGACCCGATCCGGACTTCAAAGATTTTTGCCGGTTCAGTTCTCGTGTGAAGCAACCACGGATACTTTTCCACCTTTTTTGTAAAGTATCAGCGGAAAAAAATAAAGAAGTTTAGTATAACTGTTCATCAACCAATCAAACAGCCTATTGCAGTCCAATAAAGATGTTATCTTTTCTTTTAGGTATTTTGCGTCAGGGTGTTCACTCATGGACCTTTACTACAACTACAGACTCGGTCATACAACAATTTGCACAATAATTAGAGAAGTGTGTAGCATTCTATGTCAATATCAAGAAAAAATTATAGGTCTTCCAAAGACAGAAAATGATTGGGAAAAAGTTGCAAGAGAATTTGAAACAAATGTCTATTCTATTCTATTCTATTCTAAACAAACGCAAACTTCCCCCATTGCATTGGCGCCATTGACGGGAAACACATGAGAGTTATTAAACCTATGCATACTGGATCACTATACTTTAATTACAAGCATTATTTTTCTTTTGTATTAGTTGCTCTGTGTGATGCTAATTACAATTTTCTATACATAGACGTTGGAGCGTATGGAAAAAGCAGCGATTCAGCAATTTATAAAGATAGTGCTTTATACACTAATCTCCTTAACCAATCTCTACATGTTCCTGCGGCAAACCCATTAACAGAAAACGGTGACAATATTCCATACGTAATAGTAGGAGATGAAGCTTTTGCGTTACATGAAAACCTCGTGAGACCATACGGAGGACACAATCTTTGTTACAAGCAAAAAATATTCAACTACCGATTATCAAGAGCACGCCGATATATCGAATGTACATTTGGGATTTTATCTACCAAGTGGAGGATTTTTCACAGGCCAATTAATGTACATATAGATTTGGCAAAAGCGATTGTAAGGACATGTTGCATATTGCACAATTTTGTACGTTCCAGAGATGGCTATTCTTACGAAGATACTATGACGGTGACAGGATTTGAACCAGGTTCAAGTCGAAATCGCGATAGAGGAGGAAGAACGGCACTCACAGTTCGAGACAAACTAGCAGATTATTTTGTAACTGAAAATACATTACCATGGCAAGACAAATATGTATAAATAAAAGTTAATAAATGTACCTACACTTACTTACCTAGTTGTTTTTTTCTTGGTTTGTCATTTCATTTTTTTCTTTAAATATGTTTACTATTTCGTCCTAACCTTTAATTTTTAAGTTACGATCGGAATACTCATTACATGAACTATCCCATATACAAGGAGGGTTTTGAATTTCTATTATAAATTTTTCAGTATCGGAACTCATTATTTACAACATCAACTAGGTACTATATTTCGAGCGAGCGTCCAAATTGGCGGCTGACTGGCGACTGAGTGAGCGAGGTGCAGTTTGATCGTGTACATTATAGTGGCAACGTCGCCAAGCCGCCAGAGTATCCAGAAGCCACGTAGAGAACTGTAGCTCGTGGCCACGCTTCCAATTTGGCGACGTTGCCAATGAGTTGAGTTAGGTACCATACATTTCAATATTAACTGCTTGGATACGTAGCTGGCGACGTCGCCATGGCGTCTTAATGAGGCAGAGCTCTTAAGATCCAACTCTATGTCGTTTATTTACGAATGGTCCAAAGTACAAAGTGTCAAGCTTGAAGTGCTCTTGACTGTACTTCTGATGTTTCTATTACAATTGCCCGCGAACTACAAGACGGCCAAATTTAAATTGAAAAAGCGCATACGGTACAGAAGCACGGCCTCATGGTGAGGCTACTGCGAGAACATCACGTCTTATGTACAAGCGAATAGAATAAGGGAAATTCAACAAAAATAACCCTACTGGAAACACACTTCCCAGGATGCAGGTTCATCAAAGATGATAGGGGTGAAGAAATCAACTACAACACATCCACTCATAACTGGCAATATGCCGAACAGGTGGTAACATACGACAAAACAAAATGGGCAATAAACACCTTTGAAACATACAAAGCCCCGGGCGAAGATGGAGTATTCCCCACACTACAATGGGGCGGCGACGCACTGGTCCGGCCGGCACTTAGTCAACATCTTTTGGGCCTGCCTAGCGTTCGGCTATGTGCCTCAAAGATGGAGAGAGGTAAAAGTTATCTTCATACCGAAACGAGGAAAAAACGATTATACTGACACAAAATCCTTCAGACCTATTAGCCTCACATCGTTCAAAGTCAACTAATCATTTAGTCCATAGGTAAAATTTTTACACTTAAAAACGTCATTTTCTAAGTTACTGCTCACCACGCTGACCTCCCTGAGAAGAACAAGCAAGAAACTCTAGGGATTGCTTTTTTCAAATAAACTTAAATGCTATATATATTTTGAATCGTATTTGTGTGGAATCTAGATTCACGTTGTCTTTCCATACATCTTTATCTAACACGTAGTCTACAATTTAGTAATATGACTTTTCAATTAAAATACTTTTAATGTAAGTTTTAAACTTAGGAAATGGTGAGCTTAATATATGCTCTGGAATCTTATTGTAAAAACGTATACACTTCCCCATAAAAGAATTGTTTACCTTAGTTAAACGAAAACGTGGTACCATGAGTTTGGATTTAGTTCTAAGGTTAATATTATGGATATCGTGTTTTTTAACGAAGTTATGTATATTTTACGGGCATATAAAACATTTGAGTAAATGTACTGTGATGCCACAGTCATGATACCAGTCTCCTTAAACTTTTCTCTGAGAGAAATCCGAGAACCTAAACGGTACACAAAAAGAAACGCTCGTTTTTGCAACACAAATAGATATGGTTTGTATATCTGCCGCTTTACCCCACACGAGAATCCCGTAGGACATTATACTATGGAAGTAACTAAAGTAAACTAGTCTAGTAATAGCAATATCGGTAAGTTCACGTATTCTGCGGACTGCGTATGCAGCAGGGCTTAATCTGCTGACCAAGGAAGATATATGTGGAAACCATTGGAGTTTACTGTCTAAGGTCACTTCCAAAAATACAGCTTTATTAACAAGGTCTAACTTTTCTCTATTTATTTCTATGATTGGGCTAGTCGCTTTTACATTAGGTAATTCAAATTTAACACACTTTGCCTTCTTGGCATTGAGCAATAAATTGTTAATATTAAACCAATAAACTGCTTTTGAAAGGGTATCATTAATATTGTCATAGGTAACGTCATGTCTGTCTGTTTTAAAAATCAACGATGTGTCGTCAGCAAATAATACTATTTCGCAAAGGTCCTTAACAAAGAATGGTAGATCATTAATATAAATGAGAAATAAGAAAAGTCCAGGTATCGAGCCCTGCGAAATACCCATTTTTACCGGAGAAACCAAAGAAGTCACTCCATTTATATCTACTTTCTGAATTCTACCGTTAAGATATGACGAGACAAGTTCCAATGCCTTACCACTTACTCCGTAATATTCTAGCTTCCTAATAAGAGTAATATGATCCACGCAATCAAATGCCTTGGAAAGGTCTCAGAAAGCCCCAATAGCGTTCAGAGACCTTTCCCAAGCATCAAAGATATGTTTTGGTAGTGCTAGCCCCGCATCGCTAGTCGATCTACCACTAGTAAACCCATATTGTTTACTATGAAAAATATGATTCCTGCCGCAATACGACAGTAGTTGAGTCAACTTAACCTTTTCGAATATTTTACTTAAAGCTGGTAGAATTGAAATGGGCTTATAGTTACTAGGATCAACTTTCCTACCGCTTTTAAATAAAGGAATAACCTTACTGTATTTCATCAAATCGGGACAAAGACCTTCGTCAACACACCTATTGAATGCTTCAGCTAAATGTGGGGAAATTAGATAAATTACCGAGTCTATAACTTTAGTCGATATGCTCGATCTTCAGTTTCTTTAACATGTATACATTTAAAAGCTTTAATGATGTCTTTTGAATTAACATGATGAAAATTAAATACACTGCCACAAACTTTAACATTTTTCATTAGGAGATCAATACCAAGAAATGGAGAGGAACTTAATGATTTTGTATTGTTCACGGCAAATCCCGAAAAGAATGATTGAAAAGTTTGGGCTACCTCATCTTTTGATTTAATAAGTTTGCCGTCTAATTCTAGAACTATATCTCTACTATACTGTTTAACCTTGCCTGGCTCTTTATTTATTATACTTTAATTATTTTTTGATTTATTTTTCAATTGTATAATTTTTTCGCTGTGAAACTTAACCTTAGCAGTAACATACTTCTTACTAAAGACACTAGAGAGGTTATATGATAGGGAACTGCGAGACGGAGCCCTAAGGAACATACCGCTACACGGCAATCAATATGCATACAACCAAGGCAAATCCACTGAATCGGCCCTCCATGCTGTTGTCGGCAGGATTAAAGAGGCACTGCACAAACACAAATAACAAAGCGATCTGCCTATGCACATTTATAGACATCGAAGGGGCCTTCGACAAAACAAGCTTCTCCAACATACACTCAGCAATAAGAAGACACGGAATGGATGAAGCGCTGACCAGCTGGATTAGTAACATGCTTAAGCAAAGAACAATAAATGAGTTGCCATGGGCCGTGGCAGCGAGGGGATGCCCCCAAGGTGGGGTAATATCACCTCTGCTGTGGAACATGGCTGTAAATGATCTCATCACTAAATTAAACAGGGAACACTTCTTTACAGTAGGCTACGCTGATGACATACCTATACTGATAACAGGAAACAATGCCAATACACTCTGCGATATCACACAAACTACACTCCAAATTGTGGAAAGATGGTGCAGTATATATGAACCCAACAAAAACAGAACTAATAATGTTTACAAACAAAAGAATACTGGGTAAGTACCTACTACCCGGGCTTTTCTGCACAGAACTAAAATTATCGGCGGAAGCCAAGTATTTAGGAGTAACACTTCACAACAAGCTAAACTGGAACAAGCACTTGGACAATAAAATCAAGAAAGCTACAATCACCTTCTGGCAGTGTTATAGAATGGTAGGTAAGCAATGGGGATTTTCACCCAAAATAACTCTAGAGGCTATCACAGTGGTGATAAGACCTTCAATCAGCTACGGCGCGGTAGTATGGTGGCCACAAACTAAACTGACAACCACAGCCGACAAGCTGGACAAATTCCAAAGACCAGCATGCATGGCGACGACTGGCTGTATGAGAACAACTCCGACTGCGGCCCTCGAAGCGATGCTGAACCTACTGCCTCCTCTCCCACTGTTCATCAGACAGGAAGTGGCGACAACGGCAGTGCGTTTTAAACAAAGCTGGCCTATGGAAGCACAGAAGGACATACAGAAATCCTTTACAATATTGTTAAGGAGGAACCGCTACTGGAGGTGGCTGTGGACAGGATCACCAAACAATACATTTACAACAAAAAAATACAAGATACAGTTATTTGAAGATCCCAATGAAGGACTAAACCCCAAAGAGGTTCGCATCTTCACTGACGGGTCCAAAACAAATGCAGGAACAGGTACTGAGGTTTGTTATAATTATTAATACAAATATCGAACACTTAGAAAAAAATCCTTCGATCCGGTCGGATTCGAACCGACGTCTTCTTGCATAGCGTGGCAGACGCTATACCAACTAAGCCACGGAACGAACCAACGGACCTCACGAATTTTTCTATGTGCTTGCGTCGTGTCTTTGTACTTGGTCTTTCAACGACTTTTTAGTCGTAGCGCCATCTATGAGAAATCTATGACAGATTTATCATTTATCATTTTATTTTAACTAGTGGAGTAATTTCACAAAAAATAATTGAATATCAATTCAATAAAAATTTAATTAATACAGTGAATAGCGACATCTCTCGCCAGGACTGGTAGCTGTAAAGGTACTAACTGGGTGATAAATTGTCTTTGCGTGAACAAATAAATAACCATCGCTGGAGATTAAAAAATGGACAATTGAAAAATAAATGATCGAGAAGAAGCGGAGGCAACAATTATTCGTTTATTTTTTTATTTGATGGTTATGAAATACTTAATGGAGAGAAGCGATATGAGATTATGTTTGATATATTTTTTTTATCATTAATCATCAATGCGTAAATTGTACCTATACTTATTTTTAACACGATCGGAAAACTTTGGCACAAACTTCAAGTGACGAAAATTTATTGTTTCTTTCTAAAGTTCTAACTTGTGAATGTAGTTTGATTTACCCATACACGTCTTACAAGTCTCTTCTAAATAGAGGGCTTAAGCCATAATCCGTCATTCGGATCCAATGCGCGAAGCGTATTATGGGATTTCACATCTCAATTTGTGAACCTTCCAATATGGAAGCTTTCTCATGCTTTTCTTCTTCGCCGTTAACGCCAAAGTAAATGGTAATTTGATATTCTTAAATACATTATTTAAAATTACTTATTCATGCACGTCGACCCTGGGGTTACGCCTCTTCATAATTATACTAAAATCTATATTTCCTTTCTTCATGTATTAATATACACAATTGCAATATTTACGTACATACACACATCAAAAAAAGTTTGCGATCACTTCGAAAAACTGAAATCATTTTTGTTAGGTACTGTAGATTATATTATGATTTTTTCTTCTTTTTAGATTCTTTATTTAAAAATAAATTAGAACATAAAACAATGACCCCGTTCAATTGTTTTTTCATATAAAAAGGCTTTCAGTCCTAGCTTACGCTCATTCAGAAATCTGATTTAGTTAATTATAAGCGATTCAAGATATTTTTCGCGGAAAGTTGTGATTGAAAAAATGCCAAGAGGATTATCAGAGGTTTTACGAGCTAGAATGGTAACTTTGAGGGAAGAAGGATACACCACGAGAGTAATAGCACGCAGACTTGCTATATCCCAATCCTGTGTCGTGGCTACGTTGCAGAGGTATCACGGAATGGGGAATTTAGCTGACCGACCCCGCAGCGGTCGCCCAACTGTTTTGACAGCTGCCCAAAAGCGCTATATTAGATTGCTGGCAGCCCGTGATCCAACAATCAACGCCACTAAAATAAAAGCAGAAGTCAGGGCCGCCTCTGGGCTTGAAGTTAGCACGCAGACCGTTCGCAATTGCTTGCACCAGGCTGGATTACGAGCACGGAGGTCTTGGCGAGCTCCGCTCAATTCCCGGCAACGTCAACAACGAAGATTGCAGTGGGCTAGACTTCGGCAAAATGAAGAAGGTGAGGACGAAAGCATTTGGCAAAACTGTCTCTTCGTTGACGAATCCCGAATCAGCACTCATCCAGATAACCGACGTGTCCGTGTCTGGAGAAGACCAGGCGACCGTGAAAGACAAAGAACTGCCACTGGAACAGTTCAGCAAGGCGGAAAATCGGTGTCCTTTTGGGGTGGCATTATGATTGGAGCTAGAACGCCTTTGATCCCGTATCGGGGCGTATTCATGACAGCAGACATGTACAAAGCAGTTGCTATTGATGATATCGTCAGACCATTCCGAGTAAACCATGGGCACCAATTTGTACTGGTCGATGATAATGCGCCCGCACATCGAGCTCAACGAGTCAATGCTGCTCTTCAAGAATACGATATCACACGATTAGACTGGCCTGCCGGCTCGCCCGACTTAAACCCAATAGAGCACGCGTGGGATGCTCTTAAACGAGCAGTATGGAACCGTAAGCCACGTCCCCAGACAGTTCAAGAGCTCAGGGAAGCCGCTATTGAAGAATGGGATAGGTTACCCCAGGAAATGCTGGATAACTTGATCCTCAGCATGCCCAGGAGGATCTTCGCATGTATTCGAGCCAGGGGAGGAGTTATTTTATATTGAATTCACACCTTTTAATAATAAATTGTTGTTTAAGTTTAATTAAACAGTCTTTTTCTTTCTATGAAATTTCTATCACTATTACATTATGATTAATGGCTCAATTTTTTAAAATAAATAATAAAAAATAGTTTTATATTTTAATTTCAAACAGGGTATTCCTATTTAAAGAAAGCATACAACATAGATTTTTTCTTGATAAAGTTAAATTTAAAGAATTATAGGAGCTTATGCTATTGATCGCAAACTTTTTTTGATGTGTGTATATTATCTACTTATTTTTAATCATATTCATAACGACCATTGACTTACATAAGTCAATGATAACGACGATAAAAATATTTATATGGCCTACATTTATTTTCTTTTTTTCACACGGCCATACTCATAGCCGTGTCAAAAAAAAAAAGACTCGGTCTGGACCTTTTGGAGGGAAAAGTGTCGTTTTTTATTACTTTCAATTAGTTTAAAGTGGAATAGGATAGTGCTATTGTGCCTTAATCGAAGATTAAAACGCGAAATTATACGAATATCGAACTAAAATACCCATATCGGCCCGTTTTAAGGAATCCCGAGTCAATCCAAGCACGCCGCCTCAAATTGCCTATCCTCTTTGTGGCGGCCATATTTACAGAATTAGAATTAAACTTTGTGTTTCGGCTGATGGCTTTGCCAAAGCCTTGATAAATATAAATAATAATAATAATAATAATAATTAATTGTCCTCATCCTTCTTTTCGTATTCATTGATACGAAAAGATACAGTTCCGTAGAATGCTTGCCATTGCTGTGAAAGGAATTGCTAATCGGCGAGTAGCGTACGCCGTATGTTACTCGCCGATTATTGCCCAGAATGCGCAAGACGTTCAAGAAAGGAATGGTATGTACGTCATGCGGGGAGCCTTCTTTCGTGCAACACTTGTCCTCTTGTTAATCTTTTACTGAGAATTTTCTAGAAAAACACTAAGTTGTTTTGTTGTTAACAAAGGTTAACATTTATCACGCTCAATATTCGTGTTTGAGAAGTACCTACTGTATAAAGTTATTGTTATGGCGCTAAATTGACGCTGTTGATCTTAAGTACGTGTGCACCGCGCTTACCTATCCTTTATAAATATAATTATATTACTATCAGGCAGATTACTATCGCCGCATCTACAATGCGTCCGATTTTCACTTGTCGCCATACAAAAGATACAACGCAATAAAATAAAAACATACTAAAAATCCAGCTACTCAGAAATATAACGTAAACATAGGGATCTTTATAGTTTCATCATGCCAGTCTGTAACTACGTCATAGCTTTAATTTTAACTAGTTTTTGCACCCACTGTTATGAAATTAATGTGTAAGGATGATAATGATAATCGACAATTAATTAACAAAATACAATATGCCAAAAAAAAATTTTAAATAGTTTCGCTGGATAAATCCTATAAAATGCAATGAAAGAAGTCAAGGGAATCATGCAATAATAAATTGATGGGACCATAGATCTTTTAAATGCAATGAGAGAAATCTCCTAATTTGAGTAATATCTTATGTTACAAAGTTTTTTTTTTCAGGGCGTTGTGCCATTTTAAAAAGCAGGTAGCTCTTATTGCTTATAAATAAAATTTCCTAAGCTTAAGGGTGAGACCAGACGAGCCTAATTTTGTGAGTTGTGAGTTGCGTTTTTTGAGTTGCGCAGTTTGCGCTCGACCGAAATTGGTTGAAGCGCCAGCAGAACGTATTTTATTCAGTTGCTTATAAACAATTATACTGGGTGTTTGTGTCGTAATGTAATGTTGTAATGGATCCATTAAAAATAGTATGCATTTATGAAGCATTAGAAGACGATGTTAGAAAAAGAAGCTGGGTACATCCACTCAATATGAAACAATTAAAGTGTGTGCAGTTTCATATATTATACATATACAAGTTCATGTGAACATTCAGATCAATTTATTAAGTACTACCACATGCCAATATATGTTTTTCAAGAATTATTAAGCTTAGGAAAACCTTTTATTACTAAGTCAGATGCAAATACGAGAAAAGCCATCAGTTCAGAGGAAAGACTAATAATAACAATCTAGTAAGTTGTTCAATTATTTATATTTTAACCTCCATATCGATCATTTTCGCAAGAAACGTCTATACTCACGCGCATCCTGTACCAAAGTGACCCCTTCCTTCACCCCTACCACCACCCGCGCCAGCTCGTCACGATGTGACCGAAAATCAGTTTCATTACGCCCGTGAGTCGGCAAATAACTCATTTTGCGTTTTTTCACTTTGAGGGCGCGTTCCCACTATGTTGTGACGACAGATTGTCGTGCAGTTTAGTGTCGTGGCTTGTATATTTAAATGAAGTTGTTCACATATAGCACGACTCGATTAACTGTCGTTCACGATCTTTTATCGTCACAACGACAAACTGTCGTCATAGCGGGAACAACTAATACGACAGTCGTCTGACGATAAAAAACGTCACGAAAAAAAACGTGAAGACAGATGATTGTCGCAGCTCCTATTGTCGTCACGTTTTATTTATCTGCCCTCCCCTCTCGTACCCCGCGCCCTCTGCCCGCTTTAGCCGTAGCCAGAGATGGACAAGGAGGCTGTCGTGAAACGATAAATTGTCGTCACGATCAAGTGGGAACAGATAGTTGCGCCAGTCGTCCAACGATAATAAAACGTGACGACATAGTGGGAACGCGCCCTTATATGCAACCGAATGCAGCGCAAACAACGCAACTCAAACTACGCGACTCACAACTCACAAAATTACGCTCGTCTGACCTCACAGTAATACCAATATACCGACAATAAGACCGTATCATGAACGTGTGTAAATAGTCGGATTTTGTTATTTTTAATCATAATTATTTTTGGATCCCCGTAAATATTTTCTTGCTTAATATTGTAACAAAAGATCGAGTTAAATAAATACTGGTATAAAACTGAAGTTCAATAACTTCGTATATAGTCCATTACCGTATCGACGTCATCGTTGGATTAAGCTGCATAACTTGTATATATTTTCAGTAAAAATAAACAGTTTTTGAATTAATTTAATATTTAGCTTCCAATATCCATTTGCGTATCCGTCTCCAGCTGTATTAAATGCACTACAATAATAAAAATAATAATTATCGATATATTTATCAAGGAAACAATCTCAGTCATCAGTCACCTTCATTCGCGACTATATCGGCGCATGCACAGATGTTAATCTGGACGCGATCACGCCGCAGCCTTCGCCTGATCGATGGCCTGTCTGTCAATCGGTAATGACACTAGACTGGTTCTTATTGTTTTACATCGAGAACTCTGTTGCTGTTGTTAGGAGTCGTGGCTTAAATACAGGGTACGTACACAGAACTGAGGCGTCGAAGTATATACTTACTTGCTCTAGTTGTTGACGACTATGACGACCTCGATGGCACAGTGTGAGTGATTAGCATTTTGGGTAGTAGAAGAGTGTGTCCCAGATTCAATTTTATATAGTAGTATTAACAGCTTTTCTGCATTGTTTTCAAGCACTTTTGGGTAACGTCCTCAAGTAATTTTATGGTAGGTATCTGAACTGTTAAACAGAAAGACGGACCACCTAATGGATTTCGTATCTACTCTATAACTCTTAGTACAGATCGTTCCCTAGTTTGACACTAATTAATTAGTGCAACGTGTGGCATATTTTTATAATTATTATAGCCAGATTTCTTTTTTTTTTCTTTATGGTTTAGGATAAATCTTGAAATTGGGAACATTAGCTATTTCTCCACTACTAACATTGACTTACATAATTTTTGCATAGGTACGTGAGTTTGAATCAAAAACAATACTTATTCTCAATCCCTGAATGCCATTTTAATTTGTCAACAAATTCACATCCGTAATCCCCGACTACACTCTACGGTCGGTAGAATTTGCGTTACAAAAAAATGTAAACAAAAGTGCCATTACAAAACAAAATATTTAAAGAATTGAGCAAATTATATAAATCCGTCGGGAAAGGTTTCACCAATCGTGTTTTTGTTTTACCATTTATTGAATAAGCCCTCAAATAGGTAATTTTTACCTTTTGCCGTTACTTCTAAAGATCAAGTTGTTTCTGATACAAAAATCATAATGTCTCATAAGAATAACAACTGCTACTTGTGATTCTCGGACTATTGTTCTCATCAGCTGCAGTCGATGCTGAACTCTCGACTGCATGCAATCGACGACTTCTCGATCGCACGGAGTAACCGCAATTGCATGCAATCGACGTCTTGACTGTATGCAGTTGATCACGACTGCACGCATTAACTGTAGCCGTAATCTTTATTGCACATTAAAAATTACGTTGACAACACCGATCAATAAGTATAACAAAAAATAAGCTGATATACAAAAAGCGACCGTAATGATATGACCGCATACCGATATCTAGCCTTTTTTACTCTTTATTAGGATATAAGTACATTAACGAGTAGCAAAAAAACTGCAACTAAGTTATATAGTAGAATTTGATATAAATAAATACATTACATTAAACTGTACAGTTGAGTACAGCAGTATGAATTTATTCATAGGTAATCTTCGATCATAAATATTAGGTGACACAATTCTCCCTTAATTAACTCTTGTGGCTGGTGACTACGTAGTATGTTAACCATTTCACTAAGGTGTAAGGCTTAAAATGAAATAACTGTTCATAACTAGAATGCAGCATTTATTATAAAAGTACATAAGGTGATTAAGATTTTTTAGACAATTCCATTTGACATTCGTTCTAGTCTTTCCAACAATCTCTTATAAGATTTTTCATACGATTATAGAGTTCAATTTCCATACAGCTTATAACATCTTAGAACTAGTCCGTTTCAAGGATTCTACCTTTTGCTTAGTATTATTTAAGCATTACATTTAAAAAACTTGTCAGTACGTTTTATACTCAACATCAAAACAGTTGAACTAAGTATAAAATGAAGTATCTCAATACATTCATGAGCTCGTCTTTAAAATTGAAATGCCTATGCATACTACTACGGGCGCTCTAAAAATAATCTATTATAGTATCGTGTAGATTTAAGTAAACACGTAGACAAGACGATAAGGGCATAGTATATTCTAAAGCTACTTAAATTGAGACTATCTTATCATAGAGATTACATGCAAAATAAAGGCAGTAAAGCTAACTAACTGGAATTAGATAGATTTTTCCGTATAGCCTTAAAATTCGCGATAGACATGATTAGACGCTGATTACATAAACTTTTATAGAGACATCACTTTTTATGCGTAAAAGGCAATTAAATCGACTCAAAACTTAATAATACAACCTACAAAATAAGCTTAATATTATTATTCTTTAAAACAATATTGAAAAAAACATGTAAGTAAATCTAAATAAATCTATCTAATTACCTTTTTAAAAATAAGAACACAAAACATTTTGATTGCGATCCAAAAATGAACAGAAATTATTGAAAAAAGAAACCCTTTCAGTCTTATTTGTGTATATTGTAGGGAGATTTCATTCATAGTTCATTACAAATTTAATTTCGTTATTTTGTACGAATTCAATTGAGCCGTAGCAGTGCAGATTAGAGATCACGTTCTATTGAAATTTCAATTGACACACGTGATGGGCAACAACAGCGACAAAACATTTACATATTTTTCATCAAATGTTGTCGCAGTATGTGTTCACCTTAAACAATTATAATTTCAAATTGTACAATTAGTCTTACAAGAAAATTAAATGAATAATTCATACGCTGCACACAATTGCAGTGTGAAGTTTACTCACACCAAATTCCGTCTAAACAGAGATCTATATCAACTCTCGACGCCTTGGTGTGGCGTAATTTCGATCCATGGTTTTTCACAACCGTGGACGTAACCCATACTGGAAATCCGAGGGTTTACTACCCTAGTAATGCTGGTATGGTTTGTTACGGTGCCGTAGACCTCTTGGGTCCCGACTCTGAAGCCTAAATTTGTGCTTCGTTTGAGTTCTGCCAGATGTTGGATGGAAGCGTGTCGTAGTGAGACGGAACAGTCACTAGAGCGTCAGCTGTGCTCCTGCTGATTGAGCAGTTCTGTAACAAAGACAATTAGTTAGTCAAACGTTTAAAAATATCGTTGTTAGGTACGTACTTGTATTTAAGTGGGCCTTGTACCTGGTCTTTTGCCAGTCCTTATGGGCCAAATGGAACGCGTAGTTCAAACTTAAACATTTGATCACAAACTGTCAACGCTTTGTTTCGGAACAACGACACTATTAAAAGTGACAAAAGGACAATAGTACCTACTACTCATCTTTGAGAAATTCTTTTAAGACTTTTCTTATGCTTATCAATAATTAATGAAATCGACAACAAAGTATACTGACTAACATCTTGCACGCTACAAAACATCTAGAACATACAATATTGAATCATATTTTTTTAATATAAGTGTGCAAAATATCAAAATATATAACGTTAGCTAACCTTTGGTTGTTTGCGGTGCGTGTCCACACAATCAATGGGAAGTTGGATCATCTCCACTTTGTATTTGTAACCGTAGGATGTGAGCTTCACTATAGTGTGCAAGGGCACGTTCATGTACGGAAGTTCATCTGTAAAATTTTATGAAACTATTAATTTTATCTAACCTAAATATTTACATTCCTAAAAGCAACGAAGCGTTAATGCCCTAGTACAGAAGTACAGAAGTAGTACAGAAGCATGAAAAATGTACACCAAGACCGTGACACGTAAACTCTTTCAGTGATAATGATAAGTTATTCTGGGTAAGTGCGTGTACATGTTTAAAACATATTTTAGGTAGTTTATATGCATAAGATAATGTGGCACTAGTCGACTTCAACTTAGTGACAGTAAAATAAAAATCAAACGTACCAAGTTTAGCATCTAGGAAGTATCCAAGCATGCAGCGTAGAACAGCTTGATGGCCAACCACAAGCACGTTATGCTCATCTTCAAGGGCTGAGAGAACTGGACGAAGACGGGTCATGATGTCGATGTAGGATTCTCCCCAAGGGTAGCGGTAGCGCAACTTGTCTTGGTCTCTCCATGCAAACTCTTGTGGGAAACGCTCCTGCATCTCCTCGTAGGTTAAACCCTCACAGATGCCCTGGTGAGGAGAGAAAGTACCGTTAAATTAACTTTTACTTTTATAAATCATTATCTTTCGTGAAACTAATGCATATTTTTAATGGCTCTGTCTAAATAAAATATTTAGACCATTGTAAATGGGCCATGAGTACATGCCTACATACCTAATTATGTTTTGGCACGGAAGCTAGAGCAAAACGTTGTTTTGCGGTCCAAAGCGAGTTTCGTACGTTATTTATATAACATTTTGTTCTTTGTAGTCGCAAAAATATTTAACTCAGGCTTAGTTCGCACAGAAATGTTTTAATTTAAATAAAATTTACATCTATGCTGTGTTAGTACGTAATTAAAATGCAACTAATTTTTATGTTCTGTTTAAATATGAAATAAAGTAACTAATAGAATACCTACGTAATTATTCTCGATAAACTTAAGTTATTACACATTTCCGGAAATAACTTCTTAGTTTTATAGCTCGTAAAAGTGTGGAAATCTCGTGAATAAAGTTTAGAGTAATGGAAAATTAAATTACTTTTTAAAATGATGACGTTCTGTACGTACACCTCGCAATGGCTCAATTTTATTTGTAAATTTTCGCTGAGTCAGCCGCAGTAACTGTCCACCCAACGGACGCAAGGATATGTCTATATTACAACTGTTACACGACCTTATCTTTTTATTAGAAAAATCTGTCGCGTATGATTTGCAATGAGCGTTATTAACTACTTAATGGGAAACCACCGACTGGCATAACTGTGAAATCGAAAAAATTATGAAAAACACCAATTGCCTTACCGAAACCTATTTTAAACCACTAATATTTATAAGCAGGTATTAATGAACGAATTCTAAAATTGGAGTCTTTAAATATAACAAAAATATTCATGTCACAGACGGACCAAATTAAACTGGCAACGCTTCGCCCATACACTTGCTTTAGTTTATGGTCCATTTCTAGATCCTCTTTGGTCCATTTGTCCAAAACTGAATTAGATTTAAACGTGTGCGTTTCTCTCGTAAATATAAAGAAATAAAGCAGCAAGACCACAATAGAGACATAGTCGGGTGATACATTACAAACAAATGAGGTAAAGTACAAACAAATGAGGTCCAAAAGAACCAGGTGTTGTTGATTGCTCACTAGTGGAGTACTAATAATAGTCGACACGTCACGGCTGTACGTGTTTTCCATTAAAGTGCATATATAATATGCTATATTTTAGACGATAACATCAATATCTAAAGTATTATTTGTATTTTTTTCGGTAAACAAGATTATGACGTATATTTTCTGATTCCTTTTATAAAATATTTATCGTTGTAATAATTATCGTCATTGTTGCCATTGGCGACCTATACTAAAGAAGAGTGTTATCTATATATATATCTATACTATATCTATATATATATATATGTCTATATATATTTGAATCAGTATTACACTATCACGATCACATACCTTGTGAATGAGCGTTATTAACTAATTGGGGTGCCAGCGTTTGGCAAAACTGAAATCGATAATATTACGAAAAACGCCTGGTCTGTGACGATCACCTATCAAGCTACAATTCACGATGTAAAATCGCGTCGTCTTGGGTCGTCTACATTTCCGTACTATTTCATCATTCTACATTTAATAGGTATTCACGTTTTTATAATCTGTTTATGATTGGGAATATGTTATTATCCATCCTTTTAAACATTTGATAAGCATTAAAAGCCTTTCATCGTTAATACTTACGAAGGCATTGTTTTTGTATGCTAGTTGAACAGTTTGATAATGATAAGACTAACATATTACTTATGAATTATGTGATAATATTGTGCGTCTAATTTTGTTTCAAAGTACTCTACAATAATAACGTTGTTTTTTGTATTCATAATAATACGCAATGGAATTACATCATACAATATATAATCTTATGTATTTATTTAACTCTTGTCCTTATTTTTTTCAGTATGAATAATTGAAAAAGACAATAGTTGAATTTTTAATTAAACAATAAATTGACGTTCTCTAGGTTGCTAGTTCTTAATATAATAAAAATAGTATTATCTTAAAAACTCGACTCCACTGACTTTCTCAGCAGGAAGTCAAGGTAATTTACCTTGATATGTGTTAATACTCGTATATATAAATTTATAGGTATTTTAAGGAATTTGTAATATAATAGAAAAATTTCCAACATATTTACGTGACAACTAAATATACCTAAATTAAATATTGTTCAGAAGTTTAACAGTCGAAACCTTAATGTTTCTTTTTTGTTGATTCTGTTTCCGTTAGCTGAACCAAATACATCATCAATCATCATCATCATCAATAAATATTATTTTTGAAATGACATTAGTAGCTGTTAATTTGTAATTTGCAAAAAAACAATCTAATTAAAAATTCGACAACAAAAAGTATTTAAATTATGTAATTCAGTGATGTTTAATGGTCACTTTGACCTAAATAATCTCGTGATTTCAAAACAGTCTAAATTTAGCAGTTTAATGCTATCCTCAGAATTTTGTACCTTTCTCTAGTCAAAAATCCTGGTTTCTAAGTAAAGTACTTTCTGGACTAGGTACTTAAATCCATAATTTATTGTTTTCGTAACTAGTCAAATGTTTACGCCTCGAAGGATCAAATCACAAGCCTTGTTTAGTTTAAAAAGACAAAATTGCACATCCTGTTTTAAGATACATGTTATAAGTTTTGTCACTCGTTCCCTTTCTTTCCATTTTAGTTTAAAAACATGACGATGTTACACATTGTTTTCGATCAATGTCTCATTGTTTCGCAAATTCTTGTTATGGGCATGGAATTTTACTACGCGATCTGCATATATAAATGGAAAGATCGACATAATGCCTTACTAGAGTTTGTCTTTTTGAAGACGGAGTATTATGACACTTGTATGATTGCCAGTTTTCATAAAATTTTAAATAGTCATGTGTTGTTGTCGATAGTTTTACCGATAGATTGTGATTGAAGATAAAATTTTGCCAAAAATGACTGAATTGTGAATGTTACTATGTTCTAATGATTATTAATTGCTTTATTACCTTCTTTTTCTTATTTTGACAGTTGGCCTACTAGTATCGAGATCAATTTTTATTCATATACATTTTAACAAGAATAGCCGGATTTGATTATCTATGTATATTGAATTAAAATGAAACACTTTAAAATATGTCTCTTTTTTGTATTTTTCATACACGTAGCTCTAAATACAGTTTACAGATGTATGAAAAATTGACATTTCAAATAAACTTATGTTCAATAATTGAATGAATAATGGGTCGAGGATGATTCAAATGAAACAAGTTCGGCTGTTATTCCATAAGCGTGGCCAATATTCAGTCGATAGTCGATAGAATATTTATCGACTGCAATCACTAGCTGCTCGCAAGCAGGCAACACTTTTGTACAATGTACTGTCATTTTACTTCGTCTTCAAAAAAGACAGACTCTAGCAACTTCCTATATTCTAAATGAGAAGTGTTGATGAAATACTTACAGCGTCCAATTCATTAAGAGCCCTAACAGCTCGTTTAGGCGCTCGGATTTCAGCAGCCGTTTGTTTGGTGCGCCGAAGTTCGGAAGTCCACACGCTGAGAGGTTCTCGACTGGCGATCGCATTTATGTATTCGGCCAGTGCACGCGCATACTGCTGGCCTCGCGCAGACAGGTTGGCGTCACCACCGATGCGACCAAGTACGTTGTATTCGCTCTCGCCGTGCTGTTGAAAACGTAACATCGTATTAAGCTTTATCATATTATGCATAATACGCTATATTAGCTTGTTATGATGTGAAGCACGTTAAAATTTCGTATGTTATGGATGAGGGTATATTTTCTTTATAATATTTCAGACATGCCGCAATCTAAACAATAAATAATTCTCGTTTATGTAGATGTCTAATAAATATGCATATCTACATAACACATTAAAATAAATTGTATTATTTGCTAAAAGCTTGATGACGCTTCGCATATCTAATCAAACCATATATTATTTATTTTACTTCACCAGTCGAGATTTTGTCTGGATTTACAAATATAATAGCCGTGACTTGCATATTTATTCAACTGTAATATTTTCGACGCCTTATCAGAGTTGTTTCTCAGCTCTTGTTTTTCTGAATAGTGATTGTTTACAGATTTCTATGCCGTAGATATCGAACTTTGTGAAAAACAACTTTATCAGTGCATATTAATTAATTGATTTCCAATTAGAAAAGTTTGTGACTTTGGCTTGCTACTAAGCACATAAAGTGATAAATACATTTTCACTTACACGTGTGAAATATAACGTTTGAGGCTGTCCCCTCATGCCGGACAGGTATCCCAGAATTCCGGATTCCTTTTGGCCGGCGACTTTATGAGCGGTGACGGTTTCTCCCATGTCCTCAACGCGAACGAAACTGATACTCTCAACGCTGGCGTCAATCGGCTCATACTGCCTCATGTAATGCTCGAGCTTCTTCCTCAAGTCATCAACTGCCTCTCCCGCGCTCATGTTCTTGTAATCAGCAGAATAATGTAGAATTTCAATGATGTTTCTTTCAAGTAAAACTTGGTCTTCGCAGACGCATTCAATGAATAGAATCCTGAAACCCATTTCAGTAATGTAGTCGTCGAGCTCCCGGCGTTGCTCACGGGTGATGTTCGTTCCGTCGAAGATCTGCAACAAAGCAACTATATTTCAAAACAAACTTGAGTGTGTCCCCGTTGTTATAGCAAGCGACAGGCGTCGTGTTGACAAGGTTGCGAAAGGTTACGTCTGGGCACGATAATTGCACAGCATTTGTAATTTTTCATATGCGTAAACATCATATACAGGATTTGTATTATATAACATATTCTGAGCAAAAATTAATTACGTCAATGACATCAGTGGCTTTTGCCGGAAAAAACAAGGATATTTCATTATATTTGAATTTTTAGATGCTCGAACCTGTTTTCCATTATTAAAAAAACATGTTATGCCTTTCTTGAAGTGCTTTAACGTATAGAGACAATTAGAGACAAGTTAATTTGTAAATTGTTGAGCTATACGGCATGTAATTCAGAAACACACTGTTTATAGGTAAATCATTATGAAGATCTTGCTTACTCCGCAAGGGTCAGACTCATTCGTGAGTTATTAGCCACGTCTATCAATTTAAAGAATAACAATAATAGATTCTGTAAAAATCAACACGATGATTGCATACCTACTAATCTAATCCAAAGTAAGTAGATTACGAAAATACAGGTACTTATTCTACCTAACCCCACACAATACCAGAGGTCGAGTAATTGAATAACAACGACATTTTACTATAATAATAAGTATAATGCGCCAGACAACCACATCAATTCCCTGGTCACACTCTGAGGACCTCTCAGTACTGTGAATACCAGACCAACGAAATTAACGCAGCAGGCACTATCCAAAATATCCAGACCAGAACCAATTTAGAAAAAAAACCCTGCTACTTACCCTACCGGGAAACTAACCCGGGATCTCGTCATCTAGCGCTCATAGTGTTAACTGCTGGGCTCCTGAGTTCGTCAATGAGTTTTATAGCTTCTGTTAGCGTATTGAAGTACCTATCTAGATAATAAAAGAAGCAAACTTACAGCAACGCAGTTTCCTTCTTTCAGCCATAATATGGCGTCCTGTACAGCTTCGCGAGCGCTTTGGCGGCGAATAGCCGAGCCCTGCTGATTATCAGCACGGAATATGTCATGAGTCGCATACAGGGCCATGTGGCGGCGTCTATACTCGCTGCAGTCGAACACTGCAAAAGACGAATGATAGTTCATAAGTGTATTCAACAGTCCCTAAAATCTTTGATTTGTGGAGTTGTAGAAAACAAGTAATCTCTATGAGTTAATCGCAGAGTTCGATGACTGCAGCGGTGGCTTCCTCGCTCTCAAACGCCAAAAATTACTCAAAAAAATTACATAAAGTCTGACGACTGATTGTAGATATTAAATAAAAAATCGCAGACTTCGAATAAGATCATAGCATTGACTATCCCAATGGGAACTTGAGCGTCTTGCCTAGTCGGTAAAAAAAATAAGTATAATACAATTTCTCATGTTCTAGAATCCGAAGCCGAATCCATTTAATAGCATCGAGCGTAGATATAAGATGTCCTGAGTATCTGGTTACTAGGCCATTCAAGATCATAAGATCTAGGTCGAGGAATTCAATGTTATAGATGTTCAAAGTAAACAACAGCAAGGTGAGAATTTATAAGCAGTAGTGTAAGTATTTACGGTAAGTCACACCTAGCAGTAACATAAATATGTAATAAATGTCTCAAAATGCTTTGTTGAAAATTGTACCTTGCGTTATTTACATAGCGTTCTAATTTGCTATTTCAAAACTGTTAGTTTTTATAACTTAGCTTATGTTTGAGAATACTAATGTTTATAAAATGATGCGCCATTGTTTTTGAAGATAAAATAACCGCAAACCGCAATCATTATTATAACCTAAATCGTAAAATATTGATGTTATAAGTGTCACATTGCCAAATTGTATATTACAAAACAATACCTAAATAAACAATACCAAGTTAGTTATAATTTAATATCACATAATTATAATATTCGCTCGGTTATAAGACTACGTACTTTAAAGTTAGTTTCCGCTATAACAATTACGGAATCCTATGTTTATTAATTTTATTATAGAGGTTCTGGCTGTAAGAAAACATTAAAGTAGGATTGTAGGCATGAAATACAACAATTTCTTATAATCAAGATATACACGCATGCTACGTAAAGAAAACAGAGAGAAAAGCTATTTTCTGCATTGCATTTTAAATTGAGTACCTACGATTTATACGGTTGATATTTTAGTACCTGGCGTTATCGGTATTACAACGCATGTAACTGACAAAAGAAACTATTTGTCTTTTAGATCCGCAAAAGATGGCCTTAACCCTCTCTTTACAGCTGACTTGGGCCCAGGATTTGATACTTCATAAACTCAATCAAAAGAACTAAATATGATATAATAGTAATAATTGCCGGGAAATACCGCCTCTCTCACTTAAAAATTCAAAATTAATCTTTTAGGCTTAGGGAGAGGCGGGAGTCTAAAATAGGTAATAAATTTTATACCTTCATTTCGAAATAATATAGACCTAACCCATAAATACAAATGCCAATCATCATAATCTCGTAATTCCCAGTTGGACAAAGAACGTAAAGAGAATATGATGACGAATTTGTACCTTTAGTGCTCTCTCCATTCCAGTTGAGATGCCTGGACAGGCGATGAGCAAGCTGGCTCTTGCCGCGAGCGGGCAGCCCCACCAAGGCTATGAGCAGCGGTGCAAATTGGCTGATGCGGCGCGTGCGCAGCGACACTACAACAAAACAAAATTAATAAGTTAGATTGAATGTACCTTTGTATTTTACGTACAAGTGAACCATATGGGTAAAACCCCCATCCCAAGGAAGTCAGTGATCGATGGTTCTTATGAAGACACCAAAGGATACTTAGAGAAAGTTTCAGATACAGGACGAAATTATTATTTGAACGAATATATGTATGTAGAGATGTGAACCTATTGCTTGAAGTATTTGCGTAGTGTTTTGAAGTGTTAAATTATAATTTATTGTTATATGTATGTATATAATATCGCACCTTGAAAACAATGTCGTCATTAAACGAAAGAGTAAATTCTCGGGAAATAAACATAAAAGTTTCTGAAAATAAGTATTAAATTTGAAAAATTGAGATTTTGTTTTAGGTATATATTTTTACATGTGTGTGTTAGTTTTATAATCATAAGAATGAAATCAGACTATAGGTAAACGAAATAGTAAAATTTTGACGGCAAATTTTTAGAGAAATTCTTGAAATTATCAAATAATGAAAAATAATAAAGCTGTAAAACATTCCTGTCCTAGTTAGGTACAAGCGACAGCTCGTTGACCTAAAATATTAAAATATTAACACGCTTTGCTACCGACTAAAGTTCATTTTTCATTAGTTCAGTAAATAAGATAACAGAGAGAACATTATCTGTGGCACGAGCCGCTAGATAAGTAACTATATTTTTATATAGAGCAGGAAAATATTGTAAAACTCTTCGAGTATGTTGCAAGTAAACTCTATGACGTAGTAGGTAGTAGTGACGTAGAGTTCGTTGCGCATAATTTTACAAACATAGAACTAGTAAAGAATACAATAACATTACAAGATTATCTATTTAAAATAGTCGTTTTGAAATACTTTAAGTAGGTTATTTGTGAAAATATTATCGCGGAAAATAGGGTGTTATCAGTTTTGCACTTAGGCACTTATTTCGTTATAACTTTAACTGCGAAAGCTAATGTGTACCAATTAACGTCAAACATCAATGTTAGCTATGATATTATTTTATCAAAAATATTTAACCTTAACTTCCAGCTAGTCCGGGTCATAGTGATAGCGAACTCGTATATCTGTAGAGTGACCATACTTCATGTGGTTTGTAATATTTTTCCTGTTTCGATAAGGCATTTCTCACTCGTAGTATTTCCATTTAACGGTACAAATTAGAAAACAATATTGGAATGAGTTTCAGATCTTCAGTTTTTGTTACTCTGTTCTTGGTTGACTGACTAAAATTGAATTTACACGAACAGTTTGTTTATAGAAGTTTTAATTCGAAAAAGGTTATTTATTGAATAGTAAAGTTGCCTGGAGCACAGAGTAGGTACACAATGAAAACAACAAACAAAAGAAGCAAAAAATCAACCAATGAAAATGCTGTACACACGGCCAAGCCTTCGTTTGTTTTGTGCGTCATGCGACTTAACTTGACTAACCTTTCAAGCTTATAGAACATCCGTCAAGTTATTCAACCTTAATGTATCATTAAGTAATTCATCTTACTTAACCTAACTTGTTGTTGTGGATGTGTTTAATATTCATATATACAACGTAAAATTCGTAAACTACAAATAAACAACTGCGATGACGTGAAGTGTACTTTTTTACAAGAATATCTATGGCGTATTACTCGTGTAACCGTGTGACTGTACGTATAAACGTCTTGGTCGCCGAGTGGACTTTGTACCCGATCAACAAGCTCAAGGAAACCGCACATGCTCTCGACCGGCTTGGAGCTCGAATTCAATTTCATGCTTAAGTTTTATTTGATATTTATATTCTGCTATGTATCTGCAGGATACTGTAAGGATGGTATGACTAGTGGAAGGTCAACATACTATGTATTTTGTTAACAATAATCCAATGATCACTTACAAATGCGAATAAACTTAAAGTTCCTGTCGTTGGTTTTACTCTTGTGCTTCCTAAAATATTTCGAGACTGATCGTATCCAGTAACGAACCGACAATTAAAATTTATATAGTTAAGTACATATATCGAATTTTACTATACATATACATATAGTATTTTTATCGACGAGGTGAATAATTAACTTATAATTTTCTTAGTAATGATTGAATATTATGACAGGGAGTTGGTTGTTTAAAGATATAATTGGAACGCTGAGGCGTGATTGTGTATATTTTTAGTTAATGATCTCACAGGCGAGACACTGCTATCGTCCACAAACGGTTACTTTTCAAAGTTTTTATATATTTATTTTTTGTATCGAGTTCTTAGGTTTTCTCGATTGTTACACATAGGAATTGAAACTATTTTTTCGGATTTAAATCGCGTATATTTGTTTTTTCACACAAATGGTTGACAGACTGAGTCAACCGTGACCATGGAACCTGTAAAGGGCCCGAAACGTTGGTTTGTTTGAAAAAACTAATATACGCGATTTAAGTCCGAAAAATAGTTTCAATTTCTACATATATTTTTTGTTTAATATGCATTTTGTAACAAATTTTTAAGGTAAATTATGCTAAGTTTACGTAAAAAAATCTAAATAATTCGATATCGTTTACATTAAATTCGTGCCCATAATTTATTATTCATCGGTCACGTTAAGCGACGTGTGATTATAATTTGGATCGAATGAATAGTTAGTTGACTAGTTAATAAGGTTGTTATGTAGCATTCCGAAAATATGATTTCGTTTGTAGTTGCAAAAATGACGGTCCTTCAATAATATTGAGACCAGAGACGTCATTTAATTACGCAAACTATACCGCAATAATGATCTTTCATTAGTCGTAGTAACAATCATATACATTACTAAGGTCTTCGTAGTTTTCCTTAATAGTCATTAACTTATTTTTTTTTTTTAACAATGTGACACTATTGTGACGTTGCAATCAACTGTGGTAACATTGACTACATGGTACCTAGTTGTAAATACATTCCTCTTGCCCATGTATGTTGTTTGTTTACAATCTACACTATTACTACTAACTCGTTTATAATTGTTAATGCGGTTACGTATTATATTATCTTATTATTTAAATATTTCATAACATATTATTAATTATCATGTTAATTATAAGAAAAAGTATACGTCAGCTCGATTGACTTTCATATGTTTTGTTTCTATTACATAAAGTATATAAAACAGTACCTGCTGTAAAATCGAGGTTTGTTTAAGCAGTTACTACACCTCTACCTACATATATAATTAGATGTTTATTGAATTAAAACATAGTAATAGTAATCTAATCAATGACTTGTAAGTGGTGTCTATAATAATCTGGAGTTACTAGTTGAGTGTCAATCAACGCCCACATTGTTCGAATGGCATGCTGTCGTCGATTGATACGCCCTCAAAACAAAATTATCTCAAGCTCAAATTCAATATGCGTTTCCAACCAGTGTCATTGACAATTATTAAGTAATTACCTAATGAATTGTGACAGAGATAATGCGTTTTGTCATGATAGTTCTTAAGTGTAGGGTGTAGGTATACGTAGAGTTTGTTGCTCCATGAATTCGTAAAATTGTAATCAAGGCAAACAAATTTTATCGGGGTTGCGCTCAGAGTTAGTACTTCTTTAACCTCCAACTCTGTAAACAATTATGTTATTTATTCTGATAGCAATGTTGCTAATAGACAGTTGTGATAAATCCGCAGGAGGCAAGAGCAAGAACGATAAAGATAAACAAACTGATACTTAGAAAAAAAAGATTTTAATCATACGTTGTCGTTGCAATTTTTATAATTATACATATTACTTATCATTATTGCGTGTTTGTAACTCGTTTTATGTATTATGAATATTGTTAATATTAGACAATATTCGTTAGTAGCGAGAGGCCTCCCAACTTGTGGTTTGGAGGCGTGGTCGTCAACGTCATCGTATGGCGCGATTCGGATTTTATTATTTAATTTCGATGTTAATGAACTGGAGACATCTCTCGAGATGTTTTCGGCTACGTAGTCTTTTAATATTATCCTATTTATATTTGACATTCTCAAGTAGTTGAAGACTGTACCTATTACATGTATATAATGTTTTATCTTAATCATGAGAGACCACCATTTATTCTGAGGTCATTTGTAAGTACGTAACAATGTTCTTACATTTCGTCACGCTTTAATCAACAAAGATAGGAATTGATCTTTGGCTTTTCTATCGTGAATATCACAATTTCTACTTTGTGGTAGAATCACTATTTTCGACGAGTCGTGTACATAAGGATGTAATTAATTGTAATTGTCTTGCAGATTAATACGTTTATTAGTATTAATAATAGCAACAACGTTTTTAATTAAAGTGTGACGCTAGTCCAACGGTTATTTTCAGAAGTGGAGGTACAAAGTGCGTTCATTAATTCCAGTGGGGTAACGTTGAGAAGTTAAGGCAATTGACCAGATCGGTCACAATCAGCACTGTCACCTGACTTACTTCTGTACTATTGGACTTTTATTAAATAATTTAAGAGCGTGTTATTGTCTCCTTTAGTTTATTACTGTTCAATTTGACTCGAGGACTGTACTCAAGTATAAGATCACGATATTTGGTTTTTAAGTGCACTTGTTCCAAACTTTCCAAAATTTGGAAAGTCCATTTATAAACAATTAATTTATGGCATTTCTTTTTAGTTTATTTATTTTTATGTTTTTTTTTATATTTTCTTTGTGTTTAAAAATATACCAAGTAGTTTTTCGTTCTTTTTTAAGTTATGTCTATTAGTGCAAACTTTGCTTGTTTAAGTATAATTTTTTTGTACTATACTATCTTCTACACAAAATGTAAACTGTTTGTTTCCCAAATAATAAATAAATAAACTCTGGCATTTGTGTGAAAATTGGCTTGAATTTTCGGTTCCCGACTCATTTGGTTATTATGAGAGCGAGTTTCTTGTGTACTCAAAAATGTTGACGTTGGCTAAAGACCATTTGCGATGCATTGCCGCCAATTAAATAGAGATTGTATAAGAAATATCGATTTGGTCAAACCATAAAAAGAATTCCACTTACATAAATGCTTTGCCATACCAACCATCACCTATAGTATTACCTATATTTCTATTTAAATTAGTTACACATTGTTGTTAATTTACGTAAACATATTTTAATTTAAAGTTGAAATCGCATGTTTCCCGGCAAAACAGTTTTAAATCGGATATTGGAACAGCATAGTTTTTTACTCACAACAGGCGTCAAGAAAGTTGAAATACAGTTCAATTGCCAAAATAAAAGCATATCAAAATATACCCCCAATATATTTTTGTATTTCGTCTTATGGCGTACAAACCGGCAAACAGATGGTCTACTTGATTTAGAGTTAAGTAATAACCGCCGCTCAGCCTTTCAGTGGAACTCGATTGTTAAGCCTCCTGCGCCTCTTCCTACCTTTCACTCCGATACACGAGTGTAGTTAGGTACGGCGTTAGTATATAGGTACCCAGGCGAGTTCTGCTTACCGAAAACTACATCACTACAATTTAATCACCAAGGCAACGATCATTTAATTAGCTTTAGTTGTCACCTGTATGTTCGCGGATTTGAAATTAAAATTTTATCTTGATTGCCATTAAATATTTTTCTAGATAAAAATTGTTTCGTAGGACTGAAAAGAAAATGTCTATACTTCGAATTCTAAAAAAGCAATTCTTTTCCTAGAAAAACGTAATCAACTATCGTCATCAACGTTCCATATGGGAAATCCATGAGTTGGTTGGGTGCCAAGTTTTGTAATTTGCACCTTCTATTTTGTCAAGAACTTTGGACTGAGTAGAAATATCTCTTTTAGCAATTCCAAGCAAATATTTACACAAAAGACTCTCTATTTATTTTCAAAGATTCATGGATCGTCTGATCAGTGGTCCTTCGAAAACTGCTAATCATGGATCTAAAGTATTCTGTTCAATTCACGATCGGCGATTTGTCGACGCCATACAATCTATTTTTGTTGAACCTCACACCTGCAATGACCTTAAGAGAAAAAAATAGCCGGAAATTTTATCACGGAAGCGAATGCTTGCTAACCGATTAAATTCTTCTAAATCTTGTTTAAGTAATCGTAAATTTTTAATATCCCTATGCCAATACATAAACACACTTATCTATCTTATTAAATTTATTGCTGTTATTTTTATTATAAGTGAAAGACATAAAAACGATCAATAAGTCTTGCAGCTGACCCGGAAAATAAGTAGTTATTCTTTATTATTAAAACTTAATAATTATCATCGCATAAATCATTGATGCATTCGATTTAAGAAACGTTTTATTGGATGTTTTGAGAAAATATGAACCCTGGGTGAATTACACAACCGAGGTTCGAACCCCATATTCTAAGGAATCTTCACTGAAAATGGATTCACCTAATTAAAAAAATTTCAAATAATCCATCTCCCCAAATATCGAAATATGTATACCTATAGTACTTGACAATCCTTACTGCACCTTATTAGGCCAAGTTCTGGGTTTATGCCAAGTTTATTTGTACAAACAACGACATCTATGTACTAGCGTACAAAGAACAATTTATTCTAAAATTCTAAATCAACGTTTTTAAAATTCAGTCAATAATGAAGAACGAACACAATGTCAACTTTCAAATGCAAAAAAGCAAAGAAAAAGAATTGTGACACACCTGAAGCCAAGGATCCTTGCAGTGCCTTCTCCTTGTCCTCCAACATAGCATGAGCAGTGCTAGCTCCAGGTGCCATCACGATTCTTCTCAAAGACGGTCTTCTTGCTAACGCAACTATGTGCTTTGAGCGGTGGTGCTGTTGCGACTTGCGACGACGCGTACGCACTCTATGAAGGCCTGAAGGCGACTGGCCGCTTACTCCAGCAGTTATCACGGATCGGTTCTTATCAGCTCCGCGGCAATGATTGCCGACCAACCATATGACGGCCGAGTATATTTTGCAGTATATGAGCCAAAAATATAATTTGTACCATTCGCTCTGAATATGGCTGAGCAACGCCATCAAGAGCGACCTGGAACAAAAAATAAATTGTCATTGTCACTTACATTTGAAGATCTAAAAATTTAACGTAAAAGCAATGCGCCTGAATTTTTCCCGAGATCACGGTTCGTTCGTGTTCGTGTATCAAAACATGTAGTTTTCAAGCGACTTCACCTGCGACTTCTCGCTTTCTATTTCTATTGCTACCGACACTTAAAGCAAATGTGGCGATTTTTAGGGTACCAAAAATTGTTGACTATCGACAATTGCCATATATTTCTCGACATTGCTCTACTGATTTGATTTGATGATTTGATTTATGATGATGAATGACGTGACATTTTCTTTAAGTCACGAAAATCGGCACCAAAAAACGCAGTGCAGCTAGAGAAATGAAAAAGATAGGAAGACTAGGCAAAATAATGTAGCTAAGTAGGTACAGATACATATACCTATAATATTTATTTATTCACCAACGATTGAATTGGCAAGCTTACAGTAATTTGAAGGTAATTCGACAACATTAAATAAGATGTTCAATGTAAAGCTATTTAAGGTAGCTCAATAAAAGGAGACAACGCCAAACTCTTGCGAGTTTCGAGCAAATAAAACTATTAATCTACGACAAACTGTCAATCATGAGCATATAGAGGGCATATATTATACAGTTGACTAAACAATTAAAAATAATTGGATCAAGTTCATCAAACCGTCACTGTACTTCTAAGAAGTTCGTTCGAAGTATCCTCATAATGATTGAGCGGAATAACACAGTGCAGAAAATTATTGTAAGAGGAAAACTTTTTCAGTATGAAGGCGTCAAAAACCGTTTTCTTTGTTATACTTTTGTTGCAGTTTAATGTAAATTTTTTCCGTGTCTTTTTCATTTAGGTTATTGTCCTCAATTTTTGTGCGCTTGGGCACTATGCCAGTTATTCCGAAAATGTTTCCTTCTATTAATAATTTTTGATGCTAAATCATAAAATTACATTAGGCTTGTTGGAAATTGTTACGGCAAGCTTCGTAAAATTTAAAATTATTGCTACTTTTTGTGTATTTTTCATCAGTCATTTCATTCACAACGTTGCCGAATCTTTTCTTAGCGTAAAAATAAATATTCAATTAATGGACAGTGAGATTAGAACTTACAGTACTATTTTGTAAATTTCAAGCTACATTAAAGTCATCAGAGATTTACGGAAACACGTAAAATTATTGTGAAATTCTATAATTCCATGAAACGTCACTTCAAATATTCACCGTACATCTAATCTATGTAACATTTTGATAAACTTTTGATACCGACGACATATTAGTCAAGAACGCTTCAAGCTTGATATTTTAGACTTTGGATGATTCTTATCGGAAGCGACATAGAGTTGAATTCAAATCTTAAGTGTCAAGCTTGATCTGCTCTTTACAATTCCTTTGTATAATACCTAATTTAAAAAAATCATTGCCTTTTTTAATCTATGCAAATAATCCCTGCCTCTGATATTTTTACAAAATAACACTAGCAAGCGATAACTTTGAAAATGAAATATTTTTTAATATAAATCGCGTTTATTTATTTTTTCTAACAAACTTACATTTCGGGCAATTACAGGTCTCAAGGACATGGCTAACTCAGTCAGCGAATTAGCTTAAAAAATAGTTTGTAATATTGTAATAAGTTTGTAGCATTCACAAAAACTCGGTAAGGTTTGTATTTAAAACCGTTATTATATCGAGAAACTGTTTTGAGTGTTTGTATCTGAAGCAAGCAACACCTTGATCCTATTACATGAATTTACATAGTTATCACAACTTTTTTCCATGCCGTGTAGGGAATAAAGCCTTTTATTTATAATACCAAGTGGCGAGGCGAACAAGGCGTGTTCCTGGTGATAAGAGATATAGCTGTCCAACAGTTGCAGTGCCGCTCAGAGTTTCAAATCGCAAAGATCTGAGGGTCACTGCGCCCGTCACCCTGAGACATAAGTTGACAAGTCCCATGTGCGTGTAATTTGACCAGCACCCTTATCTTTCAAAACCGAAACGTAGTAACGGTCACATTACTGCTTGGTGGCAGAAATAGGTAAGTTGGCAGTACTTCCCTGGACGAACTCTTACACAAGGAGCTCTACCGCTAGTAATAATGATAAAAAAGTAACTATTTTCCTATATTTATTTAAGTAGCCAATTTGCCGTATTTAATTGTAGGCAGGTAGTATTATGCCAGGAGGTCAATTAATAAATAAACATAAGTTTTATACATATAAGTAAAAAACTTAAATGATAGCCTTATTCTATAATTTATTTTCTATGTATTTTAATTTTAACGATGTATTAGTATTTTTCTTGTTTAAAATAAGTAAGTAGATAGATAGCTAAAATATTATTTGTAGATATTTACTTTTACGACTGTTCTATACAGCGGTAAAAGTCGCCTTCCACTTTTCTCTGTCTCTAGCGGCTCTACTTTGCCTGCTACTTTTCATCTACTATGTCATCACTCCATCTTTTGTGTGGTCTTCCAGATTTCCGTGTGTTGGGTACCAATTCGTAACGGTTTTGGACCATTTCTCGTCCGTAGCTCTCTGGATGTGTCCGACTCATTTCCACTTTAACTGAAGAACCCTTTTTGCAGCTTCTTTAGCTTTAGCCTTCTTCTAATAAGGAAGAAAGATGCTTAATAAAGCTGTTTTTTTATTTTATCTTTTAATGTGTGGCCGCAATAGCTTCTTTCTATTAATTCTTTTTAAGCTCTACCTAGGTAAAGGCCATGTCTGCCTGTCGTAACTTAGGCATGGGAGTAGACAGATCTGTGTCCGTTGCTTGAGTTGTTAGTTTGATAGGTAGGTTGCCTTTAAAAATTTATTTCATTGTCTAATACTTATTCCATGCGCTTTTCGTTTTTCTTTCAATTTCTAATTCCGTGCATGCTTTAAAGGAAATGAGATGTCTTATGTATATGCAGCTCTCCACGTACTCAAGATCACAGACTACATACAAGACTGACAGACAGAAGAGGCAGAGGTATCATTTGTCTGGTTATTATCTTCGTTTTATTATTGTTAACTTTTGGGCCTCCTTTTCTACTTTTTTCGCACAATTAATTTATCATGATTTGCAGTTTCACATGATCCTCTGAAAACAACACTATGTTGTCCGCAAATTGTTAGTGTGATAAATATCTGCCTTGAATTTTTATTTTGTATATTATTGTTTCCCATTCCAGTTTTCTGAATATTTGTTCGAGTGCGGGAATAAAAAGCTTTGGTGAGAGAGGGTTTCCTTGTTTTACACCTCTCTCAATTTTGAAGCTTATGGCCTCCATTTTTTAAAAATGATTCTAGAGCTGCTGTTTTTATAGATTAACTTTAGCAGATCGATTTAAACTTTGTTTACGCCTTGTATTGATATATTGTTTCCCAAATGATGTTGTGTGGTATTGTGTCAAAGGCTTTGCTGTCATCTATAAAGCATAAGTATAGTGGCAAATTGTATTCTTTGTATCTATCTAGAAGAATTATTTTCAGAATGTGAATGTGGTCAATGGTAGTAGTAGACGCACGAACCCTGCCTGCTGTACCGGTTGATTCTTGTCTAGTTTTTATAAGTCGTCGCAGTTTATCGCCTATCGCTAGCGGCGCGGCGGCGTATAACTAGATTTAAATACTGCATGTCAAACTTGATTTTTTTTTGTCTGACTTTTGGCCCTGTACTAGGTTGGTTATGGATTTCAAGATTTTTTTATGTTCTATGAATAATAAAACAAACATGCATGATAAATTGTTAGCAAAATTGGTTATTATTAGGTAACTATCGCTTGAACCTTAACCCTGTGTTCGGAACTCTATGTTAAGAATGTTTCGTTCAATGGTAATATTCTTATAATTTTCATAACGGAATATTCTTATACGAAACACTTTAATCTGTAGAAATGAATAAAGCCTTGATAATGAAAAATATTATGTCTGGTCTACGACTTCGTCTGGCATATGTCGGTAATTAGCATAACGCCTGTGAAATTCGGTAGCGTTGCTTCAACAATAGTGTTTTGTTTCTTCGTATATATATGCATGAATACATCTGTTTTCCAGGGCATCTTGAGGAGAGACTTGCGTAAATTCTAGTATGTGACCTGTGCCAAATATTTTTTATTCTGATCTATGTCTTGTCGTCGGTCAAATTTGTATCTATTTATAAGTCTTACTTTAGCTTTATCGTAAGAATCCATTTTTGACACCAACGCACGTCATTTGTTCCCTTGGCGATTCTATTTTGATATTGATATGCAAGTTTTCTCTGCTTTGTTTGCATATAGAAGTAATTTGTTTATTTGTAAGAAAACAATGTGTTAACCTTAAAGGACCATTGCCCTATTTATTATACATCGTATGGAAATGGTATTATTATTGGCATTATTATAGAGTTAATAAAACTCAAATTTATGGTATTGAGAAAACACAAATTGAAAATTAAAAAAGTATTGAATGGATCTTATTAGGAATAATGTGATTATTTTTACTTATTCAATTCATAATCATAATACTATATAAATTATCCATTTATAAACTACAAATACGTAATTTTAATATTCTAATATAATATTATATAGTATTTGAAAGTTTATAAATAGAAAATTAACGAGAATCTACTACTCATATATTTGGTTTCATTCAGTTTTTATTATTTTCAAATCCTGTTTTCTCAATTCCACAATTTTCCGTTACGACAGTATTTCGTTTCGTGTGCGATGTCATGGATTACCAACCTGTGCCATGAAGCGCTTTGCTTCATCCTTCCTATTGCGTACAGCAAAATAATGGCTAATTCTAGGCTAAAGCGAATATGCATTTACTAGACAAGTGCGTAACGTCATCAGCCACACCGTCGTTTAACATATGGTGCGATTTTGGGCGTGCGTTCGTCTTTTCCATTACATTTTAAATAAATGAAACAAGGTTGCTGTTAAGTACCACATCGATCGCTCGCTGTCGTCTCCTGACACTCTTTTGCAGTACCTATACATTTGTTATCTGTGGGAGACATCGTTCGAGCAATTTTCAGTATCAATATTGATAACCTGACCCACCTGTTTACTTTATGAAAACGTGTTACAGCTTTTTCGCATCAATAACTTGTCTGCTTCCTACTTACTTATTATCTTTGCAAAACTAGTTAAATGTAGATATAACCGACCGAAACAAGTTTTGAGATTTTGCAACGTGGGCACATCGTGTCGACAGTCAACATGTTAGATAAGTGGGAGTGATCTAAAGGCCGTTTATGTTGAAAGTCAAAAAACTGTACGTTTGACGATCGTTTTTTCCTCGTTAATAATTAAATGTATGCAAATAAAATATTTACAAGTAACATAATATCACTTAAATACATAAGTGTAGCAACATTTGGAGTGAAAGAGAGGAAGAAACCTACGAGGTCGTCGGGCTGAGGACTTGTGTTTTCTTTCTTTACACACGAGAGAAAAATACTTGCGAGATCTTTTGTGATGCATCATTACAATTCTTAGGCTATAAAGCGTGAAATAACTATCCAGTGAATATTGTGGATCCATATTCATCTCAATGGCGATATAACTATTTTAAATCCAGCATATAGCCCAAAGTTATTGAATAAACATCGTTAATGATACATACTTACCTGCTGTTATTTCTATTACTCAAAATGTATTTATGGTATACGAAGGTATGGCTAGGGCGTCGTTTTCTTACCTGCCGCGTGAGCTAAAGTTTTCCTTCGCAGTAGTGGTCAGATGATGTATGTCGGATAAAATGCACTAAGTCGTGGCGCATAGCAGTGCGCCCGTGTATCGCTATGAACGTTTCAATACACATTCGCAATAAGTCTAATAAAACGACAGGAACCAATTTTTTAACCAAAACTCTGCCCCAACATCTCACTGGGTTTATCACACAGAAGTTATACAGCTTTGCAACAGTTCTTTATTCAGTACAAGGAGAAAAAGTGGAATGCAGTTGGTCGCTTTTATTTCACACCGGATCTTATTTTGTTCATTTTAATAATGGATTTTGATATTATTTATGTTATTATATTATTAATGGATTAGTTTCACCAGCGTCTTTGCAATGCAGCGGAGTTTTCGTTGGCGATAACGTGGACTGCCTGAGGTGAGGACTGTTTTGCGGCAGGCGAAAGCGCGCTAATGGAAGGGAGCGGATCTGCCGACAAACTGGCTTCGTGTGACATCGATTCTCGTTCGGCCACCTTCGTCTGAATGTAGGGGAGCGGTATGAGGGGAGGAGTGAGGGGGGGCGTGCGTTTGGCTCGCGTCCTGTTCTTCTGATTAATTTTTACTATATTACATTTACTACCGCAAAGAATGTTCACTGTCAAATGTATTTCAATAATATACACACCACAGGGTATGTGTACCTTCTTACAGCCAAAGAAATATTACTTAATTATTTACAACTGACTACAAATCCTAGTAGTAGTAAAAATAAAATGTGATTAAAAATTCGCACAGCTTCACCTTAAAAAGTGTGTTACAGATCAAACGGCACCACCGTTAACAGTATGATAACTTAGTGTAATACAAATAACCCTTAAAAAGTATGCCACAGATCAAAGGGCACCACCAGAAACAGTACGATAACTTTAGTGTAATACGTTATTGTACTGAATTTTTCCACCCTATATTACTATATGGTGGAAAAATTCTAAGGGAGATGAAGGGGAACTACCTTAAATACTTAAACAAACTGTTAAGTAATCTGTGCTTAAGAAACTAATTTTATTCAAATTAAACATTCTTTTATTTTCCTTAGTATTAATCATTGCATACACCGTTGTTTTAAAAGCTTACCAGAGCCGGGAACCAAACTCACTAAAATACAAAAAAAAGACACTCAGTATTTTATTGTAAATCGATATGATCAGTGAAAAGGATTTTTTTTCTAATAAACATTGAGTCGTACAATTAAAGACGTCCATAAATTCGTAGTCTTATGAAACTGTAGTTAACTACAGTTTAACTCATAACAACAACTCTTAAGAGTTGAGGTACAAAACTTTAACATGTCACATTCCCCTTCATGTCCCATTATTTTGTTTCGCCCTGTATATTAATTCGTTATGTGTATTAAAACTACACTGCAGTGGCGAGGCGTCCATATAATTCGATTCCCACCGGCTTCCCTAAAATTTTCCACGTATTATCAATTATTATGAATATTTAATAGTACATTGTGATATAAGTGCGGTCAGTTGCCTCTGCTTTCTTATAGCCTAGTAATATCGCCTCGGCTGTAATTTTCAAAGCGCACGTATACATACGACGTTTTATAACATATTTGCGAGGAAATAAATAAGTCTCTGACTTTCTTAAACGAATAAATCTTTAATTACTTGTTAAAGCAGTTATAGAAATTTGAACAATTTTTAAAAGTGATTGTTACGTTGCCAGTTGGCATTATTAATGTTGTCAAGTTATTATTATTAGTTACAATCTCCCCAGTCTCTCTCTCTCACTCTCTTGAGTGAAAGTAGGAGAAACGAGACCACAGAGTTCTGCAGTCGGTTGCGGTTGCCGCGACGATGGTGGAATGTACGCGTGTGTGCTCGTAGAGGGTTGAAAGTCAACACTTGACTCCAAATTTATGTTCCTTGTAATGCGAGAGCTAATTTCTACTTTATTCCTTATCGAGTCTTCTATGTATCCTTCGGCTACATTGCTTGACCGCCATCCTCCGTGGCGTTTTAGTGTCAATAAGTCCGCGCCTGAATCGGCGAGCAATGTAGCCGAGAACCTTCTGAAACTGTGCCCTGTGTATTCATGTCCTTGAGGCAAATTTAAGAAAGTGGCAATATCTTTCGGCATTGCTCCCAATTTATTAATGCCAATGGGTTGGTTAGTGCATTTTCCATTTTGGTAATTTAAAAAAAAATCTATTGGAATTAGTTTTTGTGGAACGAAGCGCTTCGTATTTCTTCACTACGTCGTAAAGGCCCCTGTATTGTGAACGACCTTGGAATTTTATTTTTTGTGTTTTTGACCTGGACAAGAAGAACCCGCCCATGGTTCTCGACATCATTAGTTGTTATGTTTGCCAACTCTTGACGTCTACATGCACCATTTATACCGAATATTAATACAACCTGAAAAGAGGTAAAAAGAACGTATAAACACCTATATTGTAAAGAAATACGAAAGTGAAAGAAATTAATAACAATAATTTAGTTTTAACTGACCTTTGTTGCCAAATATCGCCAATCCGGAGCTTCTTTTAGGAACTTCTTGATATTGTCAGCCGAAAATACTTTCGACTTTTTACTTACATGGCCATCTGAGCGTCTTTTTAGAAATGCTATCAAGTTGGAGTATGCCTTGATATCAATACCATGGTTTGTTTTCATAATGTTTTTTAGCATTGAATAGTAACACCACAATGAGTTTGACCTATATTTTTGAGAAAGTTCCATGAAATAGGCTAAAAACACATTTTCTGAAAATGAATTTGCATCTTTGCTTGTTTTCCATATGATGAAATTTTGATACGCTTGTAAGTATCTATCGGTCGATTTTTCAGGTAAGAAAGAGGCTTAGAGTAGCCTTTTTCGCTGCGTTTAAGACTTGTGGCGGTGTCAAATTAATAAATTCATCACTACTTGACGACATTTTCAAATAAAAACAATACAGCGAAAAGAAAAAGCGCGCGAAATAATTTTTACTTGTCCACAAATTAGCCATGCGCGCGCATCAACATTTTTTTTAGACAAAGGTATAAAAATAGCCAGTATTACTAATAAAGTAAATTAATATTTTTGTGTTTTTGTTACAGATAAATGGTTGTAATTTATTGTCAAACTTAATTAAATGAAAGAATTAAATGTTTATTTACTATATTTTATCTCCCAAAGTTAATTTTATTCATAAAATATTGACCACTTTTCTAACATAGAAACTCTGCAAAGATTTAAAAAAGTATCGTTCATTTTTAGACGGAGCATCTTAAAAAACCGTGCATGTTACTTTATAAAAAAAAAACTCGTGCGTTTTACATTACAATAACGCACTTGTGCGTTTTACATTACAATAACGCACAAGTGCGTAATGAAATACATTACGATGTTGAAATTGGTGTGATTTCAGCCTCTTTACGAGCAAATATGTTATAATAGTTATTTGTTCAACAAGAGAGCAAAGTCGTTTTTTGGTGCGAGTGCTGTTTTTGAGTCCTGAGCAAGCGAAAGATTCTATAGTTGAATCACGAGCGTAGCGAGTGATTCAGAATTAGAATCTTGAGCGAAGCGAGGGACTCAAAAATACGAGCTGCAAAATAACTTTGCTCTCGCGTGATACATACAACTTTTCACCTCAGCAGCGAGAACATATATATATACTAAAGGGACAAGTAATAAAAACACGTCATGAAAGCAAATGCATCATTGTATATTTACAAAAATACACACTTGCTTTATTTTTAATGAAAATTGTAAAAACTAAATTATCATAGTATAAAATCGTATTTGTATTTCTCACATAATTTATCTTTTAGATGAATTGACGAGTTTCCGAACGTGCACTCGTTCAGCCATTTTGTGGGGGTCTACTATGTAGCTTAAATATCGAAGTACGAATAAACCATAATTTTCTTTTTCCTTTTTCTTGTAATGAAGTGAAAGGGACGGAGCGACTGATTTTGAAATATGTCGAATTTGTATTAGACCCCTTCGCATTAAATGACAAGTCTCCACTTAAAAAGCAAAAAGCTACTTTTTCTCACGGAGTGAGCAAAATAAGATTTTGCTCACTGATTTCACACAGCAAAATAGCCTTGTTCGAGCTGCTGAGGTGAAAAAAGTAATTTACCACATTCTGTACTCAATTTTATGTGTAGAACAACTTAACCTGTAAAATGAAGTATACTTGTGTCTTGTGTGTTAATAAATGTTGTGTTGCCAAAGCGTCACTTTTTTTTAAGGTGCTTTTTGGTCTCACTCCTGCTTTACATAAGACAATTTTCACGCCTGGCCACTGCTACACTGATAGAACATTTAAACAAACATTATGCTATTCTGCTCTTCGTCATTTATAATATTAATTTGCTATACTTTCTGTTTTGTTATCTGTTATGGTCTAATAATAACGAAGAAAGAAATGTAATAACGTCACGCACCTTTTTAAATAATGATTTCCGCCATTCGAATGCGAGACCTCATCTGCTAATTGCACCATTTGTGACCATGAGTGGGCATGAGTTTCATTCAAACACAATTGAAATCAAATTAACTAAGCTCAATGATCTTATAACTATATCATTGATTAGCCTTTAAAGGTCGATATCGTAGACAAACAATTTACAAAGAGGAAAAAGTGTTTCAGTTGCCCAGTTAGGTATGTAGGTACTTAGTTACCTACAAAACCATATAGTCGCTTTACTTTTCTAGTGTTCGTTCCACGAAAAGCTCTACATTTTTGAAATATTACAAATATCAATTTTTCACGTAATGAAAGTAACTTAAAACTAACAAGCATAGTTAATATCTGAGTTCTTCTCAAAGTGATTCACTAAAATGTTCAATGATGAGTAGTGTTAGTGGTGATTAAGTAGAGTACATTTTTCCTTAAAAATTCCCGCAAAAATAATTACGTATATATAAAGGCAGGACATTGTGGTTATTCCGAAACTATTATTATACTTACGTCATTTACATTACAGGTTCTCAAACTTGCTGTTCGTTGGAGGCTTTTATAGGCTTTGTGTTTAGTTCCTCAATTAGTTCACTTTTCTATTTCAATGTCCTTTTCTTATTTCGAAAGTTGGTTTCACATATTTTGTAACTAACCTTTTTATCACCTCGATTGTAGAGTGTTTTAAATTTTTATTGATGTTCAATAATTTTTTGTGAATTTACTCCACTAGATTGTTATAATTATTAATACAAAGATCGAACACTCAGAAAAAATTCCCTGGATCGCCGGATTCGAACCGACGTCTTCTAACTACCGTGCTAGACGCTATACCAACAAAGCTAAAAAATTAAAAATCTTTCTAATTGAAATTCAACTATCGAAAATTTATTGGTTCATCGTGTTGTAATTAATCAAGTAAACCAAATAATAAACGGATAAACGGATGTCGTTGATATCTTTTGCTCGGTAAAGGGTCTTTCTTCCGTTTCGTGCATATTCTGCGTTCAATGTAAATTTCACGTTTTTTTCATAGAATATGTATATTGTTTATAAAATATAGTACTATAATATGTAGTACTTATGGTTACAGAAACGTTGTTAACAAAATAAACCTGAATAAACTGTCCCAAATCTCACCTCCTTCGGCGTCCATTTCCTACTTTTCCTGATAAATGTTAAAATAAAAAAATATTAAATTCTTAGGTTTTCGCGATTGTTTCCTATGTGTATAGAAAATGAAACTATTTTTCCGGATTTAAATCGCGTATATTTGTTTTTTCAAACAAACCGACGATTCGGGCCCTTTACAGGTCTTATGGTCACGGTTGACATTTACGGACCTGCAAAGGGCCCGAAACGTCGGTTTGTTTGAAAAAACAAATATACGCGATTTAAACCAGGAAAAATAGTTGCATTTCCTATAAAATATTAAATACAAACATACTTACTTTATAAATAAATACATTCAACACATGTCGAATACGTGTAAAGTATTTTTATTTAATTGTATAATATTAATAGTATTTGAATAATTGAACTTTTGTCAAATTATTTTTCTAATTACCTGCGCATTGAAAGTATCTTTATGAGAGTTTGTGTATGACCTTCAACGTTGTTAAACCACAAAAAACTTTTAACGCAGACAAAATTACAGTACGGGAGAAAAAGGGAAAAAGACAGGTAGAGCGATAGTTTGGTGAAATTACAGGCACATGGGACTTGTCAACTTATGTCTCAGGGTGACGGGTGCAGTGGCAATAACCCTCAGATCTTTGCGATTTAAAACTCTGTGTGGCACTGCAATTATTATGGATAAGCTTACAATCAGGCGCACGACTTGTTCGTCCCGTTGATATTATAAAAAAAAAGTTTAATAGAGCTACTAATGACAGAGTTTTACGAAGATGATGTAGTGACTAGAATTGCAGCAGATATACAGAAATAGCTTTATTTTTTCATGATTAGCCAATACTATCATGATTTTCCACAAGTAAAATCTGTTACGTGGAATTATTTAGAATGTGGACATGGCAAAGGAGCGCAAGACGGAGTCATACAGATCAAGGTGTCCATATTTATAGTAGTGTTATAGGAGATTCGTTTTGCAAATTCTTGGGTTATATCCAATCTAAAGCAAACATTTGGATGCTTAAAAATCAGTCTGAGAAACTTTATTTTCTCTGTGATAATGTTACTATTCCTAATCACGAGAAACATATTGACACGTTGATATTCCTCCATATGAAGATGTTAATACACTACAACTTCTTAGATTTTCTGGATGAGATGCGAATACAACGCTAGAGGAAATATCAAATGACATAAAAAATTTCAAGTACAATCAACTAATTTCTAGACGAATTTACAAACAGGCAACACTCACCAAAAATCAAAACACTATATTTACTAACTACTTAATTGGAAAAATAAGCAGTTTTATATTGAAGAGAAAAACATAGATAACTGTATTTTGAAAATTTTATAAAATGTATGAATGATGGTGAAGCTGACAGTTTTGGGAGGATAATATTTTTTAGTTGTAGTGATTATATATCTGATTGTTTTCAGATTATCTGATTACGTAATATCTGATTGCAGATTATATCAAGATAATTGTTTTTTGTTCCTATTTTTATAATTTCACTTAAAGATTTATTTTAGATCTCATAATACTTAATAATATTATGTTTGTTTTAATTTGTAACTCGATATTTTTTAAATGTATGACTGGAAAATAAATTTTTAATTTTTTTCTGTAGTGTAGGTAGATTCCGATCTATAGATAAATATTATGTGGTGGAGGGTAGGTTAATGTCATTCCGGAATAAACGCGAATCCGTGAAGCTGTGTTTCCTTGTGCTCCCTTTTAAATATCGAATATCCCAAATAATCGTCCGGGATATAACATTTTCTATTTTCCGGATTTAAATCGCGTATATTTGTTTTTTTAAACAAACCGATTTCGAGGCCTTTACAGGTCCCATGGTCACGGTTGACTGAGGTGGTACAGTCTTCAACCAGTTATGTCTAATATTGATGCAAACCACCCTATTCTTTCACTATAGTTACAATAGTTATTAATTAAATACCTTATTTTTAATTTTACAAAGAAAACGTTCCAATTTACGCTACATTAAGTTTTACAAACTATTTTATTGAATGAATTTTTATTAAGTTCAATTTATTATTAATTAATAATAGAAATTAGAATAAATTAAAACATATTAATTAGTACTGCAGTCTTATGTCTGTTTGGGATTTTTCATTAGAGGAAATAATGGATCCCAAACTGGTGGTACGGAGAAACCATCTCCATCAATCATCTAGAAAGAAGCAACCTCGGTATTGCTCCCATTTAAATTTGAAGAAAATATTCCACCTCTAAGAGTGGCAAACTAGGGGACGAATCCGATTTTGTGCACTTACCGGTAACCGATTTCAATAAAACTTGGCGAATAAATGTAATTCCATGCACTTTTGAGGTCGGTTTTTTAACAGAGTTCAAAAAAAGAAGAAGGTTCTCAATTCTATTGTTTTTCTTTTTTTATGTACGTTACGCGATTACTCCGGTATTTGTGAACCGATTTTGATGCTTCTTCTTTTGTTGGAAAGAGGGTACCTCCATAGTGGTCGCATTTCATTTTGAAGAAAATCATCCACCTCTAAGGGTGGCTGTTCACTGAGTTCACGCATGAAGATTATTTTTTATAAATAGCGCCTAATAATTTATTATAAGGAGCAACTATTTGATTGGTTGATTTTGCTATTCTCCAATTCAACGCGTTTTTCTTTCTCAATATATTTTGAGTAGTGAGAACCGATTTTTATTATCTCCTGTGTCAAGTTCCGTATAGTGGCGAACTAGGGGATGAATCCGGGTTTGCGCACTTTTCGGTAACCGATTTCAATAAAACTTGGCAAATAGATGTAATTCTACGTACTTTTGAGGTCGGTTTTTTTTAGTATTCTGTACTAGGATTATTAGTATTTTATACTGATCGTTATGAGATGCGGTCTGTTGTTGCATTTTTATTGAATTTAAGTTGTTATCTAGATATCGTAAATAATTGTTTATTTTTATTACATACAATATAAATAATTGGTTTGTGTTTGTTTATTACTGTGTTTGTAGCACTCCAGAGTCACAGAATTGCCACACCAGATGCCAACAATTCTTTACGTTGTTCAAATGTCAGCTAGAAGAAATCTCTATACGGAATCAGTTTGCTTTTATACACTATTTTTCTTTGTGGTACAATAAAGTGTTTACGCAGCTACATTACACGTTTACATACATACTCCAATGAATCAGTGAATATTAATGCATTATTACGAGTATGTGAAGTAAACACGCAATCGCGCATCTTTGGCTTGCAATAAAAATCGTTTGCCTATTAGGCCTTAATTAAATATAGCCTTGGTTGCACCTGCATTTTATGCATTCTGAGGTCAACTGAGCACGAACCGTTCGCTTAGCTCAAAAATAAACACGTTCACTTTTGTCTCAATTACTTATATATAGATTCCCTTTGTGTAAATAGTTATAGTTACATAGTGTAACTACTTATATAAAATTGTGTGATCGCTCTAACTTGTATCTAAACTTGTGCGATTAATTTGCATTACGTTACTGTAGGTAAATACTGGTACTTTTCTATATAAATACATCACGTTAATCGAATTGCATTTCTCTGCTCTCTTCACTATTAATTACGTATATACAAAAATAATTTAGTTAAGATTACGCACAGAAAACAGCATTTTGGGCTTTACGATTTGGATAATCTAATCGTAAGGCATAAAGTTAAATTTAACGTGACGTTGCGTTGTCCATACCTACCCACTGTGCCTAAAAATAATTTTGTGGGTCTTTATTATTTCTCAATTAATCACTCAATGAGTATAAAATACAAGTAAAAATCAAGCACTGTAATAGCCACAATATTATCGGCTAAGTATCCTGCATGTACCTAAGAAGGAACTCCAGCCAGAAGTAACTCCAGTTCTTCCGTGAGTAGTTCGCCATAATGTCAAACTGAACCGTGGCGTTCTTACACGTATTTGTGTGTTCCTGTCAGCATGAAATATTAATAAGCAAACTCAAAATCTAATACGAAAGCTTTACTTTCTCACATTGACTCCCAAAATACCCGGTGATTAACATAACCTGCAGAAGCCTCTAAAATTACTAAACGGAAAACTCGATACAGGCGAAATCCAAAAAGGCACCGCCAATAAGGTAAAAAAGAAGAAGAAGAACTTTAACAACTGTATCAACATCGCATTGCTGAGTACGCATCTCTTTTAGAAAACATCCTTAAGATGGAGTTTCGGACATAACTTACCACAAGCCCATAGAAATTTAACTATGTTATAGATACATCATACAATAATACTATTTCTGGATATGATTATCATGCATAGAAGCGCAGCTATAAAGGTCACATCAAATAGGGCACCTAGTGGAGGAGTAGATAAATTGCATTATGATAAGGTACAGACACAACAAGATTCTAAATGAATTAGGTATGCAAAATTATTCTTATTCAATTAATGAGTTTACGAGCAAATACTCGTGAAAACTATTAATGTAAAAGTTCTGCACTCTTTGTTGCATTGATTGAACATTTATTAAGCATAAATAAAACACAAATAGGTAATACATTTGATAACAAATCGTGCACTTTTATAGGGTAATAAATAATTTGTGGAAGGATATCAAGCCGAAGAATCATTCTCTACGTAGGTAGGTACTACCAGCTCATACTTTGTGACTATGTAAGCTCTGGTTTTTACCATTTCTATAAAACTAACTCATTGAATTTTTGGTCGAAGAGTAACTAGTGTATGGGAAACTTAGTAAAAAAGTCAAGGTTAATGTTAATATTAGAGTACAATTTCCCACAAAAACTAAACGTTAAATTCCTTTCACGGTGTTCTAAAGGTGCAGTTCAGTAACGGATTAGAAACAAAGCGTATTGCTATCGATCAGATAACAAGACTTTTTGCATTATTATAACTTGAGATTCATATGGGCAACGCATGATAAGTTCATTTTAGCTTAAGACTCGGGCTGGTGTGCTTATGCGACGCGGTAGGAATAATAAGTGTTTATTTAGGTACAGTAAAACTCAAATAACGGTTACTTTAGAGAGCGGTGAACGTTAGGTACCTTCAATATCACTGATCTGGTGAAACGTGTTCTTCAGTCTCCACATGATGTTCAGACTATGTCTGGTCATTTTAGGTATGTGTTTATTGTTTTATTAAAACTTGAACGTTTATTGTTTAAGTAAAGTTGTTTTAGTAAATTATTATTATTATAAAGCCAACGAAATAGATGGAAACCACCCGTAACGGTACTACGATATTAATAACTTATTTTCTGATTGAGGAAGTAGGTACATGCATGTTTTCAAACATCTAGTTAAAATTAAACAGTTACTAACAATAAATTAGTCATACACATGTAGGTATAGCTACATCCCGTTGATTGGTTCAATTATAACTTGTCAATGTAAATGCCTATAATAATTATAGTGTGTATTACATTATCTGTGTACAAACTGTAAAGTCCTGTATTGGAGTACAATAAGTTTATTCTTTATACCTTTAGTAAGATTTTAAACTTAAATTATCGTAAACCAAGTTGCGAAATAGTTGTCTAAATAATATGGTATACTTAGCGGTGAAATGCGCAAACATCTTTTAGAGCGAGTTAGTGTTTTTACATATTTATAAACAATTTATGTTTGGAAATATCTCACTATATTTTTTTAAATGCGACGCAAATATCTTTATAAAACACATTAAAAATATTGAATGAACAACCAAACGCATGAATTATTACAACTTTGACAGCTGACGTATCAGTGCGTATTAACCTACCAATATCAGATGGTAAGGTTAAACGAGAATGCATCCCAAATTCTGAGTCATTTATAATATCTTCGGATAATTGTTTTTATTATGTACGGAGCTGAAATTTCTTTGTGTTTATTCCCGATATTTTGAATGAAAAGAAATCTAATACACTTGTAATTATGTTAAACATGGATCAAGCGAGAAAGGCATCTACAAACTGCATAGTCGAAGGGCGAAATAACTCATTAAAGTTTAATTTCGGATGACATTGTTCCGACTTGACTTGTTGTGACTTCCAAATTCAAGCAAATAAGTGTTTTTTAAACCAAGTGAATTTTCAGAAAAGTGGTAGTCCTAAAATTTTTGCGTTTTGTAGGAAGTTCTTTTCTTTGATTTCCAGCTATAATTATGAGTAACGACACAATTGCGCAGCAAATGAACTTAGAACACTGGATGAGGGACCTGCCAGTACAATTAAAAGATGTACCACTGATTTATCTTGCTATACCAGGTATAAGCTTCTTTTTCTTTGTTATAACAAAGGGCTTTGTGTTCAATGAAATTTTGCATTTAATGAGGCGACATTACATTCTTAAGAAACCTGTTAAACAAGTTTTGTTAAGAATTTATTAAGGACAGATCTTTCAAATTGCTCATTACAAAAATGCCGTTACTAAATAATATAAAAGAATATATTGAATTCTTTGTAGAAAATAGTATAGTCCACAGGTTTAAATAAGGAGATTTGGGATGTACCAACCTGAAGGAATCCCCATTATTTTTTATTCACTGCAAATTTGTTTTGTTCATTATTACTATACTGACAAATACTACATAAGACAGTATTTCCTCAAACCTCTAGTGGTTTTTTAGTTGTGACTGAAAGAAACCTTAAATATTCATATACTAATTTTGAGTGATCTAAGATAACACATTATATACATAAATCCAACAATTTTTTTTACAGGTAGCCATGATTCTATGACATACAGTATAACACGTGCTAGTGACCTAGCTCCAGATGCTGAGCCAGCTGTAAAACGCCTGTACCCTCTGTTTCGAGGTACGATTTTACGCTGGACCATAACGCAGTCTCTAGATACCTTGCAGCAACTGCTCATTGGCATTAGGTACCTTCCAAGTACATTTACTTTTAAATTGAATCACTTTTAATTTTAAATATAATATATATACATAATAAAAAAATTTACTTCAAAATTTTTTCACAAACTGAGAAATATGATGGTTTATATCAACTCATTGTGCATTTTATGTAAAGACAGACACTGTATAGATGAGCAACACACAATTTGCTTTAACCTTCCCAATACAGGGGCAAGAAATAAACTAGCACAATTTTCAGAGTATATTGAAAACTCACAAAACAAATAAATGGATACCTTTCCAACCTGGCGTCCGTATTAGTAACATTGAGTAAATGAAAATACACCAAGTAAGCTTAAAAAATAGTGTGACAGTGCAAAATGCAAAAATAGGGGCGTGTGATGTTGCCAAACCGTCTTCAGTACTTTGTATGCGAGATTACGTTAGTAGTAAAGTGAGACATTATTTAGGTAGTAGATACTTGCATTATTCTAAAAATATATTAATACTAGTATTCGAGAAACAGAAAACGAATATTTGGTGGTCTTAACCACTCCATGTCATTCCTTGTGTCAATATGTAGACATTTATTTACTTATTTGGAATACCCTTTTCCGACCATGGACTTATTACAACAGTATGGTGATGTCATTATATGTACTCATGCTTATTAAAATATACCATGCTCAAATTATGAAGTTTTTAAGGACTATGAGAAAAGCGTTATTTGAATTGAAATCTGAAGAACACTTGCATGCAATTGCCCTGAGCACAACAAGAAGTAAAGACTTAATAGTGTCTAGCAATTTGCCTATAGGGTACAATAAGTAAGGAAGCTTTCCATTTGAAGTAGATCCAATAGTATAATAATTATCTAATATTTTAAATAAATTAATTTTTATATCATATTCTTTACAGGTATTTCGACCTAAGGCTTGCCACAAAAACAAATTCAGAACAATTTTTCTTTACTCACGGTGTGTACGCAGACGAGATATCGAAGGCACTGAACCAGGTCAAGGAATATGTTTATTCGCACCCTGAAGAGGTTGGTTTAAAGTTTGATATCTAATGACATACATCATTTCCTTCCACAGATCCCCACTAACGTAGGCGTAGTACTAGTATTTGCAACACAGTGGGGATGTGTGGAAAAATCCAAGATATTATTTTACCTATTATATTATAATTTTTGGGGACAGATTCGTGGCTTGCTGAAAACACCTATATTGCTTTTTAGCGCCAATGTCACGTCAAAACAAAGTATATTTTTAAGCTTAATTGTAAACATTGATACAATTTAGTAGCATGTATAATATATTGTTTGTTATACTTTTTTTTTCTATACACAGTAATAAAAAGAATGCTTTTAAGTACTGTAAATCCCTGTATTTTTGCATGAACCTTATTATTTTTTAAATGCGTAGTTTGTTAAAAAAAATAATTGTCTCCACACAATATTAATCAGCTGTCTAACATTTTGTATACAAAAATAAATATTTGAACTTAATAAGGTTATAGATAGATAAGCTTTTTGACGACAGTTCTATACTCAAAATAAAATTATAACAGTTCCAGAAAATTATATAGAAATATATTAGAAATTTAAAAAAAATAAAGCGCCGAAGTTGTATTATATTTATTCGGAAGTACTTACTACTCCAACGAATCGTCTCAGGTCCCGAAGGAGGTGTTCAATATGGTTTATAAGAGTGGTCGTTTCCCTGCACACTGGCTAAAATCTGCTTTTATCACTATACTCAAAAAACCAAATGCAAAGTGCTGTGAGGATCACAGAACAATTTAAGGAGCCATGCCCTAAAAGTATTCCTAAAGATCATTCATTCTCGTATCTATCAAAAGTGCGAAGAATACATATCAGAGACACAATTCGGTTTCAGGAACGGTTTAGGCACTAGAGACGCTCAGTTCTGTCTTAATATCTTACTTCAAAGATGTTTGGATATGAATAGAAAAATCTATTTATGTTTTATAGACTATGAAAAGGCGTTTGATAGGGTTCGTCATGAACATCTGATGCAGATTCTGGAACATATTGGAATTATTAATAGAGTTATAACCAATCTGGACTGGGCCCAGAAAGCAATGGTAAAAGTGGAAGACCAACTATCCAAAGAAACTGAAATCAAACGTGGCGTAAGACAAGGGTGCATATTATCACCTGTTTTATTTAATGTGTATGCAGAGAGAATAATGACGGAGTCTCTACATGAAGTCCAAGAGGGTATAGTGATAAACGGAGAAGTTATTAATAATATACGCTACGCAGACGATACTATACTGATTGCGGAGAATATTGCGGACATACAAAAACTACTGAATCGTGTAAACGTAGCAAGTAACAACTATGGATTAAAAATCAACACAAAAAAGACAAACTTCATGATCGCATCTAAGACCCCAGTAGCGAATGAATACTTGACTTTAGAAAATAATGCAATAGAACACGTACACCAATTTAAATACCTCGGTAGCGACGTAAATGAACACTGGGATAGCTCACACGAAGTTCGTATTCGCATCGAATAGGCACGAAGTGCCTTCATGAAAATGAAAAATATTTTATGCTGTAGAAGGTTACACCTTAAACTTCGTATGCGTTTGGTCCGCTGTTATGTCTTCAGTATCTTGCTGTTTGGTATGGAGTGTTGGACCTTCAAAAATGAGCATAGCCATGATGGTCGCCAACCTTCGTGGAGAAGTGGCACACTAAGAACACTTTGTATGTTTTTTTTTCAAGTTACTAAGTTGGTCCGTTATTGTACAGCAGTTGTTCAGCTTCGTATATAGAATATAAGGGTTTTTGGTTGTCCAATATTTTATTTTCAAAAACTGTACAGACTTGATTGGAAATACTTAAACGATAATTAATTCTAATACAAAGGATATTCAATCCAAAATCACTTGGCCACTATTTTGCAAAAGCTTAAATTCGCTACCGAATAAATTACATGAGTGTGAAAGAAACTGAGAGAACCACTAAGGAGAATTGTGTTCGCACTTCGCATCAAAACAGTGTACCTACACAATTATAAACATTTATTTTTTATATCATATGTTTTTATTAATAGATTTTTTGTGTGAAATGTGAAAAAGAATCCTTGAGAAAGTTGGGTCGCACTTTATTAACGCAGGATAGGTCAGCTCAAGGGTTACAGTTCATTGATAACTTTTTGTCAATCGAATTTTCTATACCAGCTAACTTTCATATTGATAAAAGTTTAGGTGAGTATGTTGCAATTAGTTTACATTCCTACCATTAATGAGATGTTATAGACCCGAAAAACTTAGGTACTAAAACAGTATTGTTACATAAAACAATGGCAAAATAAGAAATAATCGTACGTAATTATTTAATAAAAAATGAATTCTAATGAATTTTATTATAAAAAACACAAAAAAATAATTATCCATGTTTTAGGATAAATACTCAGTGAAATTGGACATTTATTGAATATTTATCTTTTGACGAATATTTATCGGGTAAAAGTAGGTAACTCATCTATAACAATAATTGATTTTAATATGGAATTATTCATTCGATGAATAGACAAAAACACCTTATGCACGACTTTTTTGTTAAGCATAATAAACGAAGTGTTTTTTCAAAATTCGGGTCGATTAAATTACTTCTTTACCTACAGGTTCAATTTACAAATAAGAAATTAGTCGACGATTTCTTTCATTTCTACGTTATAATTTACTACGAACACAGTTTTGTAGAGTGGTTCGAGGTTGATATTGCACTTAATTTATTAAATTTGCCTTAGTTCAATGATTTTAATACGTAATTTAATGAATGTTAAACTGTTAGAATTTTTAAATTTTCAGCTGTTTTTTACAAAATCTCATCGAGTATACAGGTTTGATGAATTTGTAGTCATCGTCCAAACTTTCATATTATGATGATCTTTAGTAAAAATATAACATGCGCAAATTTTCCTTTTAGTGTAAATCAATACTAAAATTAAGATATGCCATCGCAAAATTGTTTTAAAAAATTGCGCGCGTGTGGACAGCCTACTCGATATGCGCGCTAGGCCACCCCCCGCGTCATTGATAAAATACATAAGTTGCAAATTTTCCCTTCGTACTTTCACGGGCTTAGGACCGTCAAGTTACAAAAGGCTTTTGTGATGTTATTTTAGAATGTAGACAATTAATTCGAATTCAAGTCAAGATTTTGTTACATTAACGCACGAAATCGAGAGCGGTAGTTATTTATAAGTAAATTGTTTTAGAGGTTTGACAAAATTTAATGATATTATTACAAAATAATGATAAAAATAATGCACCTGATAAACACACCTAATTAGGAAAGTTCGTTTCCCGAACTTAACTTCTACGCATTTAAAGCGTTGTGTTACCGAAGGCCATCGAAGAATTTACTTATTGAATTTCAAAGTCACTAAAAATTTTACCATGTGTAGAGAACAAAAGAAAATAATCTTTACTTTTGTTTGTGAGACAAACAAATAAAAGGTTCGCTTCCTACGATGAATTGTAACGAATTAGTATTTAGCAAGTAATAAAAAAAAGAATCTTCCCATCGCCCTTTTGTTATCTACGCACGTGGTGTTTTTTATTAGTGAACTAGAAACATTTTATAATAATATCAATAAATTTAAACAAAACATCGATTTACGACAAATGTAGCCCGCACTCGTATCGTACACAGAAGTATAAAAATAAAAGCAGGCCATGCCTTTTGCAATAAGGCGTATTTAAAAAATTTGAATCAATCTATGTACATTTAATTAAAATCAAATAAAAATTACCTTAGCGTAACAACTTTAACACTATTTTAATAATTGCTCAAAATGTAAACCATTCCTCTCCAAGCAAATTCTTGCACGTTTTTGAATATTGTCTTGTATTTTGTTCAGCACTGTAGTGTCACTTTTCACTTGTGCAAATGCACTTTCAATTTTTAGTTTCAATTCGTTTGAGGCTTTGGGCCTCCTCCACATACACGCGGCGTTTAATTTCGCCCCGCAAAAAAAAGTCACAGGGTGTGAGGTCTGGTGACCTGGGTGGCCATGGAACGGAACCCGCGGCGGATCCAGCGATTCCCGTATTCCATAATTAAATAATTCCTCACGTCGATAGCGTAATGTGGCGGTGCACCGTCATGCTGATAATAAAAAGCAGGATGGTTAATGAGGGCTAGCGGTACGTCGTCCATCAAATCAGAGACTATGCTTTGTAGCATATTGAGATAGGTGCCTCCGGTCAGCCGCCCCTCAATAAAATACGGCCCTAGAATTTTATCACCGACAATTCCGGCCCACACATTTGCACTAAAACGCACTTGGTGATAATTGTCTTTTATCATAATAATATGCGGGTTGCGATACGACCACCAATGTGCATTATGTTGGTTGTACAGCCCCACACGTGTGAATAGGGCTTCATCAGTCCATAAAATGACCGCATCGGGGTGTGCGATCAGCCACTCGCAGAAAACTTGACGAGGCAGCGCGTCTGCTTCATTTAGCGTTTGCACTTTTTGAAAGTGATAAGGGTGCAATCCAGAGGTGTTGAGCAACTTCCACACAGCGTATTGGCTAACGTTGAACCGTCGAGCTGCATCACGTGTACTTCGTCTTGGATCTCTCTCGAAAAAATCGAAGCTTTCGTCTTCGATTTCCACGGACAGTCGCGGCCTACTACGTCCTTGGGCGTGTGAAGGCGTCGTAAACTGGCCATGGTCTAAAAGCTTCTGTATGACATGCAGAAACGTTTGGCGGTTGGGGACTGTAGGACTTGCTATTCCATAATTGCGAAGGCGAGGAATGCTCTCTGACTCGTATAGTCTCTGGGTTCCGTTTAGGCTTTCATCACTTATAAAATAGCACTTGACCATATCAAAGTACTCGCGGTTTGTATACATAGTGACACGTGAATGCGTTTTCAATAGCGAGATAGCGTTGCACACACGTACGAAGCGCTACACGGACGTGTGACGACTGAAGTGACAGCCGCCAATAGCGTTCGGCGCGGGCGGCGGCGGTGGCGGCATTTTGCTTTGATTGGCGTATGATTGGAGAATCCGCGCGGTTAGCGTATGGCATTCATTCATAGACGCATAGTCGTAGTAAACAATAATAGTGTAAATTGGTAACCAATTTTTGTCGAGTATTACTTCGGAATAAATATTTTCATTTTGAAAATAGACCTATCAATTTTTTTTCGAAAATGGAGTCTTTGAATGATACCTAGCGGCTGGAAAAAATTTGGACGATGACTTATAAATCACCTGTATACTCGATGCAAATCTAAACAAAATGTGATTAATAAATTTTAATTTTTTTTAATGAAAAATGACTAATGCTCTGGCCACACAGAGGCGGTCGTGGGGCGTTCTGGTTGCGGGAATTTTTATTAATATACGAATTCATACACGAACCTTGTCACACTGAAACACGCGGCGATCACGCGGCGGCGGCCGAACGTTAGGCTATGACAAACAGGCAGACCCGTTATGGGGCATTGAGTTCTATGCAACGATCCACATAGAGTGGTAGCAGCGGGCGTAGTCCGGGAGCGGACCTTTATCGAGCTTTGACGTTATATTTTTTTACAACCCTTGTGTGTGTTGTTAATATGGATTGGATCGAATTTTTGTGTGTTGCCAAAAAAAAGTCTGCATTTATTAGTATTACGGAATACTAATAAAAGCAGACATTTTTTTTTATTATTATCCGACAAAGATGTGGTTTATTCTTTAAAATCTTTGTTGAAAATCAAACGTGGCCGCTTTTGATGTCACACTTTGATGGCTATTCCGCCGCGAACTACGCTTAGGACTGCAGTGTGGCACGCCCCGGTACGCATTCGCTTTTCCCGCTGTAACGCTTCTGTGTAGCCTGAGCTTGAGACTGTACTAATATATAATAAATTTATTGCGTAATTCCAGGTGGTAATACTAGACTTCCAGCACTTCTACGGATTCACACCACAAGACCACCAACGGCTTATGAGATACCTGTTGCAGCTGTATGGCCATTCATTAGTGCCTCGGACGTTCGATTTGTTGACCGTCACTCTTAATTCCCTCAATCGACAGCGACAACAGGTACGATATGATTTTCTAATTTTTAATTTAGAGAGTCATTTAAATAGGAAAGTAGTTACTCGAGATACTGTCTATATTATTAAGAATTATATCATCAACGTACCGTTTGAAAATCTTCGGCCTAGCTGGGGCCGTGGGTAAAACTCGCTCCTCGAAATCTTCCATGAAAATATCGGCAACAACGGGGGATATTGTAGGTCGATTTGTAGGTAGAATTCATTATTCCACAATAGATAGCCAGATGTTAGGCAGTATTCTAATGATTCTGCATATTCAATGGACATATTATGTTCCCTTTAGCTTTCTACGTACAATTTCAATGCAGTCTTTTACTGGCAGGTTTGTAAACAGCGACTAAACATCAAAACTGACGGGGGGAGGGGGTAGGGGAGGGGACCCTTCGTGCAAAGTTTCAAAGTTAGGACGTTAATAGTTTTCGAGATATTAATTTTTGAAAATTCGAAAAAAATAACCTCAAAAAATCATGTTTTCACACCAAAGAGCAGGGTAAACCCTTTCCCCCGAACCCCTAGCGGGAAAAACCCTCCTCCAGACGCCCACCCGCTCGCGTGAGTGGGGAGTTAAGGACCCCACTCGCACTTCCTGTGTTATATGAGAAACTAAATTTAACCTAAAACCAGGCCAAAACGCAAAATCCTAATTGATGAATACATCAAACAGTAAACAACAACATGACGTCCTTTTTGCGTTTCGCTATTTTTTTTGCAACAAAAAATAATTGTTCAAAAATAAAAGCTTAAGTACATACTAATTATAGTAAATTTCAATGTTAAATTTACAATTACTTATTAATTTATGCTGTTTAATTTAATACAGCGAAAATTTTTTTAAATAACGCAAAAAAAACTTACTTGTTTACTTTTTGTTCAAAATGGATTGAAACGAAGTATAGTAAATCTCACTCACTTTAGGTTCGTAGTACGTCACGAGGTACTATGTTAATTTGACAAGTTGTATTTTGCGACACGTTCTAATACATTTAATATTGGTATTATGAACTAATATAAAAAACAAATATAGGTATTATGGATATCGTTTTTTTTTACAAAAACAAAATATTCAATTCGGCACAATAGTCAAACGGAATGTTGGGGAAATGAGAATCAGTAACCAGATAACTCGTCAATACGTCAAAATAGTGAAACATTAAATGGTGTAAGGAAAACAATCGTAACGTATATTCGGATAAATGAAACAAAATCTATTCAATAAAAACCGAAAAGTTTTCGGAGAAATCAAATTATGTATCGAGCTTATGATAGGTAACCAGTCGCGCGGACAACATTCAAATTGCATTCCAACTGCCGATCGGGAAAGTAGACGAATAGGAAAGTGGACCGATCGGGAAAGTAGACCGATTGTACCGACGAAGAGCTATTTTAGACAGTGGGCGCCAAAGTTTTTTAAAGTTCTTATAGTTGGGTTAATTATCACTTTGTCCTGCAAAAACCTGCTGTAAACGCAATTTGCAATCTGGGTTCGAGAGTGTCTTTGAGAGAGGAGTATAAATTATAGCGACACAGTAGATACATTAACATTTAATTTATATCGAGAAGAACAGTTTAGTTAGCTCATTCAAATTGTCACGATCTATGATATTTGAAGTAAATGTTGTAAATTATGTGTTCAATATTGTTCATTTACAACCCCTAAAGTTATTTGCTCGTTCTTCTCAGGGGGATCTGCCTCACGAGTGAGTAGAAGAGTTTAATTAACATGGCGATATCAAGTGTCATTAGCTTACTTGTGAAATATATTTGAATTCGAACTTATTCCATATTATATGATATGAACAATGAAACATTTTTTATTACGTAAAGTAATTTTGATCATTACCTACTATTCTTCTTGAAGAAAGAAAGAGACCTGTCCTTAGTATTGCAATTTAATGGTATGATACAGCAACCAGGAAACTATTAAAGAATTTAAAAGACCGTCATACAGAACACTACAAGCTACAACCATTGTCACTGTTAGAGAAAAATATTTAAAAGATTGTTATTCAACTTGCAGATCATAGTAGTATACCGCCACGAAGCCGTATACGCGACAAGCGAGTTCTGGCAGCCTCAAATGCTTCCATCCCCTTGGCCGCAGCAAGATCGCACCGAAGGTCTCATTGACTTCTTTTACAAAGTCAAACGCAACCCTGGGACCGGTTTCGTGCATCAGGCTGTGTTGACGCCCACACCTACTTTCATTGTACTACGGTTTGTATATCGTATAAGCTAGCTCTACACGGGGACTGGCTTGTGGTTGCCGTCGTATTATACAGTGTGTTGATTTGCATTCTCGCCATATTTACAGAGGTCATTCTGTATCTGAAACCGAACCCAAATCACTAAAAAAATAAATGGAAAAAAATTCGTAAATTCCTATTTTTCATTTAGTTGCGGTAAATAAATTTGATCCAAAGGTCATTGACTTGCACGGCACTTGCAAACATTTTGAACAATGACCTTCAATGCCCAGAAAGAAACGCATTTTAGATCTATTTGGTATTGGGGTGCGAGTAGCGACGGCGGGGAAGCGCGCGATTGGTAGATTGGTAGATCAGTCGACCTTGCTTCCCGTACTGTGTCTGCGTCACGCTGATATCCCACATAATTCTATTGTGTTAATATTAGGCCACGGCAAGACATTTACGGCTCCACGCACATTCTGTATAAAGCGAGCATTAAACTGTTTCATCGTTTGATACGTAACAACCGTTACGTGTTTGAAAAAGTGTCGTGTGAGTTAGTGACAATGGTAACGCCACAACAAATCGCGATGAAGGTAGTCGTCGACAGCGCAAGAGGGTAGACAGATATGTCTGCTCTTAAAGCTGTCATCTGCCGCAGTCCAGTCCGTGACCATGGAGCGTTCAACCGTTCCGAAATATCGGGAAAGTAAAAAGAAGTCATACCGTGGCAAGAAACCTGATATTAGTGATAATCATTTACTTTCACGTATATTTCGAAGATTTCGATTTGATATCTCATCACTTTTTCCAACAATATTAATTTGAATAGCATCATGAAATCGTATTTGAAAAATGGTAGTCCAAAAGTGACGTTATTTTTAATCTATACTTCTATGGCTTGTCTATGGTCGCATAGTGTTGTACAAAAAAAATTGACTCATTCCATTAAAGTTTTTGTAATCGACTAGTAAATCGAAAATTTCAATCGCAATCGAACGAGTATCTAAGTGTAAGGATTTGAAGAAGGATTCAAAATTAAGATTTCGGTAATTTTAAATATATGCTTTTATAGTTTATCTATTTTCACTATTTTCAGGTTAGGAAAACTGCTAGTATGACTCAGTTGAACAAATCGATTCATTCAATTAATTAATCGATTTGTAGTTGACGTTACAATTGCCCATCACTAAACCGTCTGTGGTCGGGTCAGTGTTTGTTTACTTTTTCTTTAAAATGGATTGAAACGAAGTATAGGTACTTCTAGCAATACTTACATGTAACTTTGAGGAATTTATCGCTCCCCTAACGAACAATAAAACGGCCTCGTGAAGTTCATAAATTATAATATTTCGTAGTTTTACAAATAACATCTATCAAACCAAGAAAACACAGACATATATCTAGATAGAGTGTACGTACTTTACGTGCTCAAAGTAAGCGAAATTTACGCACTTGCCGTTGCTACACTTCAGAACACGCTCGACCGTTATCGTAAATAAACACCAGTCGAAAACGCGAAAAATGCGTAATTCTGCCATTATACACTACAAAAGCACTATAACTTTGGGTAAACAGGTAAATAGGAACGGGCAAGTGATTTTGTAATCAGAAGATGCATAATTTATTTTAAAAACAATTATTTTGGTTTCGTATGAATTTCAAGAAGACAAATATGCAACCGAGTGTATGCCTCATTATTTGTAATATATTGCGGCTTTTACTTGGTGCGATATATTTGTTATCCTTTGTTAATATGCCATGAATATCAAACGAACGCACTTTTGTATAATGCATTAAGTTTCGTGGTACGGCCGCTTGTACATTTCTTTGACCAAATTTAACATTTAGTGATGTACATACGTTAGGCAACACTGTTCTCGATTCTGATCGATTTTGAAATTAAAGGGACAAAATTATTATGACCTTAGCAATATTATAAAAATATTCTATAATTGTTTTGTTATAACGTTTAGTAACGTTTATTTTTTTCAGTTTTGTAGTACTTGTTATCAGTAGTATCTGTAATTTCGATAATTTTTGCAGCACGTTGACTCGAATGTCCGAATATAGTGAGCAAATAAATACATCATACGTATGAGTCGTTGTTTTCGACGACGAAGGTGGTCTAGTTTATCCCACCTAAGATGCTATCCAAGTATGCAGAGTAGCAGAGTTAGAAATCCGAGAAATAATAAACAAATCACAAAAATTTCACATAGGGTCTTCATTAAGTAAACCTCTTCTGATTAATAAGATTTTACCATATTTTGTCAGCAGTAATATTTTCATTGGTCTTACCATTAATCAATTAAATCAATTACCAACAGAAAACCATCTAGTAAAATTAATTAAGGTAGTCGCAGTTCATATATTGACGTGCGTTTTCATTATTTAAGTTAATCGATAAGAACAAAACTACAAAAAAATGTTGCATAATAAGCTCATTTTATTGGCAGGACAATAATTTTAATACTTGAAGTCGATTAAAAAGTTTTTAAATTTTTTAAGAAATCAAAATTTTTTAAAAACAAGTAAAGTAAAAAACTTAACTATCTTATTCTAATTAAATTTTTATTGAATTGATATTCAATTATTTTTTTGTGAAATTACTCCACTAGTTTGTTATAATTATTAATACAAAGATCGAACACTGTCAATATAATAAACAAACGCATGAAATATAGAGTATGTCAACCCATCCCTCATAAAACTTCTCTTGCGGCTAGACAGTACTATGTTCGCAGTTCCTCTGTATATAATAAAATAAACAAAATTCTGGATATCTACACCTTACCATTAAGAAAGCTTAAACCTACATTGAAGGACTGGTTACAGAAACTAAGTTTTGCTGCAACGGAGGACTTAATTACTAAACCATGGTAAAGCTTTTATATACATAGTTCATATATATACATAAACTGATTTTTATGGACTGAATCCACACGTACACAAACACGCACACACACTAACACACACACTTACACACACACACACGCACACACACACACACACACACACTCATACACAGACACTCACGTTCCTTCACACCACACATAGTTTATTATAATTTATTTGTCATACTTTACCTGCACTCTCTTGTCGTGTTAAATGTCTTTGGCATTATAATGTCTGTAAGAAATCTGGAGGAAGACGTAGCGTCTGTCATACAGTTTTATTAAAAACTAGTACGGGCGCTATAGATCAACCATACTTAAAATGTTCCTTAAATAATGTCATGTAATTTTTAAGATACCATGTAATTGTATTGACTCAATAAAAAGATATTATTATTACTCAGAAAAAATTCCTTCGATCCGGTCGGATTCGAACCGACGTCTT